>NW_019268566.1:503119-520084 GCF_002738365.1 Cucurbita moschata
AGTTTTTTTTTTTTTTTTTTTTTCTGTAAGTAACATAAAAAATATATATAACAGTTTTTAGACTCAAAGAATTCATTTAACAAGTTGATAACTAGAAACAATTATAAGTAGGTACGAAAAGTATATAGACAAAATTATAATGTGAGCATATTATATTTTTAAATTGTTGCATACAAAATGCAAGTGAAACCACGATAATTAAAAATTAAAATTGTGAGCAGTTTTAAATTAAAAAAACATCAGAAAAGCAATTTTTAAAAATGACCATAAGCACACGTAACCAGACAACTCAAACTGTACCCATAATGAGCCTAGTTTGGCATAGCATGAAAACCAGTATAACACTGATATCAGCATGTATTTCATCATGTTAGTTATGTTGATGTCATATTTATTATGAAGCTTCTGGAGGAAGTTGTGATGAATAGTTTATAAGGAAAGTAGATGAGTAGTTGCTTCTAGAGGGGGTGTAAATTCCATTCTTCATGTGTCATCCATCTCACCGTTATTGGAACACTAACCTTTATTGCAAACAAGTCTCCAGTTGCTCGTTTTCTGGCAAGGAAAACTCGACCATATGCACCTCTACTAATTGGTTTAATTATTTCAAAATCTTCAATCGATGTTCGATCTTTTGAACATGTGTTAACAGGACTTGCACGTAAACTACGAACAGCATCATCTTCCACTGAACTCTCTTCATCGACGATTCCATTTGAAGAGTCTACTTTATCATCTTCTATTTGCCCACAAAGTTGTACATATTTTTCCCTGTAAATGCAGAAATATCAGGATGTAACCATAGAAATAGATGTGAGTAATATCAATTACTGGAGGAAAAAAGAAGGATGCAGAGTAGGTCATAGTAATGCAAGAATAAAATAAAAATGTAGCATGTTGTCAGATTTTTATCTTTCCACAAAATAATATATTGTACAGCATTTGAATTGTGAAACAATCAAGTCAACTCACTGCAAGAGCTTCTCTATGCGCCTTCCAAAAGTCTCCACGACAAGAGCATCCACCTTCCTATCCTGGATTGCATATTTAAGGTCTTCTAACCGATCAAGCATAGACTCCAATGCACCATAGCCAGAGTTGTTAACATTTGCAATGGAACGAACAATATCCAATAATTTGTAAATCTGTTATTCCACATACATGTTATTTGAGACATTTAACATGAATGAGTTCTTGAAAAATTCTTTTTACAAACTAAGAAAGACTAGAAGTAGTTATTCATATTTTATGCAAAATACCAAAATAATACCTTCAAGTCTCAACAGAATCAAAGGACAAATAGGATGTTGCTATGATATAAGGAAAACACTACCTGCTGATAATTTTCAAGTTCAGATATTGTTCTTCGCCCATGCAACGCCAACTCAATCTGGCTGGATCTGGGTGTTAAAAGAGGTGATCTTGGTGTTAGAGTTCCAGCTGACAGTGATTTTGTACTGTGTTCTGGTGTGAAATTAAATGGTCGATTGTATGATGGATCAGGAAAGGTATCCTGACTTTCCATACAAAAAGAGTTGCCAGTAACAGGGAGGGAATCAAGCAAATCTTCTGAGTTTTGACAAGACAAATTGATTCCTTTAGATGATAACTCAAAAAAATCTTCTTGCATACTTGATGTAGAAACCTTAACAGTATCGAAATTTCCACAGGAAACATTGCTACTTCTCGGTGTACTTTTAGGTGTCCAAGACTCTAGTATTTTATCAAGAGCTGTAGCAACCCGTGCAAGGCGCTCGTTCACAGTTAAACCTTTCAAATCACACCTATCGGCAATCGTACATATTCGAGAATGCTCCTCAACATGAATGGTAGGAATTTCAACCTCACAAATCCGACATATCATCAGATTCTCAAAAGTAGCATTTTGATAACCCCATATTCCCCAAGATAGTTTTTGTTCTTTAGGAGGTGCTTCAGAATGCGCAATAGGAATAGATGGGGTATCTAATTGATTGATGCTCCCAGTCTTAGCTTCATGTACATGCAACGTTTCAAGTTTATCCTTAGAAGGTGTTTCAGTAGTGTCAGTGTCTTTCCGGTTCTTAGCAACTGCTGATGGTAGCTTTTTCCAGGATGACATCCTATATGTGCTTGTAGATGAATCATTACTTATGGCAGAGTCCAGATCAACATTTCCAGCACTACTACCAAAACTTGGACCTGAATGGTGCTTCACCATGCGACTGGCTTGATCCTTCCCAACCAACTTCAGCTGCTGCTCAATATCTTCTTTCGTAGTCAATGGATCGCCAAAGTCGAGTTGTTCGAGCTTCCTAATTTTCTCTGGATAAATTCCTGGATCATTAAGTTGATGAAGACCCAAAATGTGCTCATTTTCATAACCACTTTCCTTTCTAAACTGAATAAGCCTAGTACATCGTGTCAAGATGAAAAGAAGGCGGGTATGGGCTTGCTTAAGAACCCCTAATGGCAGCTCCTGCCGCCGGTCGTCTAGATTTTGGACAATCCCTTCACCTTTCGCCCAAAAATCAGTAGGTGACATTGTTGCACATTTCCGAGCAACCACCAATAGGTCCTCCAAACCTTCTCTTATTTCAGGCAGAGACCGGTCTGTCTTTTCAAGTGTATCCACCAGATCTCCAGCAAAAATACCCAGTTCGTAATTAACATCATCCTTCAATCTGTCAAATTTGGCTCTGATAGCCACCATGATCTCCTGAAAATTAAAGCAAGCAACAGGTAGCTTCGTTCAACATAGCTGGAGAGAAAGAGAACAGCCATTACCACAAAGGTGAAATAGAAGGAAGAACATACTTCCAGATATCCAAAGGCCCGAGGCTTCCAAACTGGAAAAGGGCGAACTCCCTTGGAATTAAGCTCGTGAGAGAAGCTTTTGATATCCAGAGTTCTCTTCTTTTTTCCACTAGTAACACGCAGTATGGCACGGAATCGTGGAGACTGAATTTCCTTTCCAAACGCTACATGATTAACCTAATCAAGAACATCCATCGATGAACTACATTACGTAACCAATCTACTCCATCAGTGGTACGGATTTTACAACGCACAAACTCAGATACAGATACAACTAGAGGTAGAAGAACAGCAAGTGAAAATCATTACCTCAAAATCATGATTCAGAGCTGTTGGATATCTAAACGATTTCGATTGACTCCACAGAACTTTTTTCCCTAACCAAACGCGAATAAATTTTACAAAACAATAGCAATCCTCACACTTACATAACCACGCACCAAAACAGAGCCAAGAGAAAAACAAAAGAAAACACATGCATCACACATTCTACATACCATGATCAGTGGAGGAATGTTTTGGCTCGGGATCGGTCCCAGCGGTGGCATTAGTCCTGGAAGTTTCTCCCAAATTGGAGGGCGTGCCAGCGGCCAAGGTCCGTTGCGGCAAAGGACCAGACCGCGTCCGAATGTGGTTCAACCCGAGAGAGGAGGCCATAATGATGGAGGAATCGTCAGGTTCATAAGGAAAATCCTCGTCAAGGCCGTATTCTTCATCGGAATCGGAGTCTCCGGCATTGGATATGGAACCGCGGAGAAGAGGAATGGCGGGGATCTTGCGGAGCTTGGCGACAGAGGAGGATGAACCATGATCGGAGGGAGGTCGTTGGGACATAGAGGAGAGGTAGCCGGAGAGAAGGAGTTTTTCCGGTGACGGTTTGTTGAAGATTGAGGAATTGTGGCATTGGGAGAGGAGAGCGGTTGACTGAGAGAGAGGAATTTTCGCGGGAAGAAGAAGCCGTAAGATTAAGACACGTGGAAGAGGATGAATCATCTCCGTTAAGATCTTGCGTTGCTTTTTTTAATGCCTTTTCAGTTTTAAAATATGCTTCCCGCTAAGTGACGGATTGATCGTTGCCGTCTTCACCCGCTTATTCAAATTTCACCTACAAAATTAAATCAATAAAATACATTTATTCTTAAATTTAATGAATAATTATAAAAAAATTAAAAATTCTTTTATGGGTCTATTATTAAAACTTTAAAAAATTTAACAGAACAGAAAAACACACTCTCCACAATGGATATGATATTATTCCCTTTGAGCATAAGTTCTCATGACTTTCTTTGGCGTCTGCAAAAGACTATTCCTCACTTAAAACCCATGATCATTCCCTAAATTAGCCGATGTGGGACTTTCATCATCCAACACCTCCCCTCGAACAAAGTGCGCCTCCCCTTAATCGAGACTCGACTCCTTTGGAGTCTTAATCATTTTTTACTGCCTTCGAGGAGGCTCGGCTCCTTTTATTTCGGAGTTCTTTGTTCAATATTTGAGGATTTACCAATCTATTGGCATGACTAAGTTTAGAGCATGACTCTGATACCATAATAGACGAACGATCAATGGTATGATATTGTCATTTTCTAAATTAGTCGACCTCCAACAAATTTAATCTATTATTTTTTATTTTTTATTTTTGAAAAGTAATTATAAATAATCCGAGTGAGAGTCAGCAGGTGTAGGGTCCCATCCATCCGCGCCAAAAATATCTGAGGAGCCTCAACTTCCACAGCCACAAACTCTCTGGAAAACCGATCTTTGTCCTTCATCTCCATTTCCATGTCCATCTTCACCTTCTCCCCTTCTCCTTCTCTTTCCTTCTTCACTCCTCCAACTCCTCCCCGTCGTTCTTCTGCATTTCCGGCGGCAACGCAATCCTCTGCCAATCTCAACACCGTAGCCGGAGGACTCGCCCTTCTTTGGTTCAAACATGACCTCCGAATCGACGATCATCCTGCTCTCCATGCCGCCGCCTCCCAGTTTCCCGCTCTCATCCCTCTTTACATCTTCGATTCCCGCTTACTTTCGCGTAACTTCTCTTTCTCTCTATTCTGCTTGTGGATTTAATGGCAATGTGGATACTAATGGAAGTTGTTTGTCTGTATAGTGTCTGCCATTAGATGATGAATGAAGTTAATGGATCTGCAGGGTTTTCTGATGAAATGCTTGAGATTACTCTTCTTGCATTGGAAGCTCTGAAGCGTTCGTTGAGGGATCGGGGTTTGGATTTGTTAATCAAGTTTGGGGACGCGGAATCTGTACTCCGGGAGCTTGTAGTTGAGGTGACGATCAGACTTTTCTTAGGTTTCAATCCTATAATAAAAACTTTAAAGAAGAAGTGGAAAAAATATATTGTTCAAATTTACACCATATAAACTTAAGAGCAATTAAGAACATCGAGTTATGTAACTATAGATTCAAGCTACTTTAAGTGGGAGTGGGACTATCTAGATTTATAGTATTTCATTGTATTTTATGTTTTAAGAGTTTTTATTTAGTTTTAGGTTATATTTCTAACTTAACTAATTATAGTAATTATATTCCTGAAGTAGGAATATTACAACTCTTGAAACAGGGCTATATAAAGTCATATATTGTCTTTGTAAAATGGACTCAAACTTTCCTTTCTTATCACTATTAACGATGAATAATAATCAAAGGTCTTCTTTTTTGAGAAAAAAAACAGCATATCAAATGGATAGTAATGTAACAAAAATGATGCGTCTTTTGTGAGTATTCCCCATTTTTGTACTAAGACTACCTTTTCGTATCTTTATGAATAAGATAATACGATGCTATTTCTGATGTTTGTGTTATCCCTATTTACTTTGTTTGTTGGAGTCATAGGAATTCCGTTCACTCAATTCAATCAAGAAGCAATTGAGTTGAATATATTAGACAAATGGTTAACTCCGTCTATAAACTTGTTACACATAGCATTTATTCCTTTTTAGTTTAGGTTGCATGCATAGAATCATTCGTGCTTGACATGATCTATCCATTTAAATTTCAAATAAGTTTTCTTGCCATGAAATATTTGATCTAATCTAGATCTTACTTTTTCCTTGAGCTAATTTTCTTATCATTTTGAGGTTATTAGATATTTTAGATGTAAAGGTCCTAATTTTCAAGAGTCAGTTGGGATGAAACTAACTTGATTTGGGAGTTTTAGCCGTTTTGCAATCTAGGAATTTTCACATTGTTAGAGTTTTTAGTATAAGTTGTACTTTTGTTTATTACTTTAACTACTATGTTTTGAACAGGTTAAAGCTACACATGTCTTTGCTGAGGAAGAAGTAGAGCATGAGTTATGTGTGTTGATGGATGGGGTATCTCAGACATTGTCCAGTCTGATTCAGAGTCCAAATCTAACAGTTTGGAGGACGCCATTTTACGACATTAAGGTCTGTCTGTGGATTTTACTCTAATACTCTCCTTCACATTGCCGCTTTGACTTGTTGATTTTCATCCACCGTTGCCGTGTGTACCAGAGCTTAGAGGCCTTACCTGCATCATACGACGAGTTTAGGAAGCTTCAACTTCCTGTAAGTTCTCCACTTTCTTCTCCAACATTACCCTGTTTGAGACTGGAATTGAACTGGGGTACGTTCTGTGCACGAACTTTTACCTTTGGAGAACGAGAGTGGCATCCATATTGTGGCGGCCATGATAAATAATACTTCATTTGTCTGATAAGTTGGCTAAAATCATTAGGTACCATGCCCACATTTGATGCCTTGAAGGAATTTATGAATAGTAATCGATTGTACAAACCAAGTGAAGATTGGGATTCGATCAAGAATACAACAGCTGAAGCTACTGTTCGGGCTAAATTTTCTAAAAGAGGAAGCAATGAAAAAAATCCAAGTTCGAAAGAATCTAGGACAGAGAGAATGGGGAAATCAATTTTTTCCACACAAAGAGGAGTGAATTTCCTGAGGGGAGGTACAGAAGGTCCGTTGAATGCATTAGCTGCATACATAAGATACAATGAGGGAACATCTCGAGATGACTGGCAAGCGTAAGTGTTCAAACTTCTCTTCCTCATACTGTTATCTAAGTGCTAAGGGATTTGCAACCCTTTGATACGTTTCCTTATTCATATCCATATGTTTTGCTGGCTCATCAATCCACTACGATTGATTCTAATGATCTTGTCGTGTAATTTTCAATACCCTTTTTAGCTATTCCTACTAATATGTAAATTTGCATACCTTTTTCATCACAGAGGACAAAAACATAAAGCTTTCATATTCTTGTTCTGTTCTCATTTACATTTTTATGATGCAAAAGAATAGCTTGAAGCATTAATATTTATTTCAACGAGTCATTAGATTGCCCATTGAGGTCTACGTTTTATGCAGATTACACGAAATGGTACGCAATTCTGAAAGCCGAGATGGAGCTTCATTTATCAAACTCTTTGGTCCTGCCATTCATCTGGGAATGATTTCTAAAAGGAGAGTGCATTATGAAGCCATCAAATATGAAAAGGAAAGAAATGCTGGGTTTCTGTCACCTTTTGGGTACTCAGCAGGCACTGTTGCTGCAGCAGTTGATGCTGTTCTCTCCTCAGAGGTACGTCATTTAGTTTAAAGTTTCAAAATGTACTTTTGTTTGATTGGTTGGTTTTAGAAATTGTTCCAACTCCATGAAGTTTTACATTTATAGATGAATTATAATATTAAAGCATCTTTAGGTTCTAATTTGATTTTCACAACACAGTGGTATTCACTTATGTGTCTGAAGAGCAAAGGAAGGCATTTGGGAAGCCTCTCTTATCGAACTTGGAGATGGAATGGCTTTCTTGTTCAGGTTGGTATATTCTCTGCAAAGTTTTGGCCATATGTGTAATGCCTGATTTCCTCAAAAAATGCCCCTTTTCAGTACACAGTTTATGGATGTGACGGCCCTGCCATGCTTCTTGTGCATGGTTTTGGTGCTTTTTTGGAGCATTTCCGAGACAATATACATGGCATTGCTGAAGGTGGAAACCAAGTTTGGGCTATAACAATGTTGGGATTTGGGAGTTCAGAAAAGCCGAACATTGTGTACAGTGAACTAATGTGGGCTGAGCTTCTTAAAGATTTTATCGTTCAAGTTGTGGGCAGACCCGTACATCTTGTTGGAAATTCAATTGGTGGTATGTACAAACTTACTGGATATATTACCATAAGCTCTCAAAGCTTCTTTCCTACAACCCTTTCAAGGAAGTTTGCTTGCTTGCTTTTCAGGCTATATTGTCGCTATTGTTGCTTGTCTTTGGCCTGCTTTGGTCAAATCCATTGTCCTCATCAATAGTGCTGGCAGTGTGATTCCAGGATATTCTTCTTTGCCCTTCAATAAGGTGAGTTTTCTGAACATTATTATGTCTCAGCTTTCCGTAGTTAGCTTCGAGTATGTGCGGGGTTGTGCGTTAAGGCCACATAGGCGGGGTGAGAGGATATTAGTATATAAACTAGACCCCTCTTTCTTGTTGGGCTAATACAAACTTCTCTTTTAATCACAATCAAGTCATATTTGAACTCCAATGCCTTCCTACATGCTCTTGTTCTTGTTGACGCATTTATACACATACTCAAATCCATATCACCCATTCATCAAACAAACGACCATAGAACAATGACATATTGTTATCATCTGCACTCAAATTACGGATACTAATTCCGTCAATTCTAAAAAATAAACTGATACGTGGAAATCACTACAAGAGAAGTAAGATTTGGATTACCTTGTTGATCGAATATCTCAAGGCAAGAACATTGTTTGAGATTTGAATCACTCCACAAGCAAGATCGATCATGCCTAGCTTGAATGATTCTTGTTGATCAAATATCTCAACGCAAGAACACATGTTTGAGATTTGAATCACTTCACAAGCAAGATTGATCATGTCGAGCTTGAATGATTCTACATGCAACCTAAACTACATAGAATTGCAAAAAAATAACATAGATGGCTTTATATAAGCTCAAAATGAAACTATTAAAGGCATGGCAAGAGTTGTAACATTCATATTTAATGGCCATAATTAACCCTTATGTAATTGTAACCTAATGTAAATAAAAAGTCTTAAAATACATTAATGAAATACAATAACTCTAAATTACTCTAAATTGTAATCCACCCAAAATTTATAACATCAAACTTCATTTTTCTTCAATGTGACATGAATTGAAATATCTTTAATAATTTCAACACTATTTTCTTCACATTTTCATTGAAGTATATTGTATGATTGATGTCTCTTGATTCATATCATAAACTTAAAGGTTATAGAACCAAAATGAGACCGAATATTGTCTTCTTTTTCGTGACTTTCACATATTGTCATTTGCATACAGGAGAAGCAGGTTTCTGTTGCTGCATGGCTGGGTGCTCGACTCCTTTTAACTTACTTAAGAGTGAAAACCAAGGACATAGTGAGGAATTGTTACCCTACTGTATGTGAACTAATGTCCCAATTTTGTACCATTTCCTTGCATTTCATGTCATAGAACTTCATAACTTTCCAACACTATTTTGCTGTGCAGAGAACAGAGCGAGCTGATAACTGGCTTGTCAGTGAGATGCTGAGAGCTGTATCCTCATCTGTAAGCTTTTGTTATGATGTCTAGAATCATCAGCTTCACTTTTCATTACAGATTGTGTAAGTTTTGCCATCAAATATCACCTTAACGGATCATGAAAAGTCCAAAGATCCCGGAGGCCTGGTGGTTCTGGAAAGTATTTTCAGCTTTGATCTTTCCGTTCCCCTTAATCATCTGTTGGAAGGATTGGAGGAAAGGGTTCTTATTATCCAGGTAAAAGGATGGTTAATTTTGAAGCAAGTTGTTCCTGTCATTAAATGTTAGAAAAGAAAGCAATAAAAGATAAGGAAATCAACTACAATGGGAGTAAGATTCGGATTACCTTGTTGATCGAATATCTCAAGGCAAGAACATTGTTTGAGATTCGAATCACTCCACAAGCAAGATCGATCATGTCTAGCTTGAATGATTCTTGTTGATCAAATATCTCAACGCAAGAACACTTGTTTGAGATTTGAATCACTCTACAAGCAAGATTGATCATGTCGAGCTTGAATAATTCTACATGCAACCTAAACTACATAGAATTGCAAAGAAACTTAGTCATTGGCTAAAAAAGAGCACGAATGCTTCTTTTACTATATTTTTCAGTCTCTTTACAAATACAACATACATGACTACTAAATGCAGTTGTAACATTCATACTTAATGGTCATAATTAACCATTATGTACTTGTAACCTAAACTAAATTAGAAGTCTTAAAATACATTAATGAAATACAATAACTCTAAATTCTAATCCACTCAAAATTTATAACATTAAACTTCATTCTTCTTCAATGTGGCATGAATTGAAATATCTTTTTGATGATTTCAACAATATTTTCTTCGCATCTTCATTGAAGCATATTGTATGATTGATATCTCTTGATTCATATTACGATGCATTTGATAGGGAATGAAAGATCCAATCTATAACTCCAAGGCTGTGTTGGCGAAGCTTAAAGAGCAGTGTGTAGGGGTTACGATCAAGGAATTGGATGCTGGTAACATCATTTTATTTGTTTTATTTTCAAACTAATATAATATTTTTGCTGTTCTAACTTTAGTTTCTTGTATTCTCAAATTTTCAGGGCATTGCCCACATGATGAACTGCCTCAACAAGTTAATTCTATTCTCTGTGAATGGATACTGAGACTGGAAACTAAACCGAAGGTAGACTCACAATAACCATATTTAGTACTCTTTTCAAGTTTGAAGCCATTATTTATATTGAAGTACTCTTATAGCACCTGATTTGTTTATAGCCTTATAAATATGAATTAACTGTTTATTTAGTAGAATAAAAAACCAACAAAAAAAAAAAAAGAGTTTGAAGGTTGTCTTCACCTCACATTAATTGTTGTATAATTTGACATTTGACCCCGGTAAAAGATCTCTATTCTTAATTTCAATTTTTCTCGGTTTATTATAACTTTTTTTTTTTATTATTTATTTATTACATAAGTAAATGAACAAATTCAATAAATTTATAAATTTTATTTTATATTAAAATAGAAATATATTATTATTATATTAAAATTATATCATTAAGAAAGAAGGAATAGAGATTTTTATTTTTATTTTTATTTTTATTTTTATTTTTATTCAAAGATAGATTTGAATCAATTTTTTCAAAGCTCAGAATAGGAAAGAAATAAGTTTTATTATTTATTTATTTGAATCAATTTTTTTTTTTTTTTTTGAAGCAATTCAGAATATAAAAGAAATAAGTTGTAGTATTTTTATTTAAAAAATTTAGTAATTAAAAATTGTTACAAAAATCAAGTGTATGTTTCTTTAATGTAACAACTTGGTATTATAGTTTATAAATATATTCTATTCTAATAAGTTTTTTCATATACATTTATATAAAAAAAAAATCATTAAATCTTAATTTTATTTTTCAAAAAATAAACTATAAAAGCATTATAAATTTTGCATTGCAATAATTTTAAGAGTAACATATTAACATTTACCATACAATGATAAGTGGTGTACACAATATAGAAATTATTCCAAGGAGACCAAAATCAACATTCCATTTCTAAGAATTCATACCATATTCTCACAATCTACGATGTTCTTAGCGTACGAGGTGAAACACAATTAGATGAGAGTGGCAGGTTTGAAAGACCATTCACATTTTAAAAATAAAAGCACATTACGTTATATTCTAACTTCTGATCCAAATACATAATTCAAAGATATATAAACGAAATAACAGCAGGCCAAAATCTTCCTCTCAAAATAAGTTATGAACTTCAAAATTATGACAAAAATGGATGATAATGCATTAACCTTAACATTTCAGATTTGAAGCAGGGCAGACACACAGAGTACATAGACCTCTAAATAACTACGAGCAGAGTATAGAACTCGGGAAATATTGGAAAACACATCAATCTGCAATTGTGACTTCAACCTCAACACCCGGTTCGATGGTGATGGATGTGATCTGCTTAACAACGTCAGCAGAGCTAAAGAGGTCAATAACCCGCTTATGGACACGAAGTTCAAATCTGTCCCATGTGTTTGTACCTGCAACAAAGGCACAAGATTATTGACCAATGATCAGGATGGATCTTATTGGCCCCCTTGGCTTCTCTGATGAACACGGGGGCTAAGAGAAACAAATCAAGTCACCCAAGAAAACATATACCAAAATAACCAATATTAACTGAATAATTATAAACAATGCCAGACTAACTACACTAAATAGAGTCAATTATGATACCAAGTACAGAGGACTGGGTTTTACATGGAATATGATGACAATACATTTACTTCATATTACAACAAAGAATAATAAACTCAAAATTTGTGAAACCCATAAAAGCACAACTCCAAAGAACTTGCAGATCTCCCGTTCATACGTTTCCACAGTGTTTCGTGAACAAAGACATATTCAAGCAGCAGAATCACTAAAACTCGCATCCAAAGTTCAAGTGTGGAAAACAATAACAAGGCTAAGGGCTGTGGCTGTACATGGGGAGGAAGGATAAAGAGATAACAGAATTACCACAATATAACAAGTGTTTTTTTTAAGCTCAAGGTGCAATAGTGCAATGGCCTTCAAGGGCTTAAGCGCAAGGCACAAAAATAAATGCTGCCCTTTGTGAGGCACACTATAATGAAAACCACCTTATTTTGTGCACCTCGGTCTTTCCAAGGCCACGTGCCAGACCATCGGTTAGGCGAGCGCCGGGAGAGGCTTTTAAAAACAGACTAAAACACAAGGTGTGAAGCTACAAATATCATGATACCAATCCCAGGTTAAGAAAAATAAAAGATGGAAAATACAGTTCAGGGCTTTGATCCAGGTAATAATGACTAACAAGCAGCCAGAGAAATCCAAACACAGGCTTATAGTTATTCTTAAGTTAAGCATTGATTCAAAATTACCTTCACCGCAGGGAGATTTCCTGGTGGTGATGTGCAGGACTTTGGTTGGCATCCTCACAGGCCCCTTAACCCTCAATCTCTTGTCCTTGGCACCCCGAACCAAATCAGCACAAACTATTGATTGAAAAAGAAAGTAACCCGTGAGGATTAAGCTAACATTTACAAACCTGAAGACATCAATAAATTCCAATAATTCATAGAAACAAAGAAATTAGGGCAAGGAAAACCCTTGCTCAGTAAAGTCAAAACCCGAAAGAGGCTCCATTCCAACTTTGAATCATGGAAGACTCTCAAAGCGACCATCATAAATTCATTCGGTGGACATAACATAAGAACAATTCAATAATAAACAATCCATTGATCAAGACGAACATGAAAAATGAAAATCCGACGAATTACAAACAGCAACAACAACAACAATCATAGCGCAAATTTAGAAGAATCTATATATTTCCGAAACACATTACAAAAACGCAAAACCAAGAGACAAACAACACAAGAGTTCGAATATAATATCATAAAAAATAAAAAATCAACTTGCTTCAAAAACTGAGGGAAGGAGATACCCTTTTCAAGGTTCTTCACGTTCTTCGACGAAAGAGTGATCCTAATCTTGTGGATCTGCTCTTGTGCATCCTCCAAACCAGCCTTCGTAGGCTTCATCGCTGCATACGCCATATTTGCTTACTTCCTGAAAACAAAAATTCCAAAACTACGGAAATCAGATGTGAAAACAGTACAGCAACCACCATGTGAAGAGGTGCAGAAGTGGTGGAGAAGACTACCGGAGCAAGGGCGGCTTCCGCTGCTAGGTTCTGCAGTTGGAGGATTTAGGGAGGAGGAAGATAGAGTATGGAAGTTAGGGTTTTCATATTAATATCAGTGGACTACAGGCCCGAATACTAATGGATCGGCCCGAATTCGAAGGGTTTTTTTTTTCTTTTTTTTTCTCGGATAATAACCTTTTTTATTTATTGTTTATTTATTTTGAGAATATAATGACTAAATTTTTTTTAAAAAAAGAATCTATACATTATAATAATAATCTTCCATTTTACAAAAGAAAAAAAAAAAATAGGAACCTGTCTCGAGTGTCATGGTCATATTTGTTTAAAGCGTATTGTTTATGGGCACATGTCGGATGTCCCGGTCATGTTTATCGCGGACGTGTTTGTCTAAAGCATAAAAGAAAGTTAGAAAGAGACCCGCGGCGGCGGCGGCGGTTGAAGTGCAATGGAGCTTCGGTTTATCAAATTTCTATGCCCTGCTACAACCGCTGATTTTTGCATCCTTAATTGATGTTTTGGGCCTGGCCCAATATTTTATCAATCTTTCGCATCATTGTGATGGGCTTTGGACAGCCAAATTGGGCTCAAATTAAAGCCCACTAAACCACTTATTTCAAGTTCAAAACCACTCCAATATTAAACAAAATCCAACGGCTATGAGCTTAAATGAACACGAGCTGCTATATTGAATCACCCATTTTTTTATTGGGGACATTTATTTGAAATTTTATTTTATATATATATTGATAATATAAATTCGGGGGGCAAGAAATAAAAAATTGGCCCATTACAAAGGGGCTTGCCATGTGATATAAGGTCCCTCTAAATTATTTTTATTTTAGAAAAATAAAATAAAACCATAAAGTATCTTTATTTAATTTCTAACCCTCCAAAATAGTTGCATCAATATGTACTTGGACCACCAGCTTTTAGTCACGTCAAATTACTTGAACATAAACATTTAATTCCATAAAGTTAAAAATAATAATATCGATTCAAAAATATATCTTTTTTTAATTTAAAAAAAACAAATATCTAATCTTGTTTACCACGAAGACTTAATTCTTTTCGATTTAATTTTTATTCATGCGAACAAAAAAATATATATAATTTTTATTGAGGACAAAAATTATATTTCTTGCACCAATTATATGTATATATATATAAATTTATTTATTTATTTATATTTAAATCATAAGTAGAATACTGTATTACAATATTGGAATTTGAATTTTTTAAAATTATATTATATTTTTGTTTAGAAAATATATTATATCGGAAAAGGGAAATTATCGATTATTTTTTAATTAATATTTTAAAAATATGTATCTATATATAAAAAAAATGGAAAAAATAGTATGAATAAAAATTAAAATAAATTTTTTAAAAAGAAAATAAAATGAATTGTCTTACCTAATAGAAAATGGTAGGATAGGTCGCACTTTTCCATTTTGCCATCATGGTAAAGGAAAATGTTCTCGAAATTAGATACCGAGTTTAAAAAACGCTAATCCACGATCCAAATATTCGTGTTCATAAATCAATATTATTTAAAAAATAAATAAAAACTCTCTAACGCTTTTATTTTTAAAATATAACATTTAAAAATACGAACATTTAACCTAAAATAATAATTAATATCATAATAGTAGAAATAACTTTTATCATTTTATTTGAATTATTTTGAATTATAGAAAAATATATTTATTTATTTACCAAAATAAGATGAGTGTCTTTTAGATAGAAAAGTAAAAGAGGACCCAAATAAAAAAGTTGGGATTAAAAAGGGTCCATAAATTATTGGATTAAAAGGGTCCACTTGTCAAAAATATATATATAAATTTTATAATTTTTGTGAATTTTTTTTAAAGGGGGTGTAAAATAAAACATAAAAATGGTCGGTAATTAAATTTTATTTTTTTAAATACAATTTTTCATTTTAAGGTAAGAATTTAATTTTTTTTAATACGAAGTATGTGTAGTTTGTACGATAAATAAAATAAAAATCCCGACAAAAATTATATACTCATTATTTGATATGAACGAGCCCTCTAGCTAAGGCGAATTATTGAAATATCCACTCTCACGATACCAAAATGTTAGATCGTTAGAAAAAATACAGTCGATACTTCTCATCGTCATCTTTGGACTTCCACTCAAGGCTTTCAAATGGTGTTTTGTTATCCTCCCCAACCCCAACCAATGTGGGACATCACAATCCATCCCCTCCCTTCAGGGTCAGCGTCCTCGCTGGCACACCGCATTGTGTCTACCCCTTTTGGGGGAAGAGCGAGAAGGCTGACACATTGTCTAATGTCTGGCTCTGATACCATTTGTAACGCCCTAGACCCATCGCTAGCAGATATTAACTTCTTTCGGATTTCTCCTAAGTCTTGGTAGGGGAAGGTTTCCACACCCTTGTAAATGGTGTTTTGTTCTCGTCCCGAACATGGGACATCACAAGAATAATAATAAAGATATGGACAAAAAAAGAAAAGACAAGAAAGAGGAGGAGGAGGCTACATGTGAAGGGAAGGTCCAATTCCACAAACAATTAATTAAAAAATTAAAAAATTAAAAAATTAAAAAAGAAATGACGCTTTCATTTGATTGGTTGATGGGTTTTTGCATGGAATTTTGGAAAAGTTTAACTGAAAAAATAATTAAAAAAAAAAAAAAGCATTGTAATGATAATAAAATAGAACAAATAAAACTTTTTAAAAAGGTTATTTGAGTCAGAAAAGGGGTGTGGTTTGGACTTTGGAGAATCCCATGCTCTAAAAAGTGCCAAACCCTTTTATTATTATTATTATTTATTTTTATTTTATCATTGAAATTATAAGTTTATGGGTTTTTATATTTATTCAATTATTGAATTTTAAAATTATTTAATGGGTTTTAATTTTCGTTTTTGACGTATTAAATACATGATTGATTGTGTTTCTTGAATATTTTGTTTAGCTGAAAATTCAAAAATAAAAGGAAAATATAGGAATTATTAATGCTTAATTATTATATTTGTAAAATTGTTCTAATTACAAGAAGAGATATTGGACTAATATATTACAAAGAATTAGAAAATTAATATATTTAAAAATATTAAATAATACATTAGAATTGTTTTTTTTAATATAAATTATACTAAAAATGTAAAATACATTAATAAATGCAATAATATTTCACCACCTATTTTAATATCACAACCTAATTTTCTCAATTACTATATATATTATTTATATATAAAAAGTTAGATGGGCTGGTATTTAAGGAGGGTAAGAGGCGGAAATGGAAATATGATCTCTTTCTCGAGCTCGGTTTAGTTGACGAAGAGAAATTTCTCACTGCTCTCTCTCTTCCTCATTCATGGATGATTTCGTTTTGTTTTTTTTTTTTTTTTTTGTCA
>NW_019268566.1:520736-535671 GCF_002738365.1 Cucurbita moschata
TTTTTTTTTTTTTTTTTGTCACATATGAGGTAGATTCAGAAGGGATCATGATACGTGGAAATAACTACAAGAGGAGTAAGATTCGGATTACCTTGTTGATCGAATATCTTAAGGTAAAAACATTGTTTGAGATTCAAATCACTTCACAAGCAAGATCGATCATGTTTAGTTTGAATGATTCTTGTTGATCAAATCTCTTAATGCAATAATACTTGCTTGAGATTCGAATCACTCCACAAGCAAGATTGATCATGTCGAGCTTGAATGATTCTACGTGCAACTTCAACTACATAGAATTGCAAAGAAACTTAGTCATTGGCTAAAGAGAATCACAAATGCTTCTTTTACTATATTTTTCCAATCTACTTACAAATACAATATACATGGCTTTATATAGTTTCAAAGTGAAACTACATGACATTCCAAGAGTTGTAACATCCATACTTAACGGTCATAATTAACCCTAACCTAAAGTAACTAAAAAGTCTTAAAATATATTAATGAAATACAATAATTCTATCCACCCAAAATTTATAACACGAAACTTCATTTTTCTTTTAATGTGACATGAATTGAAATATCTTTTGATAATTTCAACAATATTTTCGTCACATCTTCATTTAAGTATATCGTATGATTGATGTCTCGTGGTTCATATCAGAGCAAATCAGACGACTCTTATAATATTTAAATTTGTAATTTTTAAATAATACATTTAACAAAAATCTTTAAAATTAAATAAAAATATCTCATAAACTTAATAACTAATCTTGTAATTCGACATTAAAATACAATTTGTTGATGAGAAAAAAATAATAAAAAAAACAGTATAATTGGTCAGAGATCCAAACAGCATCATAAGCAGTTTGAATAAATTTTTAGGTCCATTTTTCAAAATTCTTCAGAACATCCATAATGAAAAAAATGAAATTTCTAAAGTGAAATTGCAATCATCCAAACTTTATATACATTTTACGTAGAATATCGTAAAAAGAAGCTCGAGCATGGAAGAAGTCGATATGATAAAGTTTCGAAAATTTTGGAAAGAATTACTTTTTTTTAAATTAATATAATTTGAAGGAAAAACAATGTTACGACTACGTTGTAACACCTGAGGAAATAAGAGGTACATGAATAAATTAAGATCACATTCGAACGAGAGCGATCTAAAAAATATAATAGCTAAGAAATTACACCTTTATTTTGTAACAACTCAAATTCACCGTCACTAGATATTATCTTATTTGATCAGCTATGTATCGTTGTCACCTGCACAATTTTTAAAACGATGAAATATATTTTTTATTTTCCCGAAAAAAAATTATTTTGTATAATTAGATATGTTAGTAATAAATAAAAAAAAACATTGGACCAAGGGGAACAAAGGTGGCTGGAGGAATAAATTCACAATAATTGCCATATTAATATTCTGACGTGGATAATAAATAAATACCAAATATATTTTATTTTATTTATGTTTTTTTTTTAAATAAGAATAATATCATGCGAATAAGGTGTAATTGAACAACGACAAAAGCCTGCAGAGTGGAGTGTCAGTTACTGACACTCTCTATTAATGACACAAATATTATATTTATTTATTTATTTCCATTTTTCCTTTTTCAAATTCCCTTCTTAATCCTCTACTCACACGCCCACCCAACCCAACGTGCTCCTCCTCTTCATTTCTCCACGTGGCTTAACGTTTGTTCTTACGGTGGGCTGCGACGCAGCAGAGTTCTTAGTCGATTTGAATTTTGAAATTGGGTCCGCCGCCTCATGCCATGGCCGGGTACTGCCCCTGGCGTACAGACAAATAGATGTCCGCCACATGGCACACATAGGGCTGATCATTGCGGGTCACCTAGAGATTTAATCTGGAGCGTTGAAATATTGATCAGATCCGATGGTCCCAGTTGAACTAACAGAAGGATTTTGACGAACAGGATTTCATCTTCAAATTTACTAATATCTTAATTAATTTAAATAGTTTGTTAGAACATTAATCACTTCATTTAAAACGTTTCTATATAATTTTATGATTTAAATATTTTATTATAAGATATGTCATTAATGTCTTGATTTAATAGATTTTGGTTGTCTCAATTAATACTCTTGTTGTGATTCGCGATATTATTTTTCTTTTATTATTTGTTTTTTATGTTTAAATATTGTTTTTATTTCATTTTTATTAAATTATTTTTATGATTTTTTTTTGTCTAAATTAATGAGTTTGGGTAAATTCTTAATTTTTTTTTAAAGTATTCAATATTTTTAATTAAAAAAAATATGATTTACAGGGTGGAAATTAATAAAATAGGTCAAAGTAAATTTTGGGTAAAAAAAGCTGACAGTATTAATAGTATTTTATTAAACAGTGAATATATTCTTTTCATAAAAATACGGATTAAAAATGCAGCTTTAGTTAACTTTTCAAAGTTAAATTTTTTTAACCAACATAGTAGAAATTTATGTAGAAATCACAACAAAAAAATACGTTTGTTAGATGAACACGATTCTCTCCAATGATATGATATTGTCCACTTTGAGCATAAGTGTTGTGGCTTTGCTTTGAGCTTCCCCAAAAAGTCTCGTACTAATGCAGATAGTTTTATTTGATTATAAACTCATGATCATTCCCGAAATTAGTCGATGTGGGACTTTCATCATCTAACAAGGTTTAAACACTCTTATAAAGAATGGTTCGTTACCCTTTTCAACTGATGTGGGATCTCACACTTGCACTTGAATTCCACGTCCGAATATTTCCGCTCGACAACTAAGATATAAATATTTATGTTTTTTTTTTATATTTGCAACGTTTTGAGTAAAACTATGAGATAAATTACACAAAAACCACAAAAATTACTCAATAAGCTTAACTCCTAAGTTAGCTAAATCAATTTATTACAATCATTAAAAAAAACACTCATATATTGTGTAATATTTGGAAAACATTATCATTTGGAGTTGATAATTATGGATAGAAGACTTGTTTGGTTGATCATTATTTATTTTTTTTCTATTTAAAAAAAAAGATATAATGAGCTCGCCTTCATCACATCAATCATGATAATTTAATGGCATGATTGAACTTAGGAAGTCAACATTATGGTGTGAGTGGAAGTAGCGTATCATTTCTCCTTCGTTTGTTTGACTTTGACGACCAAGACCAATCATCAGAAAATGGCGAGACTCCATGAGGTCTCATGCACATTCCACCGATCGAGCGGCTGATATTCAATCCACCTTTTTCTTCCTATTTTTACTAAATTTAAAAATAAAAAATATTTTTCAAAATATTTTCTATAAAATAAAAAAAAAAAAAATCTTAAAACAAGGCGAGTCGAAGCAGGACGAGTAGAGGGGTTGGGAGTAGGGGCGGGACGAAGAGTCTTCTAGATTCTTCAGTCCCTGTCCCATTTAGCTAACGAGGAGAAATCTCTTTAATTATTTTGAATAATAATAGAGAAATGTGTATCTTCGTAAGATAATATTTTATTATTATTTTTTTAATCGAGAGGTGTATTCTTAAACGAATTAGGGACTCGATAGGTTTATAGGCTAAAAAATCTAACTCATTAAATAATAAAAAACGCAATCTCGGTCTGGTTGGCATGTTAACATTTTTGCTCGGAAATCCAAAAATAGGGTTATAATCCAACCCTATCATACTCTTAAAAACATTAAAAATATTTAGCGTTTGTAACTGATGTTAATGATGTATTGTGACTAATAAATATTTAATATTTAAATTTTACGAGATTTTAGTTATAATTATAATATGTATTGTGGATAAATATAACCCGAAAATAGAAGGTTGGGTCGTGAACTTAATAGACAATGCTCAGAGTCACCGATCCAAACAACTCAAAATTTTAATTATGAATTTTTTACGACTTTTATTAAATCGTTTTAAAATATTGAGACTAAATTGGTACGATTAAATTATTATAATAAATTAAAAAATTAAATTATTATTTCCCTAAAATTATTATAAATTTTTGAATAGTTGAATCATGAATGCATCTCAACTTATTTCCTTTTATGTTATTGAAGTTCAACAAAATAATAAATAAATAAATAAATAAATAACTGAAAGAAAAAAAAAATAATAATAAAGAGCTCTGCGAATTCAATAATTTATGGCCAATAAAAATATTATCATCATCTCCATTACAGGCAGGCTTTAATCTCCCAAGAATCTACCCTTTTCAGCCCCCACTCTGCTCCCAATTTCTCCCTTCACTCCAAAAGAAACCTCCTCTAATGAAAACCCCCTTCACCTTCTTCTTCATTCCTCTGCAAACCCAAATCTAGAACACCCAGAAACGCCCCACTTTCATCAATGGCGGCCCCCAGTTCCTTCATTTTCATCACCCTTTTCATTTTCCTCTCGAACCCAGTTCGGATTCTGGGCAACGATGAGCTCAAGGCGCTACTGGATTTGAAGGCGGCTTTAGACCCTGAAAATCAGTATCTATCTTCGTGGAGCGCTGATGGATACCCATGTGCCTCTTTTGAGGGGATTGGGTGTAATGAGAAGGGGCAAGTTACTAATATGTCGCTGCAGGGGAAAGGGCTCAGTGGGAATCTCTCCCCTGCCATTGCTGGGCTTAAGCACTTGACTGGGCTTTATTTGCATTATAACTCGTTGTTTGGGGATATTCCTAAAGAGATTGCTAACTTGACTCTGCTCTCTGATTTGTATTTGAATGTTAATAACTTTTCTGGGGAGATTCCGCCTGAGATTGGGAACATGGCGAGCTTACAAGGTTTGCTTTGGTTTCTTTCTATGGCTGCTTTAAGTGCTGTGAGATAGCTTTTGAATGTGACTGTTGGCTGCTGTTTACTTCAACAAATGTTCTTATCTAGCTTGAAATTATAGATTTACAGCCTTTTCTTCTACATGCATGAGTTTTGGGTGCCATTGAAGCTCATAGTTCTGCCTGAAATCCATTTGGTTTTCAGAGAGATGATGAGTTTCTTCATTCCCCTGTTTTTTTTGAATCTGGGTCATGTTTTTTTTTTCGATTTAATCTGTAGAACATGTGATTTTCTTCGATCTAGAATGTCACAATACTCTATGTTAAAGGGGTTTTGGGCTTCTTGAATCTAAGGGGAAGCTTGTGATTTCACTGTTTTGAGCTTGGAATGGTCATTTTTGTGTGTTGCACTCTGTTTTGCTCATATTTGAGCTGTTTTGTTCTTCATTTTCAGTATTGCAGCTATGTTATAATCAGCTGAGTGGGAGCATACCAACGCAGCTTGCATCTTTGAAGAAGCTCACTGTTCTTGCTCTCCAATCCAATCAGTTAACTGGTGCAATCCCTGCAAGCTTGGGACGTTTGGCCTTGTTAGTGAGAGTAGACTTGAGCTCCAATCATCTCTTTGGCTCTGTTCCTTCAAGGCTTGCGGATGCGCCGTCACTTGAAGTTCTCGACGTTCGAAACAATACGCTCTCTGGCAATGTACCTCCTGGTATCGATCGATGTTCATGCTTTTGTGTTTTGTTCATTTTTTCTTCTACATGAAGCTAAGTAGGAGCTTTGTTTTGCTTGTGCTTGCTTTGATGAAGCTCTGAAGAGATTGAATGAAGGATTCTTGTTTGAGAACAACTTGGGATTGTGTGGAGTTGGGTTTCCTTCCTTGAAAGATTGTTCCGGCTCGAGTCGTGTTACTCAAACCCAACCTGAACCTTATGCTGGATCAACTGGGACGATGCCCCCACGAGACATACCCGAAACCGCTAATGTTCAATTGCCTTGCAACCATACTCGTTGCCCGAGTTCATCGAGTTCGTCCAAATCTCGAAACGCTTCAATTGTTGGTGTAGTTATTGTAACCATAGCACTTTCAGGTATTGGGATCTTAATGTTCACACAATACCGTCGTCGAAAACAGAAGCTTGGATCTTCGTTCGACATTTGTGATCACCGTCTCAGCACGGATCAAACCAAAACAACGTACAGAAAGAATGGATCTCCTCTTGTCAGCCTCGAGTATGCCAATGGCTGGGATCCATTAGCAGACGGTCGAGGCTTGAGCGTTTTCGGGCAAGAAGTGCTCCAAAGTTTCAGGTTCAATTTAGAAGAGGTGGAGACAGCCACACAATACTTCTCAGAGGTGAATTTGTTGGGGAAGAGCAACTTCTCAGCTACATATAAAGGGATTTTGAGAGATGGATCAGTTGTGGCTGTGAAGAGCATTTGTAAAACAAGCTGCAAGTCAGAGGAAGCTGAGTTCTTGAAAGGATTGAACCTTTTAACTTCATTAAGGCATGAAAATTTGGCGAGACTTAGAGGATTTTGCTGCTCAAGAGGCAGGGGAGAGTGCTTTCTTATCTATGATTTTGTTCCTAATGGGAACTTGTTGAGATATCTTGATATCAAGGATGGTGATGGGCAAGGTCTTGATTGGTCTACTAGAGTATCCATTATAAGGGGCATTGCCAAAGGTTAGCTATTGCATGAACTTTATTTTGATATCTATGAAGCTAGTTTGATATCATTCTTGGCTTTATTGACGACACGTGCCTGGTGACCCTTACATGTGTTATTTATGCTTTATGTTATATGATGATGTGATGACATTAAATGATGATGTGATGGTGTGATGACGTTATATGATGATGTGATGATGTTATATGATGATGTGATGACATTATATGATGATGTGATGACGTTATATGATGATGTGATGACGTTATATGATGATTTGATGACTTTATATGATGATGTGATGACGTTATATGATGATTTGATGACTTTATATGATGATGTGATGACGATATATGATGATGTGATGACGTTATATAGTGATGTGATGACGTTATATAGTGATGTGATGACGTTATATAGTGATGTGATGACGTTATATAGTGATGTGATGATGTGATGACGTTATACAGTGATGTGATGATGTGATGACGTTATATAATGATGTGATGACGTTATATAATGATGTGATGACGTTAGATGATGACGTGATGACGTTAAATGATGACGTGATGATGTGATGACGTATCCTTTGTTCTTATTTACATTATTACTTCTTGAAAATCTTGCCATGGATTGAAACCAAGCTGAATGTTTTGATCTAAAACCAGGTGTAGCATATCTGCACAAGAATGAAGCAAACAAGCCAGCTCTTGTACACCAAAACATCTCAGCTGAGAAGGTCCATATCGACCAGCGATTCAATCCGCTACTCTCGGATTCCGGTTTACAGAAGCTGCTTACAAATGACATCGTCTTCTCCGAGCTCAAAGCCACAGCAGCTCGGGGCTATCTAGCTCCAGAGTACACCACAACAGGTCGGTTCACAGAGAAAAGCGACGTATACGCATTTGGTGTGCTAGTGTTCCAAATCCTCTCAGGGACTAGGAAGATCACCAGCTCATTGCGTGGTGCTGCTGAAGCATACCGCTTCGTAGAGCTTCTCGACTCGAAGCTCCATGGTCGATACTTCGAATACGAAGCAGCGAAGCTATGTAGAATTGCGTTGCTTTGCACGCACGAATCACAGAGCGAGAGGCCGTCGATGGAAGCCGTTGTTCAGGAGCTCGTGACCTGCAGCAGCTGCTTATGATATGATATATAGAATTGGAAGGAGATTTTTGGAGCTGTGAAAGAATGGCTGGCTAACTTGTTGCTCTAACTATTATTTTTTTTTTAATCTCATTTAGTGAATAGTTAATGTATTATGAACTCTTTCAAATGTCACTTTCCTTAGGACACTGAACTTTGGCTGTCACAACAGCTGCCTCTGCTGTCTGTCTGTCTTAATTGCTAACATTTTTTTTTTACTGACAGTGAACTGTCCCCTAATTCTTGGAATCCTGTGAAAGTGGTTCTTATGCCTCCTGGAACGAATGGGGTAAAAGACATTTTACTGTTTACTTTTTTTTTTTACTTGCCTTTTTTGTTTTTGATAGAATTAACCTGAAAAAAAAGAATGACCTTATCTTTTTAATTTTTCGTTTTCGATAATGCTATTCATTTCGATCAAAGACCCAAAGTTCTATAGCTTTGGGTCCGCTGTACCAATCATGATTTTTCTACTCTTAGGGGGAAAAGTCCTTTTCTTTTAGACCGGTTGTGGATGAGGAAGATTCGAACTTTCGACATTGTGGTTTGTAACCACGAGCTCTAATCCTATGAGCTATAGGCTCCACTCTGTTTCCATTGGATTTGTTGAAATTCCCTCAGAAGGTGGTGTGTTGTGAAATTCTTGTAAATTGATCTAACAAGTTTGTCGGAGAACAAGACCTTTAGATCTAAATTATTTAAAAAACTCGGGAAACAGTAAGGAAACAACCCAAAGGAAAGCTTTGGAAAGAAACAGCTTAATGATTTAAAGATCAAGAGTAAAGAAAACTTGTGATTCAAATCACTTTACTAGAGAATTGATGATCATCACTTGAATGACTCTGACATGCAAATTTAAACACAAGAAAAACTCATAAACTCATAGCTTAAGAAGCATAATATGCCACTTTCATTTTAATATCCAAAATTTTTCTACAATTGAAAAATACAATGAAACCTCCATAAACCGAACATGTATGGTAAAATCTCGTCATCCACAATAAAGTTTTTGTGACATGATTAAGACAAGACACCTTATTACTTATCATTGGGAGATTAAAAAAAAAAAAAAAATTAGAAAAAGTTGGTCACATCGTATTTTGAGCATAAATTAGGACAATGTGTTTGAGCAATTGGTTTGCTCAATACAATTCCGAATTGTCAAAGCAAATGCTGATGATGCATTTTATGAATTGCAAAATACCAAAGCACAGATACAAGTTTATATATCTTTGACGGTAGTTGTCTGAATTCTTTTCTCATCAATCAGCTTTGACGTGTAGTACTTTCTTTGATGGGGTAATGTTTTTATTTGAGTGGTTCCCGCTCTTGTTTCAAGAATGAATTTAGATGATGTGAGATCTCACATTCGTTGGAGAGAAGCACAAAACGTGCTTTTTATAAGAGTGTGGAAACCTCTCCCTAGAAGACGTGTTTTAAAAACTTTAAGGGAAAGCACACAGAGGATAATTTCTACTAAAGCAATGTTGAAGGAACTTGAGAAGGTACCTCAACTAATTATACATTGAATTAGATGACAATTTCTATATAAAAAGTGAATATTGTTTGATCTAATCAACTTTGTTCTTCGATACTCTCGAAGCTTTTAGGGGTGATTGGATTCATAGGGTGGAAGGTACCTCAGCCAAGGTGGTCATGGATTTGATTATGATCACTCAGTACTTCGACACACCATTAAAGACCTGGGAAACTCTTCAAAGAACACAATTGTATTTGTAGCTCACGGACCAGGTCATGTTCAGAATGTTGGCTGTGAGATCTCACATCGGTTGGGGAAGAGAACGAAGCATTGTTTATAAGGGTGTGAAAACCTCTCTCTAGCAAACGCATTTTAAAAATTTTGAGGGGAAGCTTGAAAGGGAAAGTCCAAAGAGGACAGTATCAGCTAGTGGTGAGCTTGGGCTCAAATTCAGGACGGATTGACGGAGGCGGGCAGTGGCGAGTTGAAGGTAGAAGAAACTAGCAAGGAAACAAGACCCTTTTTCTTTGATTGTATGTGTGATGAATCTTGAACAGTGCACCAAATATAGAAGGGGGATAAGGCTGTTAGCACCCAAACAATGAACTAAAGTTCGGATTGGTGAATGAATTCGAGATATTCTGTTCTTAAACACGAATTCATTCCAGTTTTGCAGTATGGAGTCCCGTGATTGGGTTCTTGGTAATGGGCCACGGCACATTAGGGGCAACCCTCCTCTACTTCTTCACATGTGGTTTCTATGGTATTGTTTCCCTAACCTTTGTCTTTGATAAGGTTCCTATTTTGGCTAATAAGGACATAAGAAACAAAGAAAAATATGCCAATTACCTCCAAAATTCTCTTCTTTTTTTCTCCTCTCAAAACCCTAATCTCCCAATTTCAAGTCTCTCACCCAAGTTTATATATATTTATATATATAGCTACTACCATTATTCTTATTATTTGAAATTTGACTATGAATCCAAATGTTTACATTGAAATGATGAAAATCACGATAACAAAATTGTGAGAAAACAAGAAGAGCTTTAAACGGACCTTATTTATCTCATTCAAATACTCAAATAACTACATCAAATATATAAATTAGAATGAAATTCTTAAAAAGAGACCAAATCGCAAAGAAGTTTAAATCATAATGTGAGATCTCATATCGATTGGAGAGGGAACAAAACATTCTTATAAGTGTATGGAAACCTTTCTTGTCATATGCATTTTAAAACTAGAAAAAGCCCAAGAAAATAATATATGCTAGCAGTAGGACTGCTACAACCTTGAGGAGAAGTTCAAAAGGGAAAGTCCAAGAAGATAATATATGCTAGCAATAAGAGGAAAAGCCCAAGAAAACAATATACTAGCGTTACAAATGATATTAAAGCCAAACACTAAAAAGCCCAAAAAGAACAATATCTACTAATTAACGGTAGAACTGTTACACAAACTCTAAGCAAATCGTAAAATTCTCCTCAATCAAAAGAATTTGATTGATGGGTTAGGTTAAATGTTAAAGGCGTTTTATTTCATGTTACAAATCCATCAACTTCTTAAGTAATATAAACAAAGAATCTAAATTTTATTTTACATACAAACATTATCTTTTAACCTTTTTTTAGTAATTCAATTCCAAGCGTATAAAAAGATTTCATCTCTAAATTTGATAAATTCAAATTAAAGCAAACATCACCATAATGTATTTTTCTCCATCTACCCTTACAATTTTCAATGGCCAACCACCATGTTTCATCCTTTATTGCCCTTCATAGCTTGACTTTTTTTTAATAGGTGGGTGAACGAAGACCAAAAACATAATATTAATATTCAACTAATAAAATAAAATAATTTCACAATATTAAAATTCTTTTCTTAAAAAAGAAAAGTAAATACAATAAAAGTAATAATCCAGTGGAATGACCTACCAAATGAACATTTGGTAGAGAGCATTATCTAAAAAAGTTTTATTTTTATTATATATATGATTACCAAAGAGAAAATATCTAAATAATTAGTCTAATAATTAACGTTACAAGTTCACGTACCTTCACTCGTGCTCGAAACATAACCCGTAACCCATATTCAAGTTGATGTTTTTCAACTCCTTCAAAAACAAATATATGATATCTTAACTAATTGAATCGAACCAAATATCTCAAAACTTTCTCTAAAACCTTCAAATATTTTCATAATAAATTCATGAAGAAACTATGTAACCATCTTGTTGATGTATAATTACTCCCTGTCAAGGCATTTTCAATCCGTTAATCAATGTCATTATTACAATAATGTAAACATGTTTTGTCAAACAAAGAACCAAAAATTCAAATCTGTCCAAACCAAAAGGAAAATGATTAGACATACAATAGTAAGCTTAATCCCCCCCTCCATTTCACATCAAGAATTAATAAAAGGCTAGTAGGTTTGATAATTATTCTTTCAAAAAAGATATTAATTTGAAAATCCCTATCTATCTCCACCTAGCTTTTCATACACACTTCCTGTTGTTCCTTTGAAATTGGGGCCACTTAACCAATAAAATGAAGGTTTGGTGGGGAAGGGGGTTTTGATGGGAAAATGCATAGTGACATTCCTTTGTAGCAAAGTTCACAGGGAAAGGGCCAAAAGTGCATACCAAAAAAGTAGACTTAGCATGTGAAACAAACAGTAAAATGTCATTCAGACAAAAAGAAAAAGTTGTAATATTAATGTATAATTCCAAGTATTTCTTTTTCTTACTCAAAATAATTCAGATAATCGAGATAATCTCCAACAACAGTGTTCTATTAGGCGAGATTTCACTCCTACCATACAAATTTGACTGAAACAGATGGGAAAACAGAGATAAAAACCACAGATATGCATAGAATCAAGTTAAGAAATATGGAGTATACATCAATTCAATCACTTAGTTTCCAGAAAAATACCTTAGAAATGTGTTTGGAGACCCGCCAATTGAGATTGAAGAAGATTGAGTCAATAATAGTAACAGCTCAGGCTCACTGCTAGTAGCTATTGTCCTCTTTGGACTTTACTTTTCAGGCTTCCTCTCAAAGCTTTTAAAATGCGTCTGTTAGGGAGAAGTTTCCACACCCTTACAAAGAATGCTTCATTCCCCTCCCCAATCGATGTGGAATCACGCAGTAATGCAGGCTTTTTTCCAAGAAAGTATGCTAGCAAGTTTCAAGCAACTTCAAGGCCCTATTTTAGGGGGGCAGAGGAGAGTTTAACAACTATCTCATGGTTTGTCTTGGCTTAAAAAATATATTTAAAAAAAAAAAAAAATCAGACTTCTATAGTTTTCTAAATAAATTTAGATGGTTAAATTTTTTTCCTTCCTGATGAAAATTTGCTAGCTCTACTCTACTAATGAAAAGCAAAAATCCGTTGTTTACTTTTTCTCTCTCAAATCATTCATCTGTAAGGTAATTTCCTACATCTTACCTTCTAGTGACAACTTTCAGCAAGTTTGTTCTCCATAGAAAATTGGGAGAATCAATGCGAAAATAAAGAAAGTAATTTACAAACTATGCAATAGAAGAATAAAGTAAAGTAAAGGTCAAAAGGCAATGAATTCTACCCATTGTTTTCACATCATGGCATATGAAATGGACGGGTATCATTTTAAAACGCAATCAAGCTTGAAAACAAAAAATGAAAACACAAACAGTTCAGCAATTCAAAGGAAGGGTGAAGATTCCTTGTAGAAAAGAGTGTGTCCTGTACAAATAATGATATCTACTTTCCCTTCAACAATAACAGCAATGAGTGGAATGACATAGTAATAGGCATACTAAAAAGTGAATAAGAAAAGTATAATGATAATAATAATAATAAAAAGGTTTCTTCTCTAGTAGGTGGGCAGTCACCATTTCTGACATTGCCGACAAAATCCTCATATATTCCACCATTATTGTATCCCAAAGCCAAATCAGAGTAAATTTAAGACCCTACTGTTCCAAGATAATCAGTGGCATCCTAATATTTAATATCATTTTTTTCATCCAATCTATTCCATGGTAAGTCAATTAGAGGTGGTGTGCGTGTGTAATGAGGTAAATCCTGAAACCCATAATTAAGAGAAAAGTAAAAGTGAATATGAGTCAATCAACTTTATTGATATCCCTAGAAATGAGGGCAGTTTCTCTAGTTGGTGATGAGAAAAGTATAACGATAATAGAAATAATAAAAGCTTTCTTCTCTAGTTGGTAAGCAGTCACCATTCTCTGACATTGCCGACAAAATCCACATATATTCCACCATTGTTGAACCCCAAAGCCAAACCAGAGTAACTCAAAAATAATCAGGGGCAGCTCAATATTTAATATCATTTTTCACATCCAATATATTCCATGGTAAGTCAATGAGGTAAATCCTGAATCCCATAATTAAGAGAAAAGAGAAAGTGAATGTGAATGTGGGTCAAATCAACTTTATTGATATCCCTAGAAATGAGGGCAGCAATGTGTTATTTGGTTTATTCTTTAATGGAAGAAGAAGACCTACACGGACAATCTTTCTCTCATGGGTAAATCTTGAAGAAACTTTATTGAAATTAAGAGCATTGAAGGGCCTAAAGAAATATCATATCTACAAATGTACAAAACAAACATCTTCAAGTTTTTACATTTATCTCATCTAATCCTCTCTCAGCTTTGAACCTTTTAGAACTGTGAATGTGGGGAGAAAGAACATTTTCAGGTGTACCAGATAAGGACGCCAGTGGCATACAACTTGACGAATCCGACAAGGTAGCACATGACATCATTCCCAATACTAATAGTAACTATGGGTTGAATCAAAACACGTCAGAATGAGTTTGGGAAGCCAATTTAACTGACCCCCACAGGACTCCATGCCACCTAAATGCTAAAAATGGTATCTAACTTTCCTTTTTAGCGAGGAAGAGACAGGTATAGGATGCTCAAGACACTATTATGAGAAAGGTAGGACCAGATAAACTTCTAAAAAATTTAGCTTTTTTTTTTCTTACCATAATAAAAGATAACTTGGAAAATTTAGCATCATGGCTCCTTTGAGATCTAGAACCTCCTCCAGTCCCCTAAATAAAATCAACCAAAGACATAGGAGAATATTGTGTCAGATAAGAAATGCCATGGTACTTTACCCCAAAAAAAAAATTATGGATGGAAAATTCTTCCCCAATGAAAGCAAGAAGAAGACGCTTAGGATAAGTATACAATAGTCAAATTTTGTATTAATGTTTGATAGACCTTCCTTGTCAAACATTAAGATTATTGACATAACAAAAGATATTATATGAGTGTTTACTTTCTTGGTTGGAGCCGATGAGTTGAAAAGAATAGTGGAAAATAATAAATAAAACTGTCGCCTCAAAAGCACTACCAACCTGCTTTGTGTTGTGAAAGTTGTTTTCTGAACCATGCATGCAACATCAATTCAAGTTGGTTGCTACATCCCTTTCGGCCTTGTTATGTGCATACTCATGCCGACAGCGCTCCTTGCTTGCCCTTTGGTCAAGACTTTTTTAGCAATCATGCCAAGGCTAACCAATAAATCCGCAAAACTTCAAACTTCAACTTTCAGGTGGAAATTTCACATAAGGGCCCATTCTAAGAGAAAAGAAAATCGTCACAAGAACAGGATGATTTCAATAACAAGGTACAAAAAAATGGTGACAGAAGCGAACAGAACAAATGAGTAAAGAAAAATAAAATGCATGCTCAAAGGCAAGTGCATGAAGGTGACTGACACCCCCCCCCCCCCCCCCCCCCCCCCCCCCCCCCCCCCCCCCCCCCCCCCCCCCCCCCCCCCCCCCCCCCCCCCCCCCCCCCCCCCCCCCCCCCCCCCCCCCCCCCCCCCCCCCCCCCCCCCC
>NW_019268566.1:535850-557678 GCF_002738365.1 Cucurbita moschata
TCCCTCCCTCCCTCACCCCCATCCCCATCCCCACCACACGCACAGACATAGAGACACAGAGAGAGAGAGAGAGAGAGAGGATGTCACCTTGTAAATGTCTTTTCTTTGACTATGACATCTACAACAGCATTGAGATAGACATCCACTCCACACAGTGGGGCTCAAAAAGTGACATAAGCAGGCACAACAGGAGATATATCTGGGATTCCATCGGTGAAGTGCATCTTCAGCTGCAAAGATATGGTACCTAGTCCGAGGTTGACTTCTGACAGCTCTGGTTCCGTTTGATCAAACATATCCACCACGTTACTGCATAAAAAAATTGTTGCAAAAATTTCAAGCCAACGTTATTTCTGAGAGTTGTTCATTTTCTTTGAACACCAAGCTATCAAAATTCTACGTTTAATTAACCAAAAAAACCACCCTAATCCTTGGAAGCTTCTTGCTTGCTTTGATCATCTTTATCCATGAACTAAGAAATATTTGATTAAATCCAAACAAAGAGCAAACTAACTAAACATTTGGGCTTTCTAGTCATGAAGAACACTACGAGATTGAAAAGTTTAATATTCTTCCTTTTTTATGCTTGAATAAATAACATGAAAACATAACTATTGTAGTTTTTTTAAAAAATATTTCCCTGTTTTCTTTTAAAGAAAAAAATGCCCCAGACATTGCGGGGGGCTTCACTTGAAATAATAAAAATTGCCTCAGAAAAATATGCATTTATTTTTCCTTTTCTGGTCCCTAGAGTCCCAAAGTTCAACTTCAGTTCTATGAACAAACAGCACTTTTTGTCTCTTATATAAACATGGGTTGAACACCAACTATGAACAGTAGGAACAAAAAAATCAAATTATTTGAACTAGAATTGAAATTTTGGAAATAGGGGGTCCAAATTTAAATGTGGCAAAGTATACATGCTATAATAATAGTATTTTTAACGTATTAAGCATATAAAAATGAAGAAGCTAAACAGAGCAAATAAATAAGATGCTACAGCTTTTTTTTCTTTTTCTTTTTTTCCTTTTTTCTTCTTTTAACAGTTCAAATAAATAAGATTCAACTTCAAAGGAGCTTAAATGGTTAAAGTGGATCAGAAAGGTTAAGATGTTGAAAACCAGGAAAGACTGCATCATGAAGATCATTCTGGTGCCAGTCATGGCATACCTTGTTCTTGATGCACACACAGTCAAAGAAATGTGTATAGGAGCATTCTTAAACAGACGAAGCCAATACCACTTTCCAGAAACATTTGATCCTCAATTTAAAGGGGCTTCATATTTAAGTCAGTGTAATTGTCCTTTTCTTTTTCTTTCCTGAACAAAAACCGATTCCTTGTGAAAAAAAAAAAAAAAAATAGTTTGATAAGTTAATAGCACTTCAAGTCCCATGCTGATACAGAAAATTATAAGAGTGCTCATACTCAATTCCTGACCAGTTTTTACTGCCCTCTGTTCTGCATGTCTAGAAATTCATATCCATCCCTGAAGGGGAAAGAAAAGAAAAAAGATTGAGGGCTCCCTTAGAATCATGCAGCTGTGTAGATTTTATCAATACATGGCTCAATCTACGCTACATGGACAACACAAAATTTGCGGTACAAAAATGAAAAGAAAAAAAAAAAGTAGGATGAATTAAAACAACAAAAGAATTTAATATACGCTATTTCCATGATTCTGCAGGAGTTCAAAAGAAGACATTACATTGAGGGTGCATCAGAAAAGACCTCATTGAGCATGTCATTTTCACCATCTGCCATTGAAAATAGTTCTGCATCTTTGTCTCCCTCGTTAGAAAAGTCACCCCTTTCAAGCTTGGCATGAGCTGCAACAAATACCATCTTCTGAGCTTTCTCCAAGCCGACCCTAGAGTGTCGATGCGAGCAAACCAAATTCATGATAGAACATTTACACTTGTAGCCACAGGATGTTGAATGGAGGAAAATGAGCCTTAGTGCAACCTTGGCAAGGGTCTTAAACTCGCTTAGGCAAGTTTCCCAGACAAGTCGCCTACTCTGTGGGTTGGCAATTTTCATCTTTCCAGTTAAAGGGTCTCGTTGTTTAACCTGAACTGCCTGAGCATAAAGTGGGTCTAGTCCTTCGGATCTCCATTTCATAAGCTCCATGAATGCGACATGAGCTTCTTCCCTGGACACCAACCGATTAACAAGTGAATCCACATCCTTTTCCTGCTCTTGCGAAAGGCACTTGAAGGGTGGAAGATATTTCCCATTTATGTCCCTCCTCAAGTAAAGAGGGTCCAGAATAAATGCAGCTGACCATGCTGGATGATAATTTTTTCTAAACCGCTTTTCTATAATTTTTTCCACTGGCTCTTCGGCTATGCTGTATTTTGCACACCATTCCTTCACTTTTGATCTCAGCTCTTCCCAAAGAGGCAAGCATTGCCCTATCAGTGGCCTTTCGGCTTCAATCTCTCGAGCCATCCCTCGGATCATCTTTACAAATGAATGAACTGCCTCCACTTCATCCCAAAAGCGTTCATTTTGTATCAGACTAGAAACCTCAGTCGCAAGTGAATCCTCCATGCATGCCAGCTTATAGGACTCGTCTAACACAACCATTTGAAGCACATGAGCACAGCTAAGCAAATCATCAAGCATAGCATAAACAGGAGAAAAGTTTTTGGATGTATCACAGTTTGGCGAAGGAACATGAAACAACAAATGGCCCTCTAACTCCTGCACCTTATACTTGTTTAAACAATTCCTAACTTGAGATTTGGTGCTTACAAAGTTTGCAACCTTCAAGCAATTTTCAGTAACTACCCTGAAAAGTGGAAGCTCTTTGTTAAAATCCTTTATCAAACTAATAAAACCCTGAAGCTGGCAAGAGAGATTTACCATCCAATGATACTTTATCTCCAAATTCCTCAACGCCTTGGCCTTATACTTATCTGCAATTATCCCCACACATTTCTGCAGATCACTCCCACATATCTCGTTGACCGTATCCAAAATAACCTCTTCGGCATACTTGGATGATACCAGTCCCCCTGTAAATAGTGCTTTTTGAAACACAGTAGTACCATTTGGAAGATTGACCATAAATTTAACTACACTCTCTTCGCCACAGCAGTTCTTATTCTTCCAGCCATCTGAAGCAATTTGAAAAGACGCTGCATCTCTAATCCTGGCTTCTGAATCAGCTTTGGCCTCTTCAAACTTGGAGTCGAGCCGAGCTCCTAAAATGTCGGTTCGAGGTATTGAAGGCAAACCTAACTGACTAAGCAAGGCTTTGAACTTTGGGTGCTCAAGGCACGAAAGCGACACTGACCCACATGACTCAATAAGCCAATCAGTCAGTAATTCGATGGCAGAATCGATTTGTTCCTTACTTAGCCTTGGTCCAGGTGAGGCATGTGGACTCTTCAGTTTCTTGACACTGTTTTCCAGCATTTCAAGTGCACCCAAATCATCTTTCCCACCTGATAACACCAACTGATGCTGACTCAACCGCGGATTTTGAGCCACTGGCGTCCGCGGCGAGGAAATTAGCGGAGCATAGGACCGCGTCGGCTCAATCATGGCAAGCGAATGAACTTGATAGGAAGCAGTAAGAATTGGAGCATTCATTGGGGAGCTTCGCTTCTTGTGGTTGTGAAATGTCGGAGAAGGGATCGACGATATCGGCAACGGCGACGCCGAAGCATTAGACAGAGAAATGGAGCTCAAATTAGGACAAGTGCCTCGCTTCAAATGCTCAGATGCAGTCCGCGAAGGATTCGAAGCCGAAAAAACAGAATCACACAAAGAACACTTGAGCTTCACCGCTTTCGGAAGACTATTACTAGGATTCCGTATAAGAACAGGCTCCAAATGAGCCCAATACCAAGCTCCTTTCCCCTTAATAGCCTTCGTTCGAACAGTTACAAGGCACTCATACCGTTTATTCAAAGCCTTCGTCGCTAAATCCTCCGTCAACTCCGAAGAATCAATGTTAGGCGGTGAGTTCGTGGAAGCCATAAATCAAAGTAACAAAACCAAATTTGCAATCACAACAACGAGTCACAGACATTCAACTACAAAGCGAAAAGCTCACATCTCGGACTCCGTTCCGATAATCGCTCCATGCTGCTACTCCCGAGCATCATTGTCCGGAAAAAACCTCGCCGGCGGTGGCGAGTGGAGCTGCAAAAGTAAAAGAGAACGGAGAGTCCGATCACAGGAGAGCGCTGGTTGAAGTTGAAGAGGAATGGCGGAGAATGATGAGTTGACAGAGATTGGAAATGGAGGGATTAGAAAAAGAGAGTGAAAAGTGATTTGCAGACAGAGAGAGAAGGAAAGCGGAAGACGAAGAAGCAGACGATGACGTTAATAAAGAATTCGGGAAAGAATAAACGCTGAGAGATTTCTACCGTTATATATATATATTAATTATATTATAATATTAAAATTAAAATTTTAGTATTCAACATTATATTTTATTAAATTTATTAGGATGTGTTTAAGTTTTTTTTTTAATTAAATTTATATTAAAAAAATAAAAATTATGATTATAAAGTTTTTTTTTTTTTCAATATTATATATTAAAAATGAGAAAAAATTTCTTGAAATTAATTTTTGTCTCAATTATCACCAAAATTAATGGATAATATCGGAGTAATGAAGATTGAAATAAGAGATTGAGACTCGAGAAAGCTTCTTCGTCCTCGTCCCGTGAACATCTCTACTTTTTTTTATGGAACGAGAGACTTGGTTACTATTTACAAAATTATATTAAATATATTTACATAAATTTTTTAGTTTTAAAAATTTCTATTTCGGTCTCACAAACTCTGTAACAGCTCAAGTCTCTCACAATGCACCTCTCTTCAGGGCCCAGCTCGTTCCACTCTCTAACCGATGTGGGATCCACGACTTTGATACCCATCAGCTTAAGTCTCTCACAATTTTCCTCCCTTGGAGGCCCAGCTCGTTCCACTCTCTAACCGATGTGGGATCCACAACTTTGATACTAACAACTCAAGTCTCTCACAATTCTCCTCCCTTGTGAGCCCAGTTCGTTCCACTCTCTAACCGATGTGGGATCTACGACTTTGATACCATCTGTAACAGCTTAAGTCTCTCACAATTCACCTTTCTTAGGGACCCAACTCGTTCCACTCTCTAACCGATGAGGGAACCACCTCCCTTAAAGCCTAAAGTCCTTGTTGGCACACTGTTTGGTGACTGGTTCTAATACCATCTGTAACAGCTCAAGCCCACCGTCTGATACCCATTTGTAACAGCCCAAGTCCACCGCTAGCAAATATTGTCTTTTTTGGTCTCCTCCAAGATTTTAAAACACGAGAGATTTTCACGCCCTTATAAAAAATGTGTTGTTCTCCTCTCAAACCGACTTGTGATCTCCATTATGAATATATATACATATATGTGGTTAAAATGAGTGGAAAAATGACAAGAAATAGAGTAAAAATTACAAAATTGATTTATATTTAAAGTTTAATTTAATAAAATTAAAAAATGTTAATTGGAAGTTAGATTTAATTATTAAACTCATGCACATCAAATCAAAATACATTAATGGTGATAAAATTATTGCACATCTATTAATGAAAAAGACCTCAAATAGGAGCTACCAATTGTCTAATTACTCTAGGAGAATCTATAACGCTAAAAAAAAAAATATAGGGGCAATTTCGTAATATCCATAATTAAAATTTATTCCAATTAAAATAATATAGAAATTAACCCAACAACTAATGTACAAAAAATCATTTTGTAATTAAATATAACAAAATATTTTAAATAAAATAAATTATAAAAATCATTTTTAATTTTATATAAAAGTTATAAATAATGTGTCACATACATTTTTTTAATTTTTAAATTTTTTAAAGAGAAAATATAATTTTAAAATTTTGTAATTAAATATAACAAAATCTTTTTAATTAAATAAATTATAACAATCATTTTAATTTTTTATAAAAATTATAAATAATGTGTCACATACTTTTTTTTAATTTTTAATTTTTGTAAGAGAAAATATAATTTTTAAAATTTTGTAATTAAATATAACTTTTTAATAAAATAAATTATAGCAATCATTTTAATTTTTTTCATAAAAATTATAATAAGGTGTCACATACATTTTTTTAAATTTTTTTAAATTTTTTTTAAGAGAAAATATAGTTTTAAAAAATAAATAATTTCAAATTTTCAAACTTACTTTATTCTATAATGTAATTAAGATATATTTTAAAATAGCAAAAAACACGTGTCAATTAGTTATTTTTTGCCTAATTAATTAGAGACATAATAATGTAATTAATCCTTTCAAAATGGGTAGCTTTTCTACTTTTACTATTACTAACGGTGATATTGATAGCTAAATTATGATTTAAAGAATTTAAATTTTTTATTTTATATGTATTATTATTTTTAAATTTTGTAATGATTAAGGAATTGGTGGAGTACTTATTATGCTAATTAATAAATATTTTATGATTAATTACCTTAATTAATTGAGTAAAAAGGAAGAACACTATTTTTTTAAAATCATTATGATTCTGAAAATTAATTCACTTTTAAAGCTCCGATAGAACCTAAAGATAATGGAGCCTTGGTGAATAATTATTAAGGGCATATTTGGAAAAAAAAAAATTCGGTAATCAAATATTTATAAATTATATAAAGATTTAGTGTAACACCCGAGAGATTATGAACTGATACTACCTCTAAATAAAAACGATATCGAGTGCATGATAGTTGAGAAAGACTTCAAAGAATTAAAGTTACTACTTCTACCCGACCATCCTGTTCAGTGGCTCAATTATAAGACAAGCAAACAACATGGTCACGTCGGTGTGGATGCAAGAGAATGTCAGAATACGTATTCCAAATCATGATTCGAGGACTGGTCATGAGGTTACAAATGGTATCGAAGCGGTACCTGACCTAGTAAGATACGATCCGAGGACGATCCAAGACAGAAGCTAGTGAGTATGTGACTAATGAGTTATGAATGAACCGGTATCATACCCAAATGAGAATGATGTTAAGAATAGGATAGTTGAAATTGAAGTTAGTACCTATATGAACAAGATGTAACTTTCTTTTCGGTGGAGCTCCAAAGTTGAAGCGCTTCAAAATAAGTAGGTAGCGTGTTTTGTCATAGTCGATGAATCCCTCAAACTAGACATAGTTAATTTAACCTATCTAAAATATTTCTCACCCAATATTTCAACGACGATTCCTATGATTATTTTTAATACTTATTTCTTAAATTCTTATAAATGGTAGAACATCTAAAACGAATCAAATAAATAAATAAATAAATAAATGTTACACGAATATCATCGATAACTTGTTGATAAAGTTATCACTTTACTCGGGAAGGGAACAAATTTGATCCAAAACCCGATAAGAAATTAAAAAAAAGAAAAGGAAAAACATCCAATATATACCAAATGATATTACATTTGAAGAAATTAAGAGAGAATGATGAGATTGGGGGGAAAAAGAAAAGGAAAATAATGAGAAGGGAATTATTATTTGGAGGCCCCAAATGGAAATAAATCAATAAATAAATTTAATTAAATAATATTTTGATAATGAAAATCATGTGGGATGGGATTTGTGACAAAAAAGTCAAAAAAGTTGGGTTTGGTTTGGGTGAGACATCTAATAAGCTCATCGGTCTTTCTCACCTCAATAAATAATTATTTTTTATATATTTTTCAAAAAAATTATATATATATATATAAATAAAATTGCTTCAAATCGAAACTACTTCATTTTTAATTTTAAAGTTTATATGATTGAGTCGCAGATAAATGCTTAGTCAAAACCTCTTTCTCATTGAACCCAACTCTTACCAACCGGTCTCAGCGGGCAAAAGACTGGTTTTGCAGGAGGTGATAAAGGTGATGAGAAGAGGCCGGGGGGTGTCTCCTGCCGATTGCTCGGGAGGAGAAGGGAAAACTCCGACGAAGAAGAAGAGAGATTTCAATGTGATCATACGCATCATTCTCTTCACCACAAGAGACCGGTCATCTCCAGTTTTGATCTGCAAAATGATGATCATAATGGGCAACTTTCGTTTGTTATTTGCAGCAACACAAATACAAATCAAGATTTCATGTTTCTGAAACATTCCACAGCTACAAGATGCATAAACTTCAGCTGCAATGATAATGTTGAAGAGTAAGTGAGAATGAGGATGATTTCAGGCGAACAGCGGAAGAATTTATCGAAAAAGTTAACAGAGAATAGAGAGAAGAAAGGCAAAGAACCTCGAGATCAGTCGAGTAGCTGGGGCGTCGATATCGGCTGGCCAGCTTAAACTGAATGAATTGAATTCATGGAACTTGTGTTCTAACATAAGAATGTCAGAATTTTGAAGAAGATACACATAAAAGCATGAGAATCAAGCAGATTCAATTAGACAATTAGAATGGTTTCTAGAATCTTGCTTCATGGTTTCATTGGAACACAAATCAAATTGCTCGAATTTAAACAAAGCGTTAACGATCAACATAAACCAGGTTGCTTCACCGCCATCCCGGCCAAACGACATCAAATTCATTACTTCCGAATAAGAACATCTGGGCAATGATCCTTATGCAGATCTTAGGAGCTAAGATGAACTTTCATAACCAACTATTATAATGAAGGAAGTTGCACTGAATGCATGGTGTTCTACAGAACCTTATTAACAAAAGCCAGCCAGGCCTGAGATAAATGAATACGTACACAAAGAGAACATTGGGAAACAGTGTTTGAAATTTAACTTAAAATGTTATTATTTCAGATACAGAGAATTCTAGAACATGAATAATTTACACAAACTTCTGCACCTAAACTGCTATAACGTTAATTGGGATACAACACACAAGAACCTACATGCTGAGAACAGAACAAATAAGCCTAAAGGATCAAACTCCTATCTAGAGATGTTACCTGATGGCCACATATACGTCAGTTGTTTAAACACACTTAGTTAGCCCTTTAAAGAATCAATGAGCTCATACCATTGATAATCGAGGTCGAGGAAAGCCAATGCACCAGCAAATCTGCATGAAAGATTGATGTGCAGGGGACGATTATGATCAACAAGAAACCTCATGGTTTGAATGGTTGAGTACACCTCTTGATTCTTGTGGAAATGGTAACTTTTCGTTGACTTGTGGAGTTTTAGACGCTGGATTTTGGTCTAAAGAGGTTGGTTTATCTTCAATTAGAGTAGATGGGACTATGGCCTCCACTCCGCCAAGGACTCCGTTCGTCCCTTCGCCAGAAAGAACATCGGCTGGAGGTAAAATTGCGTTCGATTTAGGTTCCATCCTACTCTTCTTTGGTTTATGTTCCTTCTGGTGAACTGGGGGTAGGAAACTGCCCACCACCACCTGTGATCATGTAGTTATACAGTAATACTTTGTATTGAACAAATTGATACTGAAGCTGATGGTTTAGAATTATATTCATATGCACTAACATAAAAGTTGTACTAACTCATATGGAGATGGAGAAAATGATACCTGTACTGGACCAGCTGCTATCAGCATGCCGGCAAGTTCTCCACCCATCACTCGGCCATCTGAGCCAGCCAAAGAAACACTCACCCCTCGAGATCGGCTCTTTGTTCCACTGCTCTCAGAAGGCATATATGATCCAGACAACGAAAGTATCTCAAATCGACCCTAATAATCAAGAACAGATCAGGATGTTCTACCATGACAGTTGATAAGATGCAGGGATACATTTGCATAGAGCGGCTAACAATAACAAGTAACATTTGAGACAATCGTTTTAACAACCCAAACGCACCGCTAGCAGATATTGTCCTCTTTGGGCTTTTCCTTACAAGTTTTCCCTCAAGGTTTTTAAAATGCGTCTATTAATGAGAGATTTTCACACTCTTGTAAAGAATGTTTTGTTCCCCCAACCGACGTGGGATCTCATAATCATAGTTGTTTAAATGAAAAAGAACTCAATATATGAAGGAGAAGTAATAAACTATCTGAATTTCATGTTCTGTATTTGGTGGAAGATTCAAGAGTTGAATTCCAATTTAAACAATTGTTTAAATTGTATGAAATAATATATCTATAAACCATAAAACTAGCCATAATTGTCGAGGATTATTGGGAGTGAGTCCCACATTGGTTAATTTAGTGGAAGATCATGAGTTTACAAGTGGGGAATACTATCTCCATTGGTCCTTTTGGGGAAGTCCAAAGCAAAGACATGAGAGCTTATGCTATGGGTAAGTCCAAAGCAAAGACATGAGAGCCTATGCTCAAATTGGACAATATCATACCATTATGGAGAGTGGTGATTCATAACATGGTATCAAAGCCACGCCCTAAACTATGTCTCCCTAAATTTAACTATGTCAATAGAATCCTCAAATATCGAACAAAGAATTGTGAGTCTCAAATGTGTAGTCAAAAGTGACTAAAGTGTCGAACAAATGGTGTACTTTGTTCCAGGGCTCCAAAGAAAGGAGTCGAGCCTCGATTAAGGGGAGGATTCTATTGTTTAAATTGTATGAAATAATATATCTATAAACCATAAAACTAGTCATAATTGCCCACTAAACAATTATTAATATATTTATGAACATGTTTTAAGTTACAAAAAACTGTGTGATAACTATTTTGTATAATCAATATTTTAATTTAACATGAATAAATTATTTATAACATGAAATACTATATTTATTAACATTTTTATCTTTTTTTAAAATTATCCTGCATTTTAAAATTTTAAATTCAAAATCTAGATCACAAAATCCAAAAATAGTTTTAATCAACAGAATCTAGATTGCTTACTAAATGAAACATAAAACAAAATCCAGATTGCCTACCAAATAGGCCCAACTTTGCCAGTGATTTTCTCTTGTATGAACATGTGCAAAATTTCAGTTCTTTCTCAAAATTCCTATACATTTGCTGAAAAAGAACTTATGGCTATATATGGTTCGAAATTCTAAGTCAAAATGTGAGACTGATTCTGGAAAGCTACCATTTTACTTATTTATTGACATGAGACAGGACGGGCGAAACAAGCAAGCAATAAATCGATCCCAGCCGAAAAACAGTTGATTTGAGTATTTGTACAAGACAACTAGCATCAAGATCATTTCAAATGTTTTGAAGGTGTATTCCAGAAGATAAAAGAAAAATATTCAACTTGGTCAAATGCAAACAGTACAAGAAGTATATTATCCTCAAGTGTCAATGAGCATGCATAAAAAATGACATGGGAAACAAAACAATCAGATCTTACTGCAGTCAGACATTTGAATTAGAAATAAAGTGTGGGATGAGCAATAAGATCAAACATGCCTTCATCATATAGAAGATGCATTTTGCAGACCTATAGACTTCAAATTCATCAATATAGAGGAGCTTAGATGGTTTGTATATCAAGGAAGGCGACGACCTACCTCATACGTTAGCGTGCCCCCAGAAGATGTTGACTGCCGAAGTGTAACATTCGAAACCATACCATTAGCAGAGAGTATAAAAATTGCCCGAGATCCTTGTTGAGAAAATGACATGATTTTCAAGTTAACATCCTAAAACGGCAGGAAATGGGCGTTAGGAACAATTGGCAACTAGGCATTAAGAACAAATAGGAGTTAAAAGAGATCATTTGTAACAGCCCAAGCCCACCATTAGCAGATATTGTTCGCGTTGGCCTATTACATATAGCCATCGGCCTCACGGTTATAAAACACGTCTACTAGGGGAGGTTTCCACACTCTTACAAGGAATGCTTCGTTCCCCTCTCCAACCGATGTGTGATCTCACAATCCACCCTCTTTGGGAGGGCCCAACATCCTCACTGGCACATAGCTCAGTGTCTGGCTCTGATACTATTTGTAACAGACCAAGTCCACCGTTAGCAGACATTGTTCGCTTTGGCACGTTACGTACCGCCATCAGCCTCACAGTTTTAAAACGCTAGGAAGAGGTTTTCACACCCTTATAAGGAATGTTTTATTCCACTTCTCCAATCATTTAGCTAACCTATTATTATTTGATACAAGACTTATTCCCTGATGACAGAATAGATGCCTCTTGGCGAGGGATTCCAAGGCTTACCTCACCAATATTAACAGTGATCACGTGAGGTGTGAAATCTGCTCCAGCAATGAAGGCAACCTTGTTACCTGAGTAACAGATGCATTATGTAAGAACCACTTAGAAATGAAATGAAGTTTCTTCATTTATATTAAAATTGCATGGCCAGACTTTTAAAATTAATTCATGACATCAGTTACAACCATACCCATTAAATAATGATCGTACTGTTCAATATTTCTTTTTAAATATTCTCATTTACCATGACAAAAATCAGCATAAATTTCAAGAAAAACCAAGAACATATTACCTGAAAATATCATTTCAAATTTTCAATAAAAGAAAAAATCCAATAATCCAAGCCCCCTAACTTCTCGTGTCAACGTTAATATGACCCTTAAAGAGAGACAAAAAAAATCTTGTCAAGTAACTCTTCCTGAATATATTTTGATGCTTTTTTTTTTTTTTATAAACCTTCATAAGAACCATATCCTAACTATTATCTCGAGAATGTCCAACAAATAATTCCATTGAGTGAATACCGGACCCAAATCCTAAAAACAACCACGCTTTTGATTAAGCATGAGTAACAAAATCAAATAAAGCAGAGAGAGGCATTTTGACATCTTCTTAACCCGAAATGGCAAATTGTCTAGAGAGAGGAAAGATTCCTTTTTTAAGAGTACCCTTGGAAACAATCCAATGGAGACGAAGTGGGACCAGTAGCTCAAAGGATTAGAGCACGTGGCTACGAACCACAATTTCAAGGGTTCGAATCCTCGCACATAACCAGCCAAAAAGGGTAGGACTTTTTTTCTCTCATAAGACCATTTGTATCTATATGCATTAAGATCCCATATCACGAATCTCTCGAATCTAGTTTAAAATGTAAATGGTTAAGAGTTCAAACGTTTAGCTGGACGTCATATCAGCGAACATCCACACTTGGACTTAAAAAACCATCAATGACCTGTAACTTTTAGAGTCTTAAAAGAGGAAATCTTATCCTCTGTTACTCCATACTCTGTTTTCATGGCATTAAACTTCAATTTTCCATTAAAGGAAGCAGAAAAAGGGAAAAATGATGAAGAACAGAGCTACCAAGCATTGTTTCAATTATTTACTTTCAACAAACTAATATTCCGATACCTACACTTCATCCACTTTCAAGTTAAACCAACACTTCATAATAATGCTGCTCCCTGAATTTTCCTTCCATTTTCCATTGATTATCATAAGCAGCCAAGTTGGAAACTTCACTCAGTCTAGATTCTCCAGATCCAGACAAACAATGGCTATGTTCTCAAAGGCTATTCTATCCTAGGGAGAAAGTTCATCGATTTTCCAGAAGGCTCCAAAGTCACTTTTGATTCATAAATTACTATTTACAGCAGATCTGAAGAGAAATCACTATCACATCAAGACCCAACAAACATTCCCTCGTGATTCTACTGTACAAAATCCAAAAAAATACGTTTAAAACCATCACTTTCTACACCAAATATAACTACACGGACCCCTCTTATCTTTCCTACAAGTACGGAGATTCTCACAATTAAAGAGAGAGAGAGACAGAGAGAGACAGAGAGAGAGAACACAAGACCGCCATAACAGAATTTCAAATCATCAAATGATCTCAAATATACCTGGAATCTCAAATTCGTACCCTCGTCGCGGCTTCTTAATCGACTCTACTGACCGCCCTCTTCCCCGTTTCCAAACCGGAAATTCTCCACTCAGCGGAATCGAAGACGAAATCGGCATTGGCGACAAAGTTGGAGCTACAGTCCCATTGGGACCGTACTTTCTCGGCCTTCCTCTTTTCTTCTTCCCATCTGTAGCCGCCACCGTTGGAACACTCGCCAGCGGCTGCGGCGGCGGCGGCGGTGACTCACTATCTGTGCTTGTATTTTCAGGTCTCGAATCCATCATTCCTAAGCTCTCTGGTGCTTGGCTCACTTCTACTGCAAATCCAAAATCCACTCCCTCTTTCTCCTCCATTTTTACAGTGACACAGAGAAAAAAGATCGGTTCAAAAGCAAAACAACACAAACTCACCGCTTAAACCTTAAAAACCTCCATTATTCACACCACAGACGATCTTCCAAACCATAACATCAACGAAGAAGCTCTCAATGAAGAAGACAACGAAATAAGAACACAAGAAAACAAGAACACAGCCAATGAAGAGAGATGAAATCCAGAGCCTATGACTACAACATCAAACTCGAAACCTCCACTAGAACTGCTTCTAGATCAGGAACTTGAGCTTCAGTACTACAACTTGAACTCAGTTTCGTTTCAGTAACCTAAATCTCCACCATTACAGACTATTACACAGAGCTTCAGTGAAGGGAAAATCCAACAAATCACTGACCCAAAGATCGTAAAAATAAAATTTAAAAAAAAAAAAAAAACATAAAAAAAACAGTAAAAATAATTTCTCAGAAATTCAGGAAAAATAATCCAAACAAATCAGAATGATCGCATAAATTTTTTCCAGAGGCAGAAAATTAGGGTTTTGCAAAGGGAAATGAGAGGAAATAAATAAAGTAGAAAAAAGGAATGGGAAAATTAAATAAAATTAAATCAGGAAAAGAAAAATTAAGGTGAAAAAGTTTAATAGATAATTAATATTATATTTGGGAAATTCAAAGTATAGATTTTGGTTAATAAAATTGTTCACGTCCGTCTTCTAATTTGATTTGAATTTAATTCTTGAGATACTATATTATATTACTAAAATCCATAAAATTAATGGAGAAAGAATAAATTTTCAAAGATACAAAAATAATAATTATTATTATTAATAATTAATAACTTTGAATTTTCTTTTTTTTTTTTTGCTACGCTCTAAAATTTTAACCTTTTTCTTACTTAAATTGTTCACTCGTATGATATTTGCTTGTTCTCGAAGTTTAATCTTTGATGTATCTTCGAAGTCTTTAAACTTGAAAGTCTTTTGATCTTCTACAGATCATCGGGCTTTGTATAGAGTAGTTATATATAAACCATACACATCAGTCTTTTGATCTTCTACACATTCTCGGGCTTTGTATAGAGTAGTTATATATAAACCGAGTGTATACTCGCCACTAGTACACATGTGAGATTCCACATCAGTAGAATAACGAATAATTCCTTATAAGAGTATGAAAACTTCTTCATAGCATGCACGTAAAGTTTCATTTAAAAAATAGTTTCCTAGTTCGTAAAGGTGTTTCCCATAGAGACGTCGTTAATGTTCGTGATAAGAATATATTCACAGTTGACCAAAAAAGCCAAATAGAATTGACTTAGAGTTTCTCTACAACAACTACAAAAACTAACCACGATAAACTTTGTTAAGGTCATTGAGACTCATCACACGCCAGAGGCAAGCAAACCACCCAACCATTTGGTTATCCATCAAACTTGTATTGATTTTATATGCGTTTTCGGAAGCACAAATCCAGCTCTTTGTTCCTCGAATGAATATTCGATGTCGTCGTCCGGGATTTGCTCGACTTTGTAAGCAGAAGGAGGCAGGGCGATTGCCGGGGTTGTGGCAGTCTGCATTGCAACTGATAGAGTTGAAGGGGTAGATGGCACTGGAATTGTCATTGGCTTTGGATTCATGGTGCCCTGGTCGTCATCTTTAGGAACTGAAGTCTTCTTCAAAGGTGTGGCAAATGGCATATTGTTGGTTGGGCTTGTTTTTTGTGATGAGTCGCTAGATGCTGTGTTTTCATCATTGATAGAGTTCGTTGTGTTCGTCTTTGGTTGCACTGTTGTAGCAATCGGTGCGAAAGGTTTTCGAGTCACCAACTCGGGTTCACGAGCATTGGCCAGTGAGTTATTGTGGCTCACAAGTTGACCAGAAAAATCAAGTTCTCTTCGGCCTAAAACAAGAAAGAGGCACAAGAATATCAAACTACTGCCAAAAGCTGAACAGAAGAACTCATCACTAAATCAATGAACAAGAACTAATAAAAATGGCTGTACAATGTCTTAACGTTGGTATGGTATTATAACGGACAAGGAAAAAGAAATAAAGCCGTTTCTTCACAACTATGTTTTTTACTGGAAAGGTTCAAGAACAAAGAAATAAAGCCGTTCAATGACACTCTGTTTGTAAAATATCATTGCTTTTCAACGTTCTACTTACTTTGTTTGACCTAAATTCCAAATATATACATATATATACACACACACACACACACATGCTGGTTAAATTATGATACTTTAAAAAAAGGACTTCCGAAGAACTTTCTTCTTTTTGTTCTTTTTGTCAAAAGTTATTCGAACAGTAAAACATTTCATGTTTTAAGAAATTTCTTAAGTTTCATCCTCTAAAAACAAAAACCATAAAAAGAAAGGCTTTAAATATAAGTTTGAGTATTGACTTCAAATGAATACACAGAAAATACTATTGCCATATTGAAGATTATGGTCTCAATAGACGTACGTACGTGTATTCATGGCAAAAGTATAACCCAGATGATCAATAATAACTAGCCAGAAAAACATACCAGCAGTTGGAAGAGATCCAAATCCTTCATCATAGTTTTGATCATTCAGCTGGTCACTCTTCCTAGATGAACGTGACTGAGGTGTTGCCTTGGGCGTTTGGTGCGCGGACCCTCCAATGGAAAGCCTCTTACCTGCGGCTGAAGATCTGGGAGCCTTTTTAACACTCTGGGGTTTAGAAGGGCTTGGCTTTGATCCATAAAGAGCCTCCTGTTCTGCAATTAACTGTCCCTGGAGTTTCTTCTGGTCCTAATCAAATAAAACAAGGAGAAAGAAATAAGGACTTGACTGAATAAGTCAGTTTTTCAGTACGGAAAATGGCCACTTTAAAGTCAATCAGCACAGTTGGTGTGTCCATTGAGCAATAACAGTAGGAAACTAGAAGGATAGTAAGTATCAACCCGCAGCCTCCGACGCTCTTGCTCTTTCTCTTGCCTTAATACGGTATACTCTTCAAGCATATTGAGCAGACGGACCTGAAACGAAGTCAATTACAGAAGAAAATGTTGAACAATTTCTGCAAGAATATTAAGTTGAACAAACAATTGACAATTAAAATATCATATGAAGTACTTACACCATCGTATGTAAACTCAGTGCCTCTGTCATTCTCCCATGCAACCGTTTTTGCAGTTAATGCATCTACCATTCCTGCATAAGATGGTTATGATATTCAAAGACACGAAGATAACATTCAGAAAAGAAAGCCAATGACATGACTGCTGGTCTGAACACTTCATAATAAAGCACATAAAGGCACGAATTGAATTTATTGAATACCAACTTAATGAATGAATGTCTTCAAAAGTCTACTAAACTGTTTGAATACAAACCTGGAAGCTTATTAACCAAAGCTCGGGCCTTCTCTGCGCGTTTGAGAATGAGATGTGTCCCTCTACCAGCATTATATCTATTTTCATCCTGTGAAACACAAATAATGTCAGGGTGCAGCTAGATTTAAACAATATAGATCAACTAGTTGGTGTAATGGAAAGTGATAAACACTTTACCCTATTATACTCCTCGAGCCAACACTCCTCTTCACATGCAGCCAACCATTTCTCAACTCTTTCAAGAATTTCTTTCCTCACAAATGCTTCCCCTTTAATCCTGGCAACCTGAAGCTCAATTTGCTCGAGAATAATGGCAGGGTCAACATCTCCTACATCAGATGGAATTGCATACAAGTTAATAAAACAACAAAAGGAAGAGGCAGTAATATTTTGTTTTATATTACACTGAATGTTACCGGAGTCTAGAGTTTCAATTGCATAATCCACTATTGTATCTTCCTCTAGGACCAAATGTGTTTTTCTACAAATTTCATCCAGCTCTGACTTCTTCTTCAAAACAAGTTCTTTCATCTTGCTTGATTTTAACTCTTCTAACCGAGACACCTCTGCTTCAACCTGTAAAATATTGATCATTATTAATCTAAATTCAATTCTTTAAGTTTCCATGACATGCAAGTTTTGTTATAGCAGAAGATCAAGATGATACAAACTCGGAAGTACTCACAGTATTAATTGAGTCCACAGAAAGACTATTGGGTTCGTTTACTTCATCTTCTGAAGCAGCTATATTACATGTCACATTCTGGAACAACTGTTGTTCTTCCATTGGCGTATCCATTAGATTCCAAAGCTCCAACAAAGTTGTAGCAAGATCTTGGAGCTGCCCAAAAAAGGTGTTATTGCAGCTAATTCAAGGCAGATAGGTTTTAAATTGTTATCTACGGATATATAGATTTGAGGTAATACCCGCTGCATTCTTCGTAATTTGACCTCCCGCAAATTAGTTATTGCAGCAGCCAGGGTTTCAATTGATTCACTAGTTAAGGTAAAAGGTCCTTCTGGGTCACCCAAAGTCGGATGAAATTCGTTCACTGTTTGCTTGAAATCCATCCCAAGCACTAAACAAAGCAAGTTTAGAGTCTGAAGGTGCTCCTGAATAACCATCTGCCGGTCACTCTGCATAAGTGGGTATCGAGTTTACTGAGTGACTGATAGTACGAAAGGCATCTATCTAAAAAAAGTATATAACGAACTTATTAAAAAAATCAACAAAGTTAACCTTCTCCTTCTGTAGCATATGTAACTTTCCCGTTAGTTCTTCTAGCTTCCTCAATGATAAATCATTTTCATCAATATCTATACTGGAATGTGAAAATTCTGATCCATAAATCTCACAGGAAATCTTCTGTATTTGTTCTAGGACTTCTAAAAATTGGTTTCTTCTGTCTATTTTTCTTTTCTGCATTTCATCCACTTGTGGAAGAACACGGGCCATCTCTTCTTTCAAGGTTCCAGCCTTTTGATCAGCCTGAGAATAATAGAAACGCTATCAATAATCACACCATCAAAAGCACTCAAATCATTCAAAGAAATATCAACATATATATCTATGCCTATAAAAGTTGCCATATTGAGCAAACTGTGAACTTTTGTCATTACCAAATTTTGCACATTAGATGAGTTATGCACAATTAAATTGTACGCAAGATTGAAAGGTTGACCAATAACTCATTATCTGAGCCACAAAAGTTCATGCAGAGATTAGCAACTAAAACTTAGTCATATTAGTTGATTATATAGAGCCTAGAAACCATTTGAAAACCAAGACCTATGTTTAAAAAACAAAAAATCCTAGAACTGTGATATCGGCACGCATCTATTTCACGTTTAGCTTTATGATGGCCAATCATAATTAAACAAAATCAAAGTTATTATGAGGTGAAATCCTGCAATATGTTTCAACCTGTCTCGTGTGTACTGGTCTCTCGCCCATTGCAGAGCAGATGGCAGCCAGTTCTGCTTCAGAATCAGCAATTGCCTGTCTTAGCTGAGCTCTAAAGCGGTTTGCTTGATCTACCTTTCTTCTGTAAACTTCTAAGCACTCTCGTTCAACCTCAAGCAACATTTTGTCCCTTGTGGCCTCAGATTCCCCTACTTCGTCCCAAATGATCTAATATTGATATAATATAAATATTTCAGCCTGGCGAACTTACAAAAAATGGCAGCATTGTTCAAAAGGTTTTAGGAAAAAGAAAAAAACCTGAAGTTCATGTAGAAGTGTTCCACATGTTGTTTCCATTTGTAAAAGCGGATCATTTCGAACATTAGTCATGCTGACGCAATTCAGTCAGCTACAAAAGATGACTGAATCAGTATATCAAATAGTATAAGCAAACTTCGCGCCACAAAAATGAAAACGATCCACAAATACTGACGAATCTTCAAAGAAAACGATTATTCCATTCCGAATATGAAACTCAAACCCTATCCAAATAGCCGCCTCAAAAACAATGCGTCAGATTATGGGAATACAAAATGCTAAAACGATTAAACACGAATCCAAACACATTCACATGAAAACTTGGTTCAATCGATTCATAGCATGACATTCAGAAAACATCCCGTCGTTCCGCTCAAAACATGACCGTAAGAAAAAAAACCGAATCATCATTTCCGAATTCAAATAAAGAGAAAACAAACATCATCCTCGACACGATAGAAAACAAAAAATTGCAGTTACGCTCAAATGTATAGGCAACACGTCTCATTTCCCCAAATCCACAACAGAAACAATAAAAAATTGCAATTACGCTCAAATGTACAGGTAACACATTTCATTTCCCCAAATCTTCAACAACAACAACAAAATTCCTCGTCACATACAGAGCGATTTCCCTCAATTAACGAATGAACGAGAATAGAAATCAGAGAGCTTAAACACAAACCTGATCAATCGATGCTCCGAAAACTTTTCCGTGGCGAATAGGATTTGTGATTATCTCCTGAGATCTATATGTTCGTTTTGTTCCGCGTTTCGAATTTGTAAGAGAGAGAGAGAGAGAGAGAGAGAGAGATTGAAAAATGGGGGAAAAACAGAGAGAAGAGAGACGTTATGGAAAATTGGACCGTTGGGGAAGAGAATATATTTTATTTTATATGATTTATATATTTATTGATGTTGTATTAAAAAAATAAAAGAAAAAGGGGTTTGAATTTCAAACAGAGAGAAAAGAGAGGAGAGTTTGGGTCCGGTGTGCCGCGGCTGTACATTAAGAATACGAACGTATACAAGGCCCACGGCCCAACAAGACCGGGCTGACAGACCTACAAACCGGGAAATTCAAGGCCCAATGTTAAGAAAACCGTTGGCCTCACAACTCCTTTTCATGCGAGTGGTTAGGTTTCTTAAATTTATACCGTTTGATAAAAATATCTCAAAAGTTTTAAAAATACCAGAAAATTATTAAAAGCTAAATATAGTTTTAACTTTTAATAGTACTTTCAACAAATTTCATCATTATCTTTTAAATTTAAAAATAAAAATTAAAAATTAAAAATAATTCATTTAATAAATATTCATGAAATTTTAAAAATATTATTAACACTTTAAGTCTTACCAAATAAATAAATAAATATAATAATAATAATAATAAATAATATTCGGAGTATCTTTTAAACATGGTATTGGACAATAATGTTTTTTAATTTAAAATTCTTAAAGAAATTAATTTTAAAAAATTAAATAGGTTTTTAAATTTAAAAAAATTAATGGTGTTTTTTAAGTTTTTTATTTTTAGTTTGAGTGTATTAATGACGTTGCAACCTTCAGAAGTATTTTCAGAACACTTTTAACGTAAAATGGTATTTTTAAAACACTTTTAGTATTTTTTAAATAAAATATTCCTCATTTTTTAATCCATATTTTTAATATTTAAAGGTTTTTTTAAATTTTTATAAAAATTAAAGAAAGTTATCTATTCGAAATATTTTTATTAATTTAGCATAAAAATGCATTTCTCAAAATTTAACGTCAGTTTAATATATTTTTTTTAATTGATAATAAAACATCAAACTTTCAATATTATGTCCGGATAAATTTGTGAATTTAAAAAATCAAGCGCATCTATTTTTAAATTCAATAAATAAAAAAAATCATAAGATTCAATTCGTTTGCATTTGATATAGAAACGAAAATCGACCTTAGTGATCAGACGATGCGGCGTGTAAAAGTTATCGCTCAATAAATAAAAGTTTCTTAAGTCTCGACTAAGTAAATTAAAATTTTATTCGAGAATGGATTCACTTGACGGTTTTAGTGTAAATTTTAATTTTGTTTAAAAAAGAAATAAAGAAGGAAAAAAGAAAAAAGCATTGGCATTCATACGCTACTATTTCTTCACGGTTTCTTCCCAGAACATTCTCTTCCTTCTCTTCCATTTCACCGTTTTTTTTTTTTTTTTTTTTTTTT
>NW_019268566.1:557933-571898 GCF_002738365.1 Cucurbita moschata
CCGTTTTTTTTTTTTTTTTTTTTGCTAATCTGTAAAGAAATCCAAACAAAACTTCAAACCATTTTCATGTACGTTGTTTCAGACTTAGACACAGAGATCGGGAGTTGAAAGCCAGAAATCGGAAGAAGATGGGTCAAACGTTTAGCAGACTCTTCGATACATTTTTCGGCAACTCTGAGATGCGGGTATTATACCGTTCTCTATTTTTGTTTTCGAAATTATTTTTCTAGAATTGGATTTGGTACGCTTGTGTAGCCTTTTGATCTTGTTGATCACTGCGAGTTGTTTGTTTCTTCCGTCATTTTCTGGTGTTGAATTTGTTTCTCGGTTGGCTTAGAATTGTAGGCCGATTTTTGCAGAAACTCTTTCGATTGATTTACTTTATATGTAGCGGTACTATAGCTAGTGGGATTGAGAGCTGAATGCTAGTGGGATTGAGAGCTGCATGAACTCTTGGTGAAATGGTTTGGTTTTATCTGGCGAATACTAGTTCTGGGTAATTGAAACTTTATTCTGATTGTGGGATTCTCTGTTCTTATCATAGCCAGTGCATTAATATGTCTCGGTTATGTTTGATGTGTAATATGAGATGGAAATTCATCCAGTACGTCCAAAAACTCGTCGAGTTGGTCCCTGAATTGGAAATACTTAACAATTTGACTTTGCCAACAAGTTAGCCTCATGGACTCATGATTGATTACACAGACCTTATATTATAGGGAAAATGGTCCATTTGTGACCTGATTTTAGTAGTTGATGTTAGTTTGTTGTTCTCGACAAACCATGATTGATTTATAGGCATGAAGTCTAGCTTTGCCATTCGATCTGAGGAACAGATATTGTAAATTATATTTTCTAGAAAAAGTTGGGGATCATTTGGTAGTTTGCTTTCCATATTAGTTTTTATGATTTATTCACAGGAATGCAATCTGTGTTCGAAAATCGTGGTTCACTTCTTGAGAACGTTTTGTGGGAAAGAAGATCAATTTGTGACTTCTTATCTGGTGGAAGGGTTTCTTGTATTTTCTCAATTAACTATCCATTAAAGAGGTCTAGGGATTTTGCTTCATTCACTTTATATAGCTAGAGCGGACTCATGGAATGTATTTCCATATGCCTCATAGATTCTCTATTATTGTTTATCTGCTTGGTTACAAATCCTCACATATTTTATTCCTTTTTCTTGAGGTGGTTTAGGTTGTCATGCTTGGCTTGGATGCGGCTGGCAAGACAACTATATTGTACAAGCTGCACATTGGGGAAGTCTTATCGACGGTTCCCACAATTGGTAGGTTCTTCACAATTAAACAAAAAGTCTCAATCTAGGGATTTTCGTAACTTCTTGATTAAGTGTAAGTATCTATGTTTTTTGTGGTATGACAACTTCTGTGCTAGCTAATATATTTCTGCCCTAAATCAAGGATTCCAGTGTAATGCTTTTGAGACAATGCCAGATGACAACGTGGGGGATGGATTGCAAAATTCATACATTTGAGACAATGCCAGACAATGCCCTAAATCAAGAATTTAGCGAAATTGTCTTTGGAGAAAAATTCTTCTTTCTATTGTAATGTGTGGGGGATTTATTGAAAAGCTTAAATGGAAACAAGGGCTTGGGTTTTCCGTCAATGAGATCTCAAAAAATTCTTTAAGTACGGTTGAAAAGTTGCAGTCTTCTTATTCTCAATGGGTTAAGAAAGATAAAAACAGTGGTGAAGTGAGCTATAATGGTTGTTTCTAGGTTGTTTGCTCACAACAATTGGAAGGAGATTAAAGATGTTTTGGAAGACCACTTTTAAGAACCTTGTTTGAATTAATCATTTCATGGCAGACTTCACTAATTTTTAAGGGTGGAAACTCATTCAAGGCTTTTGATTTTGATGGTAAATGGAGACTCTATGGTGTTTTAAAATTGCTTATTGAAACATGGTCTCGTGAAAAGCACAATCATTTGAATTTTATTGAAGGTTATAGTGGATGGATCTCCATCAAGAACTTGCCTCTAACCTATTGGGATCATAGCATATTTGAAGCTATCAACCATTACTTTGGTGGTTTGAGAGTATTTCTTCCTAGGCTCTTAATATTTTAGATTGCACTGAGGCTCGTATAGAAATCCAGAGGAAGTTGGTGGATGTGTTTATTAGATACTACCTTAGGTGCTTCAAATATCATTAATGGAGCTCTCTCAAGACTTTTCCATTTCTTTGGATTCCATCGTTTACATCGAGTCATAGAAATTGGGAGCTGAAGTCTCTGAGACAGGGATGGATGTTTTTCCACCTTATGAGATTCATGAGTCCCCCATTGAGGTATCCATTAAAACTCTGGAGTTCTCAAAACCCTTATCTGTTAAAAATTGTTACATTGCTACAATATACTTGGAGAAGTGAGTCTTCCATTTCTTCTCAGTCGCCAATCGAGGACAAAGCTGTGGATCTGATTTAGTTGGCTAAAAGTAGAGGTTGCAGAGAGGTGGTTCAGAAATTCTTTCGCTGTGGAGGAAGCCATTGAGAAAGGACAGAGGAGAGGGGTAAGGGAAAGGGAGTGCGGGGCTGAAGAGAGAACAAACAAGCTATAATTGCGTCCTCACTAATTGATAATTGTACTTTCTTTATATTTATCAAATAAACTTAATACTTCCGAAGTAATACTCATAAGACCTTATATCCCTTAGATGGTACATGGCCATCTGGTTTCTTGTGTGGGTTTTTCTTGCATTTCTTGTGCGGGTTTTTCTTGCATTTCTTGTGCGGGTTTTTCTTGCATTTCTTGTGCTAATAATTGTTTCAGTTCTTTGCGCCATTACTAGTAGTAAAGTCTTTTATGGCATTCATAGACGTTTGGTGCTTGCAATCATAACCTGGTGGTTTTATCCCGTTAATGTGGCATTAAATTTATTTTTCATTTTCCATGCAGGTTTCAATGTGGAGAAAGTCCAGTATAAAAATGTTGTGTTCACTGTTTGGGACGTTGGAGGACAAGAGAAACTGAGGCCATTATGGCGTCACTACTTTAATAACACAGATGGACTGGTAATGACTACTAGTGTTAGAATTTCTACCATTTACAAGTATTTGTGTCTAATTTTAATTGTCAAACATTTGTCCTTTATTGTCCTTGTTCTTTTTTCCATGTTCGTAACAGGTCTCTCTTCTATATAAGAAGACCTAAATTGCACATATTAAAATATCAATATATTTTTATTCTCTCAAAATTAGGATGGCATCAAGAGTAAAGAGGTTATGTGTCTAAACTCTATAATGTTGTTTCCTCCACCAACTTAAAAAAATTTCAAACCCACAAATAGGGATGTTAAAATATTGATACAAGTTTAAGTTTACCGCAACTCCTCAACTTAAGCTTTTGGATTCAGTGATAATTTAACATAGAGCAGTAAACCTAGATCCTTAAAAAACCCTAGTTGCCACTTGTACTATCTATCTTCAGAGCCTTAGTCGCAATGTCTAAGTGATGCACCCTACTTCTAGATCTTCGTGGTTGTTGGTGCCATGTTCGCCATTCAAGTATGGTTGTCGCTTAAACCTTCCTCAGTTGTGTACCAGTATGCTGCCAACGTGGCTTCTCCTTGATCCATTTTTGATCAGACATTTGCACCATTCAATTCATTTTTGATTGTCGTTGTTCACGCTTTTCAATTTGTTTTTTTGTTGCTGATTCCTCCACCCTAAGCTGATTTGTGCCTTCTAGTTGATTCACACGCTGATGTCAACTACAAGGATTGGTTCATGTCATGGTGCCCACACATCCGTGGATTAGGTCTCCCCCTGTACAAAAAGTTATAAATTGCACATATTAATATATGAATATATTTTTATCCTCCCAAAACTAAGAACTAGTAAGGGATGTCAATGAATTTTGTAACTTGGATTTTTATTCTTCAGGTTTCTTTTTAACATTCAATTTGATTTTATAGTATAAAGTATCATTCTGGAGTTATTGTTTATTTATTGACCTCCTTTCTTGTTCATAGAAGCCTATTATTGGTCTTTTTCTTATAAATTATTGTAAGATGATCTTACATTCTCTCTTAATATTCATCTAACAGAAACAAGTCCTTATACTGATATTTTTACTCGTGCAGATTTATGTGGTTGACTCCTTGGACCGAGAGAGAATTGGGAAGGCAAAAACAGAATTTCAGGTTATGGCTCAAGTTGCATTGTGCATTTAAGTATGGCGTTATGGGCAACCCTTTGTTTGCTGATATGTAATTTTTCTTTCAGGCCATCATTAACGATCCATTTATGCTGAACAGTGTCATATTGGTCTTTGCGAATAAGCAGGATATGGTATGTATATCTCATCTTCTTCTGGTACATACTGTATAAATAATTAATGTTTTATATCCATAATTTGGTTATATATTATGGGTTGGGAAGACAAAAGATAAACTCTTCAACCTGCTTCATTTCACAAACCTGCACTGATACGTGAAGTACATGATGCATATGTGATAAAGGTCTGAGCTAGTTGTAATATTAGTATTACTCCTCTCTTTGAGATACACATGCCATGTCATAAGAACAAAGGTTAGTTTCTAACAAGCCGAAGTTGCGAAAAGGACCTGTAACTGCCGTGAATTGTGAATAAGAATATTGAATACTGAGTATTTGATATTTATTTGGACAATTGGTTCTGTTTCTGAATAACGGATATTTTTATATTTTGTTTCCAATATATTTTTAGTTGTTATCTTAAAAATCAGGTCCTTACATTTGGTCAAAGAAAAAGAACAGAAATGTTTTCCTACTTGAAGAGGACGAAGAATCGGTGTAGAAAGTAATCTACCTTGATTATGCGGTTTAGAGGTCGCTTCTAGCCCCTCAAGTTTGTCTGATCCCTCTTGTGTCGTCCCAATCTCAAAACATATTACGTAGTGAATGGTAGGGGTCGGAATACAAGTATAGACAGCTAGATAGCGGGAATATCAAGTATGGAGTCCTGGCTTAGTTAAAGCCTGCTCTTGAAGCCATAAGACACCAGCCTTGTCCATGCAAAGTATGGTGAATAAAGAAAGGTGAAGTCGATATTGTGCCATGATCAATTGTAAACTTTTATAAAGATCAGATGGCCTATGAATTCAAATGGTCTCTTGCCACACCATATTAGGTCGCAGTTACCCCATAACAATATCAAGTCCAAGCCTTATATAGGGCACAACACCTATTAGTTTCTTTGGTTTGACATTAAAATCGAGCTTTTGTCCGTTTCTAGACGAAAGAGTGCATTGTGTCTTCAGCTGTGCTTGTCAAGCACTTCATATATAAAGCATTGAAGGTGAAGTTGAACACTGGTGATTTATAGGCGCCTTACCTTTTCTTGAGAAATATTTAGCACCAATTCAACTTTAATCCTGCTGCTTTGTACCCAACAAAACATTATATGCATGAGAGTCCTAAGGGATAAACCTTTTGACCATATAAAAGAGTTACTTGATGAAGATCGCATAGGATCAAGTCTACACTTCGTTGAGTATTAGCTCTAGTTCCACCGAAGAAAGATGGAAGTTGTTGCCGCCTGATTATAATTGAGAAACCCACAAATTCATGATTAAATCCCCCAGCAAAGATACAAGGGTCAAAAGTGGAAAACACCTACCCAATTCATCAATTAATTAAGATAGAATGTCAGCACCAATAGCACCAATAACCACATGGTCCTGAGGGTTCGACCCCTGTTCCCACCTACGTATATGGAATATTTTAAGAAGTGAACATCTTTCTTAGTCGCAGGGTCCGGGGAAAGAATAGAAAAAGGTGATTTCACTATATTTCTGACCAGGAACGAGTCCTATCCCAAGAATACTTTTTAGTGGGATGATAGTTCTGAAAAGAGTAGGGGTCTAAATCAAACCCCACATTCAAACCACACTTTTTCCCATTCGCAAGAACTTATTTCTTGCAACAGGCTTTTCTTTGTCTTGTTCATACATCTCTTCTTTCGTTCAAGTTCAATTTCACACGCAATAGTAAGTAATAGTATCTATAACGATTTCGATATCTCTTAGGTCATTCTAACGCAATTTTGAATGATTTTGTTCGTCCAGAAAGGAGCAATGACGCCAATGGAAGTATGTCAAGGACTGGGTCTATTCGATCTCAAACACAGAAAATGGCACATACAAGGAACGTGTGCTCTCAGAGGAGATGGACTTTACGAGGGTTTAGACTGGTTAGCTGGAACTCTCAAGGAGATGAGAGCTGCTGGATATTCTTCAGTAGGGACATCATTTTAAAGATATAAAAGGTTTCATTCAATTTTCCCTCGATCTTCCTCTTTGCTGGCCTCTTCAGCCATTAAAAAGCATTTAGACTCGCTTGTGCTGTGCAGGTCCAGGTTGGCTGGTCGAAGCCGCTGACTCCTACAATTTGCAGATTTCAAATTGTAATCATAGTGTCTTGTTTCCCTTATCAAACTTGAAATTATCAGGTGCCTACTCTTTGGCCTTGACCTTTGAATGTTAACTGACTAGAATGTAATCTATCTATCTATCTATATATATATATATATATATATCTTCTTTAGAAGCTTTTGCACATAATTTCCTCTCTCCTTCCATCTCTCTTTACGTTAGTATATTTATTTTGAAATGCTGAAAAATGTCGGATCCTTTATGAGGAACGGTGTTTTTTTGGACCCTTTTTCGAATTCTCGAGTAACCCATGTGAGAACCTTTTTTAAGTTTATCGACTACAGGAGTAGGGGATCAAACAACTGTAATTTAAAATGATAATTGATGTCTTGTTCACTTAACTATGCTCGAATTGAAGAGAGAACTTCTAATACTATCATGGTATTGTTGTAAGTAAGCACATATAAATGTCCCTTGTTGACTAAATATAATTTGTCGTCGATAAATGTTATAATTAGAATATGTTGTTTAAAATCATATAAATGTCCCTTGTTGACTAAATATAATTTGTCGTCGATAAATGTTATAATTAGAATATGTTGTTTAAAATTTTAAAGTCCATCTTTTTTTTAGGCTATTAGGGGCATCAAAACACGAGCCAAACTATACGATTACAATAATTTTATGTTTTATTTGGACAATTTTGATACAATTTTTAGTTCCAAAAATGTTTAAAAAACAACTCATCAATTTTACAGAGGAACAACCTTGGAACTAACATTTTGTAAAAAAATTCTCTTGAGCTAAATTATACAAATTACTCATAGACTTTTTACATTTTTTTAATAATATTCTTTAAATTTTAAAAGTTTTAATACATGTAACTCTAAAAAGAAAATACTTTTGTCGTTAATATATAGACGAAAATCATTTGTATCATGTTCTAATAATATTTATTAATTTTTTAAAATTTCATTAATATTTTAACTAAAAAAAAATGTTAAGAATGTCATTTTCTTTAGTATATGGTGAAAATAGTTTCACCCCTTTCCTTATCTATGCTTTAATCTATAATTTAACACTTTTCTCATTTTTCATCTTTTCACCCATCTTCCACTCATTAACGTATATTTAAATAGTTTCCGTCATCGAAAATGCATTTTTTAACCTTTTTTTTCCTTAAAAGATTAACTATATTTACGTAACTTTGAAAGTTTACTTTCAAAAAGTAGGGTTGAAATGAGGTATAAATGATTTTTATCTATTATTATATAATTTTAAATTTTTTTAAAAGGATGTTAATGTAATTTTTTAAATTTTTGTGAAAATTATCTTATTTTCTGCTAAAAATATAATTTTAATTTCCATATAGATATATATATATTTTAAAATTTAAATGTACCTATTAAACTATACTTATTATTTAATTAATTTCTATAAAAATTAACTTTGAAAGTACATAGGTTAAAAGAAAATAAAACCAGAATTACAAAAACTAAAATAATATTTATTTATTTTGTACTATTTTCCCAAACCTACCCGTTTACGGGAGATAGCCGGTTCAAAACCGGAAAATTGGTTAAGCCCGAGAAGCCATTTTCGAACCGTTATAATACCCAAATCCGAACGTTGCGGTTCAATTTTCAAATACATATGCGGGGGAAAGAGAAAATCCCCAATCTCATCTCTCTCTCTCTCTCTCTCTCTCTCTCTCTCTGGCTGTGGTGCCTTTGCTGTATGTGTAATCCCAGTTCAAGTTTAGGTTTAGATCTCTGATACAGTTTCTTTGAGCTGATTTTCGATCGGACAAGAAGAAGTCAGGAACGATTTTCTGTAATCGTCAGGCTCCGCCGATTTTAGCAGGTAGTTCCTTACTCGTCTTTCGTCGTCTTTTTTAATTTCTTGACCCATTTGTTTGGTTACTTGAATTTTAAGACTGATTTCTCCTAGATCCCCTCCAGCGGTTTCAATCGGTAGCTTAGTTACTCGTCAGTAGTATTTTCACTCTCTGTTTGGTTCCAGCCCACTTACACTTGATCCATATGGACTCATCGGGACCCTGTTTTGCGTCCCATGATTTCATGATTCATAATTTGATGTTAATGGTTTTCTACTTGTACTACATTGTTTTTGGATTATGTTTTTTTGTTCGGCACTGATTGCATTTCTGATGAAAAAGATTTACAACATTTTGTGTCCTAATCTTGTCCTTGTTGCAAAATGAACCAGTCGTATAGTTGCCATATTGATTAGTGTTATGCTAGAAAATGAAAGTGATCTGATGGAAGTACTATTTTCTATCCATTCTATTTTGTTTATTGTTGTTGCTGCAATGGTATGTTTTATACTTCTTCCATTCAGAGCAATGATATATTTTTAATCTTTTCCATTCACAGAATGGGTGTTGAAAATTACCATGTAATTGAGCTTGTTGGGGAGGGCTCCTTCGGAAAAGTGTATAAGGGAAGGCGGAAGAACACAGGCCAGGTGAATTGCGAACTTATATGGTTTTTGCTTTACTCGTTAAAATTATTAATTTAAGTTGTTTACGGCTCTTCTCAGACCGTTGCAATGAAGTTTATTATGAAGCATGGAAAAAGCGAGAAAGACATTCACAATTTAAGACAGGAGATTGAGGTACCCGACTAGTTTACTTGGCATTCCTGGCATGTGTACGGTCTGTAATCGTGTATAACGTTTCTTTGTAGAGCATTATATTGATGGCATCTTTTGTATCTCTGTGTTCCCAATTGTTGTATAGAAATTTATTTAAGGTGCTAGACATACATATTTTCTTCTTTATTTATAATATTTCCTGTTTCTAAGCAATCACGTATGATAAGTGAAGAATGGTCATTATTTATTGAGATTAATCATTCTTTTCCTGCGTAAAGTTAAGGTATTTGGTGTCATAACGTTGCAGATACTAAGAAAGCTGAAGCATGAAAATATCATCGAAATGCTCGACTCGTTTGAAAGCCCGCAAGAGTTTTGTGTTGTCACAGAATTTGCACAAGTAATTCTTCTTCTTATTTCTTGATATTGATTAAACACATGTATGTTCAAAGCATACATTTTTGCCAATTAATTGTAGGTTGCAAAACATTCACATTCTGCATGGAGTGATGATATGTACAAATGCATACATACATACATACATACATATATGTTAAGGAACATATATATATAATATTGTTTCACGTATGTACCAAAACCTAGCTTATGTGCAACATTAGTTTCACGTATGTGACAATTTCTGATTGGTAGGGTGAACTTTTTGAGATCCTTGAGGATGATAAATGCCTTCCCGAAGAACAAGTTCAAGCAATTGCAAAGCAGTTGGTAATCCATGAATTTATCTCTTTTCCTGGTCAATGATTATCTTAATATCGGGTCACTGAGACTTTATAGAATCATTCAATTGTATGAATTTTGAAATTTCTCTTAACCTGATTAGAACAATTACTTTCAGGTAAGAGCATTGCACTACTTACACTCCAATCGTATCATCCATCGTGATATGAAGCCCCAAAACATTCTTATTGGAGCTGGATCTGTTGTTAAGGTTTGCCCTCACCTTATGCTTATTGACCATGTCTCTGTTACTAGCAGAACTTCTCAAGTATTCTCTAAATGAATAGTAGTAACTTCTTTAAGTGTCCTATTGTATCAAATTTTTCTGGGTAGTATGAAGCAGATGCATTCTAAATTATCATGAAATGACATGTCAATACACATAAATTATGCGTCACCAAATTTATAAAAGAACTAAAAACCGAAATGTTAGATCTAACATCAACTTAAAACATCAAGCTGAAAATTAAATCTAATAACAAAGTTAGAAACTTAAGAAACTCAAAATTGAAATGTAGTTAGGAGAAACCTCAAATCTCAACACTCCTTAGTTTTTCTTTGTCACACCTAGCTTGTGGTGCATGTACAAACGGTCATATGACAGAGCTTTTGTGAGAATGTTGATGAATAAAAATGAGCTTGATTTTGTTTTTTTCCCTGATTGTTAAGCAGCTTGCTTTTGATTCTCGTCAATTCAGTGCATCGTTACGTGAGTTTATTAAAATTACTTTTTTTTCTTATAACAACCTTTTCGTCATGCATTGATGAAATAATGTGATTTAATGTATTAGTGTAATACCAATTTATTGCATCCAAATTTTCTTTATATGCTATTATTTCTAGTACAACTTTTTAATAATTTTAGGCATTTTCATACTGATATCCCGTACTCTTTTTATGATTTATTTACCCCAGCTTTGTGATTTTGGGTTTGCTCGAGCAATGTCGACAAATACTGTTGTTTTGCGATCAATAAAAGGTAAGTTGTTCCAATTGTTCTCTCTGTATGATTGATCAGGAATAGAAAAGGAAAATTTGCATCTGGTTGTCAAATATCGACATCCCTCCTTTTTTCGCATTAAAGGGAAACTTCTATTGCATGCTCTACCTGATTACTAGTGAATGGTTACTTGTCGTTAGTTTTCTTGTAAATATAAAATGATCTTGAGCAATGATGTATTGGACATTCATCTGCTTTATGAAAATGTAAAGTTTCTTTGATAACTATATGAGGCATTTCATCTTGGTTTCCAGTTTTAAATTATTATAAAGTCATTTGAACAGTACAACCACACTCCCTGTTTGTTTATTAATATTGTTTTATTAATTTTATTCAGGCACGCCTTTGTACATGGCTCCAGAATTGGTCCGTGAACAACCTTATAATCACACTGCAGACCTGTGGTCATTGGGAGTGATATTGTACGTGGATTATTGTTGTCTTTGATTTTATTTCTGTTCATTATCTTCTACTTAGAAATTATGTACTTTTTATTCTTATGTTGCATCTGATTTTCTTAATTGTTAGTTGAATAATCTCTTTGTTCTCTACGATTTTATGTTTTTGTTCAATTTTCATCCATATGCTATTATTCCATAGAATTGTCAATCGAGCTATATTAGATGTTGCAACGTTTTAATAGATTCTCTACTTTTCATGATTCGTATGTCATAAGAGATTACTTGTGGTGAACAAGGGTAAGTTACATATATACTTGCGTTTTATTGATGAAGTCCTCATTCACTGTTGCATGTGTGTATGTTGAGCAAAATCCTTGTGTTCTTTTATAAGTTTTATTTTTATGTCACAATGAGTAAATGAAGCTCAAGGTATATCAAAGACTGTAATTTATTAAAAAGCCATAAATAGTGGAGAAAATAGTCATTGTTTTCTAGTAATTCCTGTACTTAAGAGGTACATTGGTCCACAACTTCATAGAATTACTCAATTTCAAGTTACGGCGCTGATTTTGTTGATGCTTATGCACTGTTTATGGAAGTAGCGATCTAATGCCCAACCATAGGATTATTGTGAACGTGATAGTTTACAGTTATTCTCCCTAGTAAACTGAAAATGAAAACTGGCTGAAACAGGTATGAGTTGTTTGTTGGCCAACCTCCATTTTACACTAACTCAGTGTACGCTTTGATTCGGCACATCGTAAAGGTATTTTATGTCATGACTTAATATTTATCCATGTTTCATTTTGCTAAAATTTCGAAGTGCTAGCTAATTTTACATTAAAAAAACCAGGATCCAGTTAAATATCCTGACAATATGAGTTCAAGTTTCAAGAGCTTTTTGAAGGGATTGCTCAACAAGGTTATTCTGAAGTTGCAGTACCTGATTCCATTTACCAGTTTTTCAATTATGTGTGCTGACTTCAAATTTTTAATTGATTTTTGCTCAAATTGGGAATAGGTACCTCAAAATCGACTCACATGGCCTGCTCTTCTGGAACATCCTTTTGTTAAAGAAACTTCAGATGAGCTGGAAATGAAGGTAATGGATTTCACGTTGGTTACAACAATTTTGTTATAAATATGATCTGGGAAGCAGTGTATCGTTTCAGATTTGCGTCAAAATTTTGGCGAGATACAAGATCTTTAGAGTGTATTCTCCATTTGCTTCAAAATTGTGCCAGCTAACATTGCACCAACTAGCATTTTACCATCACACAGTAGTCCTTGTCATTACGATAAAGCTTGTCTATGTGTAAATATTTGATGATGCTTAAATGTGAAATCATGGAAGCTATAACATCCTAAAACTGTTTCCAGGAGTTGCATGCTACATCTGTTGCAACCAGGGGGTGCAATCCAACTTGGAGGGGAGAAGGACATGGTAGTCTTGCTTCAAACGTTTCCAGTCCTGGAGGTAGTGTTCACCTCTGTACTTGTTAGATATAACATTTATCATTTACCACTGAAATTTGACCATCATTTTACAATACTGAAGGTAAAGTTGATGTTCCAGCTGGTCTCCAGGACAAGACTGTAAATCCTAACGCCAATGCGCAGCTTAACAGTCCAAATTCGATGACGGGGAATAATTCCCATCCCGAGGAGTTCCCAGGGTTTGTAAGTTCCAATGACGTTAAACATTCAGGTATGAAGCTTCTTGGTTTGGCGAATGTTCATTTAATTCTCTTACCGACGTTTTTTCCGGCAACTATGAAGGCAATCTACACGTTAATCCTTTTGTGTTCCAATTCTCAAAGGTCTCTTATATCAAAATATCTCTGTCTTGTATTATTTGAAACACTACACTTACCGGCCCTTATGTCCTTAAAATCATTTCTTGCGGCTGTTGTTGCTTCTTGGTTTGTTTACTTATAAGCTGATTTGTACTCTTAACATCCTACTAATGCTTGCATAAGTAGTTCTTCTTGGGCAATGAGAAAGTATCTTAGTTCTTTGCCGAGATAATTCTCAAGCTTCTGTTTGCCGTCGATTTATATTTGTCTTTGTCTCATGTTCTCTTTATCTTGTTTTTTTCATTTGTATTTTTTCAGGTTGTTTACATCGTGTTATTTATTTATTTAGTATTATTATTATTATTATTATTTTATTTTTATATTGTATATATATATATATAAAACCTGGCTTATAATATGTTTCTTGCTTACTATGCATATGTAAGTACGTTTCCGTTCTTTGAATCAAAGCAAACCAATGTTGTTTAAGTGGATTTGTCTCTATAGATTTACTATTTTTATTCAGGTTGTCAGATATTGGACAAATTGGAAGATAACTCGCGCAGTGTGAAAGGTGCACAAGTTATTAGTCAAGATACTGAAGCATTAACCCACATTTTGAAACAATTACGAAGATGGTCCGAATTATCCCAGAACTCTTGCAGGTTCATAGACTTAAATTCTCCATCATTTTACTTCAAAATTTTCATTTGTGAGTTCGTTATTAAACATTGGCCTTTTGTGTATGATCTCAAATTGGGTCAATTAATGGGATATACTTCCTTATATATTCTCTCGCCCAATACTAAATAGCTTTTCTTAAATTAAGATCCTATTTGTTGATTAAAGTGGCCTGCTTTGCTTGGTTTCACTGCAATGAGAGTGAAAAATTTCATCTTGAGGCACAATTTCCAATTTTTTCTATCCAACTTATTCTCCTCGTTCAGAGTATTTTAAATAGCAAATTTAGAGTTTTTTTTTTTTTTTTTTTTTTTTTTTTTTTTTTTTTTTTTTTTTTTTTTTTTTTTTTTTTTTTTT
>NW_019268566.1:572675-582692 GCF_002738365.1 Cucurbita moschata
TTTTTTTTTTTTTTTTTTTTTTTTTTTTTTTTTTTTTTTTTTTTTTTTTTTTTTTTTTTTTTTTTTTTTTTTTTTTTTTTTTGCATGATAGTGCCCGTTTTCTTTGATAGGAAATGAAACTGTTTCATTGATGGGTTGATGGGGCTGAATATGTAAAAGAAATCTAAATCCAAAGGGTTATAAGATAGAGTTCTAATTGGCTATAATTGAAGAGATGCTGTTCAGCTATAAATTTTATGATAAAGAAGAGTTAGGGAAGCTAAAAGAATACAGTAGGTTAGGTGGAAAACCCCTTGTCCTGAGGGCTGAAAGGAAGAGATTCGAATTTAGCTTAATAGATGCAGAGAAGAGTGTGGGAGATTGACTCATGTCTTGAGTGGGATTTTGACTTACTTCCTATCTTCGTTTAGGACCTTGGTTTTTGTTGGCAAAAATCTGGAGAAGATCATGAGAAATTTCTTCTGGGAAGGTGTGGACGAGGATGAGGTTCCCACTTGATTAGGTGGGAAGTTGTGTCTTGGTCTTTGGTTTAATAACAATATAATCACTTTTCAATTATAGTTTTGATGTCAATTTTACTTCTATTTTTTGCTCTGAATTTGTGTTATCAAATCTTCTTCTTGCACTTTTACTTTTAATTCTCCTAATTTGGTATATTTTTCTGTTTTAAATCTTATCAGGGAACAAATTATACTTAGTTCAAGCCAATCATTGAGAATCCTTTCGAACTTAGCAGCTGCTGGAGCCATTCAATGCACTGAGCAATTTGATGAAGTTACATATGAACTTCTTGTATTCACTAGCATTATTGTAAACCTGAAATCGATTGAAGTTAATGATTTAACAGTAAAGGTATATTTCTTTGAAGTTTCACTAAAGCTAGTTAGATCTCCATCTATTTTGTTGCATGTTTATATGACCTTAGTTTAGGATCTTGATGTTGGTGATGCATTGTTCTATCTATTCAGTTGCCTCTTCGGATCTGCAAGTGCTTGCTTTTGATAAAATTTATTACCATTCTTAAATCCTGTCATCATCATCATGCATTACAAATTTTCGTAATTTTCAAATGAACAATTTCTTCTCTTTTTATTATGCTGCTTTCACAGAGGGGTCACCTTTCTGTTACTTAATACTTCTATAAGTACTTTATTGAGGGTCATCTTTCATTATTAGAATACTTCGATAACTAAGTCAATATTGCAACTTGTTACAATTTATGCTTCTAAAATGGGTTTATGAGGGTGTGTACATGTGATGTCCCACATTGGTTGGGGAGGAGAATGAAACACCTTTTATAAGGGTGTGAAAATCTTCCCCTTGTAGACGCGTTTTAAAGCCTTGAAGGGAAGCCCGAAAGGGAAAGCCCAAAGAGCACAATATCTACTAGCGGTAGGCTTGGACTTGGGCCGTTACAGTATAATGAATATGAATCTTTTTATCTATCTATCTAGGAATTGTTTAGCTACTAAACTAACTTTATACTAACAATTATATTTTGAATAGCAGTTGTATTTCTAGAACATTTTTATGAAGATTTCAGTTAAATGCATTTGTGCCATGTCTTTTTTTTTTTACCCTGAATTTTTTAAAATGGTTTTTTTAGAAATATGTATTTGATTCCCAAAATAAAGCAGGCTCAATATTTCTTCTTCTATAGCTGGATCAATCTTTATTAGGTTTTTAATGCATTTGTACCATGCAGATTTTTTTTTTAGAAAAAAACAAATAGCCTTAATTATATACAATGTTTTTTTAAGACATGTATATTTGATTCACAGAAGAAAGCAGGCTCAATATTTCTTGTTTTATAGCTGGATCAATCTTCATTAGCTCTTTACGCAACAGAGAGTTTGTTATGCAAATTGAATTACTTTTGATTGCAGAGTTTCTCAATTATTAGAACATTGGTGAGCAAGTCTGGAAGTGTCACTGGAAGCTTGTGCTTTAGGCATTGGGTCGCTTTGGCAGAAATATTTTCCCAGGTTTATGTTCTTTTATGAATATTGCTGCTTAAATAGTAACTCAGTTTTCATATTTCAATTCTCTAACTTCGTTAAATCTGTAGGTTATATGTTCTAGTGGAGATTTATCTGGAGAAGTTGTGTGTGAATCCACTGCTTGTGTTGCTGTGATGTTATCGAAAGTAGCTCAAGGTCTTAAAGCATCTTCTTCCGGTTCAGGTCCTGAGGTAGTTTGTGCTCCTAATGAAATATTGAGAAAGATTTTGGATCATGCCAAGACAACTGGTTTGGTAGATCATTTGTGTCTCTGCCTAGCTACCTCAGGAGCAAGCCTTCTTTCTGGTTCTTCAATTCTCCTACGAGCTGCTTGTGAAGCTTGTAGAGCTCTTTGGTTGCTGATAGAGTCGTTCGAAATTATTTTTGTGAAAGAGAACACTTATTTATTTCCGCTGAATGCTTTTAGAAGTCATTCTCTACACCGACTCGACATTAGGGATCACGATAAAGGATCCTTACAAGGATCAGATTCAACAAAAATTGTTGATGCAGTGACCAGGGCATTTCTTAAATCAAATGCAATACAGGTTTCTATTTACTATTGCCTCCATCAACGACATGAAGCTGCCTTGTCTTCTTGTATTCAGGTATCTATATCAAATATTTTAGCCTGTAATTGTGATAAGTAGATTATTGAGTTTCATTTACTTAATCAAGAGTTAATATTAGTTACATTACATTTATATTGCAGATTCTCCAGAGATGCTGCCTGCATAATTTAATCGTTCCTGGTGTTCTTTGTGGTCTGCCTAGCTCCCTCCCTGTAACTACTGTTGTAAGTGGTGGAGGGGACGGTACTATAGTTGCAGAAGCATTCAACGTATTGTCTTTATGTATTTCAGTTTTAAATAAAGATTCACAAACAGGTGATACGAGTAACCTGAAGTGCAAGTTGGTCAATCCTTCTTCCTTGGTTATGCATTCATGCCTCCTCCTGGCTTCAGTTGCCCAATGTTTAAAGTCGATGGGGAGAAATTCTGCATTATTTATGCTGACCACCTCTCCAAAGAAACAGCTCTCACGACTTACAGTCATTGCCCATAGTTTTTCTTCTGATGATAAAATAAGAAAAGCTGTTTTACCTCATTGTTCCTCTGCCATGTTGGCTCTTGCATCCATTCTCTCGCTTGAAATTGGAGCTTCAGTTGAGTCATCGGTGTCTGAAATAACTATTCCTCTAATACCCAGAACGGCAACACTATGCGATCATCTCAAAATTTCATCACTAGGCAGCAATGATGGGCATACAAATGACTTTGGTCAATTCCTTTCACACTGGCATGGCTTCATGGATGGATGTGTTGGCTTATTAGAGGCTAGACTGAGGTGGGGTGGACCTCTAGCTGTTCAACAGTTGTGTGCTAGCAATATACCTCTCCTGCTTGTTAATATGCTGGCCAAAAATGGTTCACAAGGAATGGACATCAAGAATGATCAAGTTGGGCTGTCTCCTCTTGGGCTTGTATGGACTGTTTCATCAATATCTCACTGCCTTTTAGGCGGGTCTTTAACTTTCCGTCAGATTTTAATTAGGAATGATAATGTCAAGCTCATGTCTGATTTGATATCGGATGCCCATCTCAAGCTTGTTAAGAGTTGGGGTGGGCCGGGTGGAGGCAAGAGTGGAGTCAGAGACATAATAAACGTGGTAATTGATCTTCTAGCATTTCCTTTTGTTGCGGTACAAAATGCTTCAGGCTTGCCGTCTGCCACTGCTTCTGTGAACAGTGGGTTCCTACTCAACATGGGTTCACCAGGGGGAAGAGTCTGCATGGATGACAAGGATTTGGTGAAAGCAATAGAGGAAGACTTGGGAAAATATATCAAAATTCTTATAGAGGTTAGACCCTGCATATTGAATTTAAAAATTGGTTATCAAAATTGAAATTTCAGGTGATGCCTTGACTACTGTAGTATTTGTTGTATCGGATAAGTTATATAGTTAAAAGAAAAAAAAATCCCCACTTCTTGATTCTCCACTTTTTTGTTCTACCAAAAGAGTGTATATATATCTATTAAAAAAAAAAAAAAAAACAAACCTCTAGCATTCTTATTCAGCACTTTGTTGTTCTACTAGAGGAAGTATCTATCTTTCTGGTTTACGTGCGAGGAAGACTTGTATGTTCTCTAAGTTAGACTTGAGAATATTGATGTTTTTCATATCTAATTCCTTATTAACTTCATAGGTGGGAGTGCCTGGTATTGTCATTCGTTGTTTGGAATATTCAGAGTTCAAGGATATTGGAAGGCCTGTTGCCTTTCTTGCTAAAATGATCAGCCATCGACCTCTGGCTGTTCAACTTGTAGGTAAAGGCCTGCTGGATGCAAATAGGATGAGACGGCTGCTGGACACTTCAAATTCAAGGGAGATATTACTGGATATTTTAATGATTATTTCTGATCTAGCTCGTATGGATAAGGTTAGTATCTTTATTGATTTTTCGTGCTTCATTACATGCTGACATCCTGATTTTAGTATCTTGCTATGAATACATGGACTTAGTTTCTCTTATTCTATCACACTAGACACTGGTGATGCATAAGGGCTAAAAAGATATTCAAATTGTAGTTTCGTCAAAGTTGTACCTTCTGATATTCTATCACAATCGATTTAGGCGGTTGATATTAATATTCACTTGTTGGACGTTTTATAAATTTCTATCTTCAAAAGTGAGAAAAAGTGTTAAAAGGAATAAATAAATCAATCAAATTTCGAGAGGGTTCATGAAGTGCTTCTTTAGGACTTAAACTTTCATTGATCCATATTTCGAGAAAAAGTGAAGTAATGATAAAAGATAAATTTACCATAACCCATATTTTTGGGTTTATTGGTGTTTTAACAGAAGACATCAGGTATAATATATATATATATACATCCAGGAACCTATACTATCGAAAAAGTTCTTTTCTTTCGTACTATGTCTTACTTGACTTTTTTTTTTTTTGTGTAAAAGACTCTTTCTTTCATGCTGTCCTTGTGGCTCTGCAAAATAGTTTAAAATAGGTTTTCGTTAAAATTTATTTTTTACAAGCGTGACTGATCAATATTTTACCTTGGTATCCTAATGAATAGTACCTTGATACGATACTCTCCATCATTGATGGTTGAACTGAAAACTTCCCATTGGACAATGTTGATGACTTTTGTATTTTAGGCATTTTATGAATACATCAATGGAGCATCTATTTTGGAGTTCCTAAAGGAATATCTTTCACATGAAGATCCAAATATACGAGCAAAGGCCTGCAGTGCCCTGGGAAATATGTGTCGGCATAGTTCTTACTTTTATGGTTCCTTGGTAAGTTGTGTTATGTCGATTTATATTTTATTTAACTGTGTCATCCTTCGTTTCAAGCGTACTCAACCTATCATGTTGAAACTTGCAGGAAAGGTATGAAATAATCAACCTTCTAATTGATAGATGCTCTGATCTGGACAAACGCACGAGAAAGTTTGCATGCTTTGCTGTAAGTTTTGTTCCTCCCCATTACTGCTTTTTAATAGGACTGAAATCCTTCGAATATCTTCATTTGAAACTAGCAAATGCACTTTCTTTACTCATCAAATTGCCAGTGTGTTTGGAAAACTGCATTTTGGAGTTGAGAGCAATAACAAATCTATTCTCTCAAATGCATGAGATTATGATTTTTGGAGTTGCAACTTTTTTTCTTTATTTTTTCAACATAATATGACTCAAGTAAAATTAGATTAAAATTACAATGCCATCCACTGATTGATTTTAACGAAAGGCAAGACGCTATTTTCAATTAAAAACAAGTCATGCAGGTGTGTTGAAAAAAATTCCAAACAACAGCTAGTCCCCTTTTCGTTTATAACTTGTACCAAAATATTAGTTCTTGTGAAATCTGATGCACTTGGCCTTTTCTTTTCTCCAGATCGGAAATGCTGCCTACCATGATGACACGTTGTATGGACAGCTCAGAAGATCGATACCTCAGCTAGCAAATCTACTGGTATCATCTGAGGAAGACAAAACGAAAGCAAATGCGGCAGGTGCACTAAGTAACCTTGTTCGCAACTCCAACATGCTCTGTGAGGATATTGTTTCCAGAGGTGCAATGCAGGTCTGTAAACCTATCAATGCCTTAATCTTGTTGCTTACTTGCCTCCCAAGAATTTCGCTAATGAAAGTCGTCCTGTCCTTGCTAGCTAAAAGTATGAAACTTGAAAATTAAAAGAGCCAAATACAGAAGTTTTCTTGAGATTATGTACTGAGACTACTAAAGATAAGTCCTGTCAAAATAGGATTCTTGTTGAAAATTGAAAAAACCAAACGCCCTCAGAGTTTAAAGGTTGGGTGTTTTACACATTATTCAAATCCAGTAATGTTGATCATATCATGTGAAATGTAGCCTATAATGTTTGTTTTGAAATTTGGCTTCCAACCTCCCAATTACAAGAGGAACTAGTATTTGATCTGATTTTAGTGAACATACCAGGAGCCCGACATCTTCATTTATTCATTTTGTTTCTTTAGTGGTTTGAAAACACAAACTATCCTGATGTTTAGACTGGATGACAATAGAGCTAGACTGAAATTTGTGTGGGTTCATATTCGATATTCTTTGTTCTTTAGGTAATTTGAATGAGTATAGGGACAAATGTTCTTATGGCTATCAATGTTCGTTCTGGTTAACAACGGTATTATGGCTGCACTCATTTTTGTTCCAGACCCGTAAATGATTCACAACGGTATTATTATGCAGGCTTTATTAAAGTTGGTGGCTGACTGTTCGGCAGTAGCCTTGAATCCAAGCAAAAAAGATGCAGCAAATGAGTCTCCTCTCAAGATAGCCTTGTTTTCCTTGGCAAAGATGTGTGCACACGCACCCTGCCGGCAGTTCCTTGTTTCATCAAAGCTGTTTCCAGTGATCGGGCAGCTACGACAATCCCCAGAATCAATAATTGCCAAATATGCCTCTGTAATTGTCAGCAAAGTAGCTGAAGCTTGAATCTCCACCAATCTCCTTGTCATCTTTGGCTTACAAGAATGCTTGAAGCTGAAGCTTATTTAGAGTGTTGAGGTCAGTTATATTCTTTACGCGTTTATAGAGCCGTAGTTTTGAATGTACAGTCTTGTATAGTAATATTTTGTTGACTAAACAGGAGCACTCTTATAACTAATCAGCCTTGATTCATGTTGTAGTAGTCAATTGAGGTTGTTCGTTAAATATATATAACTTAAAAGAAGCAATAGATCGAGTTCGAGTGTATGAATTCATTTCTTCTTGTCTTGGGGATCTAGTCGGTCCCCTCGAATGATCTCGAGCTACTTACTCCCTCTCCTCTTCGAGTCGAACTACTTCTTCCGTTCCTTTTATCTCAGACTGAATCCAATTCAAATCTAAATTGATTTGGTTGGCTGTAAGTTTGTCACATAACGGAATGAAATTATTTTTTAAGTTAAGGAACCTTTTCTTACTGGTGACACTTTCAAACCAATCTACATGGTAAGTAGGAGTCGAAACCGCGACGGTTAAGAAGTTGCATCCTTCCAAATAGAAACTTGCCAATCCATGGGTATACCACGAAGTTACAAAGGTTGCATGTGTAAACCAACCTCCTACGACAAAATAGGCACAAGGAAAGAGCAATAGACCAGACCAACCTACAAAAATGAAACGGTTCCTCCGTAACTAGTATCCATCCATAATATCGAGTAAATTCACCAACCACTATAGTCATAGTGGGTGGGCTATTCAACTAACTTCAACCATTTTCGAACACTTCACACCATTTTCAAACCAATCTACATGGTAGGGTTACACAGAAAAAAAAATCTATAAAAAATTGTCAAGAGTATGAAGCTCTTGTTGCTTAGAGAGGTTCAGTGCAAAAAATTCGAGATATATTGAAAGCTTAACATGGTACGTAAAAAGGAATACATGGTACAACTTTTTAACATGGTATGAAGCTCAAGTTTATTCATTCGTAAAACCTCGGCAATAACTATTAGCATTGAAGTCAATCATCACAATTATCATACATAGGACATTATGCCAGAGAGAATCAACAAACACCTAAAACGCCTCGTTAACTATATATCGGACGATCATCCACAATTGGTTTAGTTGGTTAACTCTTCATTTTCTCCTCCTTTCGAGAGGTCATTAAACTTAATTTTGTGTCAAATATAATAAATCGTTTATTTATTTAATACTTATAAAATTTTAAACGAACAAAAATATATCTTAAAGTTTGGTTTAGAACACTAATTCTCACCTAGGAGTTTAGGATTAAATAATACATACCGAAACTGTTGAACACAACTCACTGTGGGAAACACTCGCACTCTTTATTAACACCAATCAAGAAAAGAATACAAGACACTATAGAATACTACTGCTTTTTATTGTTTTTGGATTTCTTGGATGAATAACCTAGGTAGGGTGGGTATTTATACTGAGCCTAAACAATCTATATTTAACCCATCTAAATCTAGACCTAACAAATCTAAATCTTTCTCCTAGAATATTTAGATTTCTTTCTCCTAAAATCTCTACTAAAATAAATATACTGGACTCGTACAATTATTGGGCTTGACTCTATTGGGCTAGTATAATTATTGGGCTTGACTCTATTGGGCTAGTGATGATATTTCAACAGAAACTAATATGGTAGCTTGTAACGGGAATTCGAGCTACATATATATTGGCTAAAAGAGAATTAGGTTTGCAAGAGTACGTCGACAAGGATTTGGTATAAAATTTATAATCTAGTCCATTTGTTAATTCTTTATTCAATCCTAAAATTAAAAAAGTTGCTAAATGATAATTTTACCTAAAATATGAACAAATAAATGATGCTTTACTCTAGAGAGTGAACCGTGTAATATACGAGCATTTCGCATAATTTTCATGGCACTTGAGTCAACCGCCGATTGGTAATTTGGGTGGCACTTGAGTCAACCGCCGATCTTTTTATTATTTATTACTACAACTTATTTTCGTCTTCGACAAAAGGTCAATTTATATGCAATAATTGCATTGTAGCGGATATAGTTTAGTGGTAAAAGTGCGATTCGTTCTATTAATCCCTTAATAGTTAAGGGATCCTTCGGAATTATTAATATTCCGATCAAAAACTTTTTTTCTTAAAAGGATTTAATCCTTTACCTCTCGATGAAAGATTCGAGGAAAAATATAAATTCTCGTGATTTGTATCCAAAAATAAGTTCGAAATTGAAAAAATTGGATCACGAAATTACGAAACATAATTTTATTGAATTGGATCAATACTTCCAATTGAAGGAATAAGGGATCCATGGATAAAGGTAGAATTTTTTCTAATCGTAACTAAATCTTCAATTTTTTCTTTGGATAAGGGAGATTGAAGCAAAAAAAAATAGCTATTAAACAGTGTCTTTGGTTTACTAGAGACGTCGACATCGTTTTTTAGCTCGGCGGAAACAAACTACTTTTCCTAAGGATTATATTAAATAGAAATAGGGAACGAAATAAATAACTGGAAAGATTGTTATAATCTCCTCTTGTATAGGGATCATCTATAAAGCGTGTCCTTTTGAATGCATTCAGACGGAAAGGCTGACATAGATGTTATGTATGGGTGGCATTTTTTTTTTCTTTACATCTTACATGTAAGAATTTATCCATCTTCCATAAAGGAGCCGAATGAAACCAAAGTTTCACGTTCGGTTTTGAATTAGAGACGTTCAAAATGATGAATCAACGTCGACTATAACCCCTAGCCTTCCAAGCTAACGATGCGGGTTCGATTCCCGCTATCCGCTTATCTTATTCTTATTATATATATTCTTATATATATTATAAATATAATAAATTATTCATTAATTAATTGAAATTTTTCAATTAATTAAAAATTAAAATGGAATTACTCAAATCAAAATTTTAACATTACTTAATTTTAAGTAATGTATTACTTAATGTAATGCATCATTGAATTGAATACGCAATTTCCGGAATTGTCACACATTTTTTTTACGAACAAGAGAGG
>NW_019268566.1:582711-598121 GCF_002738365.1 Cucurbita moschata
ACTTATTTTCGTCTTCGACAAAAGGTCAATTTATATGCAATAATTGCATTGTAGCGGATATAGTTTAGTGGTAAAAGTGCGATTCGTTCTATTAATCCCTTAATAGTTAAGGGATCCTTCGGAATTATTAATATTCCGATTAAAAACTTTTTTTCTTAAAAGGATTTAATCCTTTACCTCTCGTTGAAAGATTCGAGGACGCCAACTGCGTTGTTATAATTAATTTATTGTTTTTTATATTTATATTTGCTCGAATACATTAAAAACTTAGGAATTAAAGTCTTTAAGGTATAATATGTATGAAAATTCTTCCTAACAAAGATAATTGATATTTAAATTTTATAATGAATATCAATTAAGAATTAAAAATTTAAGAATACAATCAATACAGAATAAATGATATGATTTGAAATATTACTGAATTTATAAATTCCGAGGGAGATTGACTTGTATGTGTTGGTAATTGATATTCATTTCATGTGACATTGAATAAGAATGAAGTTTCATGTTATAAATTTTGGGTGGTTGAAAATTTAAGAGTAATTTAGAGTTATTGTATTTCATTAAAGTATTTTAAAAAAATTTATTTAGTTTAGGTTACAATTACATAATAATTAATTATGGTCATTAAGTATGAATGTTACAACTGTCTTTAATAGTCTCATTTTGAGACTATATAAAGTCACTTATGTTGTATTTTTAAGCAGACTTAGAAAATATAGTAAAAGAAGCATTTGTGTTTTTTAGCCAATGACTAAGTTTCTTTACAAATCTAAGTAGTTTAGGTTGCATGTAGAATCATTTAAGCTCGACATGATCAATCTTGCTTGTGGAGTGATTCGAATCTCAATCAAGTGTTCTTGCGTTGAGATATCTGATCAACAAGAATCATTTAAGCTAGACATGATCGATCTTACTTGTGGAGTGATTCGAATCTCAAACAATGTTCTTGCCTTGAGATATTCGATAAACAAGCTAATCCGAATCTTACTCTTCTTGTAGTGATTTCCACATATCAAATGTTCTTATGGCTATCAATGTTCGTTCTAGTTTACTGATAGGTATGGTCATTTTAGACCTCGCACTCATTTCCATTCCAAACCCGTAAATGATTCAAAACGGTATTATTATGCAGGCCTTATTAAAGTTGGTGGCTGATCGTTCGGTAGTAGCCTTGAATACAAGCAAAAAAAGATGCAGCAAATGAGTCTCCTCTCAAGTCGGTGACGTTCTATATTACAATTTATTAAAAAATATATAAATTAAAATTAGACATTTACGTTGAAATGATAATTTAACCTAAAATATGAACAACTAAAAATAATAAGTACTCCTCTGCTCCAGGAAGTGAATCGTGTAATATGCGACCATTTCGTGGCACTTGAGTCAACCACTAACGTCGACAACATCATAATATTTTATTTTTTATTTTATTATTTTAATTTGAGAATAAAACCTCTCTATATATTATACTATATATGAAATTTCTTCCTAATTTAAATTTTATATTTATACACTTTCATAATTTTCAGTATTTTTTTAATCTTAAAACAATAATAAAATTATATATATATATAAAAGTCGTGACAGCCGGCTTGGTTCCTCCTTTTCAAAATTTAAAATTTACGCTCCCAACGGTCATATGTTTTAGGGTTTACACAACGGCTCGTTTCTCGCTAATCGTCTATTTAAAGGGCCTCCACTGCTCAACTTCATTAATTCGCCTCAGTCGGTGTGGCTGTGAGAAAATTTTCAATTTGTGCGAGATTTTTTTCTTCCTATCGCCATGGATTTCCATAGCTTGTCAAGGAGAGAACTCCAAACACTCTGCAAGAGGAATAAGATACCAGCCAATATCACTAATGTTGCCATGGCCGACGCTCTCTCTGCTCTTCCATTGGTGAGTTATCTTTTTGCTTTTTACTGGTTCTGTAGTTTGATTTGATATGGTTATTGAAGGATCTGAGATTTTGATGAACTTGATTTCACTTCTATCTGATTTCTTTCTTCAAAGTAACTAGCAGTTTTTCTAGGTATTTTGTTAGTTAATTTAGACACTTTTTCATTCGCTATTGGATTAGGTTGAAGGAATCGATGAGTTTTTGAGCAGTGAAGGATCTGGAGTACCTGAATCGCCAATGAAAGGAGAGGTTGTTTCCTCCGAAATTCCTCGAACTGAATTGAGAACCTCGACAAGAAGAAAAACCGTCAAAGATGATCCTATTACTACTCGAACACGCCGTGCAGCTGCGGCAAGAGGAACAGAGGAGTCAGAAAATAGAGATCTAAATGTGACTCTGACTACTCCGTCTTTGCGGAGTAGCCGGAGAATAACGGCGGGGGCTTCTTCAGCTTGCAAGAAAGTAGATTTTCAGATGACGGTTGATGAGGAAGAGGATAACGATTTGGATCATGAAAAGCCTGTGATTGAAAATACGCCTGCTGTGCCTAAAAGCCAGAAGAGAGTTGCGGGGGCCTCGACTAGTAAACGAACTCAGACTCGGAACAATGGAGCTATGGAGCCACGAGTTTACAGTACAAGAAGATCCGTCAGATTGTTGGAGCAGACCATGGAGAGCTTGAGTTTAGCGGAAGACAAGAAAATGGAGCCAAATACTGTCCATATGTCGTTCGATGAAATGCCTAACAGTTCAGGTTTGCATTTTGAGAATGGCTTATTCTTTTTTGTATGCATATTGATTTGTATAATCGCGAAATTTGATGATTGATAGCAATTGGTGCAGGACCCGTGAAGGAGGAAACGAAATTGGAAGTTGAGTCAAAGAACACTGATAAATCAGAAAGCAAATTAGATGAAGATTTGGGGTTAAAAACCAATGAACAAGAGAAGAATGAGATGGAGGAACCAGAAATGGACCCTGATGATTCGATGAAACGTTCTGCAGATTCAGTGGAGATTTCTGCGGAGGAAATCAACGATTTTGACAAACTTTCTCTGCATTCTGAAGACGTGGACTTGACTGAAGTTCACCACTCGAGCATCGAAGAAGAATCCGGAATGGAAGTCCAATCTAAACAAAACGAGTCTATTTTTGAATTAGAACATATGAATATTTCTGCCGAAGAATCGTCTCTGCCCATTGAAAATGTGGAAGAGGAAACCCAAGTTGATGAGGTCTTGAGCAGCGTAGAAAAATCTATCATGGAAGTTATAGATGATGAAGATGAATTAGAACCCACAATTGAAGAAGAATCTGTCATGGAGTTCCCTGAGAATGTTTCTGAAGATTTGGTTGATGTAAAGATCCAATATCAAATGGAAAAATCTCCTCCTACTGACACAAATGTCGACACTACCGATTCACATCCCGACATACCCAATGACATTCTTCAATGTGAGGAAGCTTTGATCGAAGTGTCAGTTTCCTCCAACAACAATGGAATTCAATCATTACCCTCTTTAGCAGCTAGCCAGTTGGCATTGGCAAACCAATTTCCCAGGCCATCTGTTGTAGAAACCAAATCATCACATAAAGAACAAGCCACCAGGCTGCTAATGGACAACTCAGATGCTGAAGAAGAAGCCAATTGCACTCAGAAACAAACTGTGGAGAAAAACGACATGAGCCTGAGACAGCTGAGAAAGATGTTCAAAGAACAACTCCAACTTAGCAAAAAGAAGATGGACAACAATAATAATATCAACACAAAAGTAAGCATCATCTTGAATTTTGACTATGTTTCTAACATTCGTTGCTCTGGAGTTCTTAATGACAAATATATTATGTGTGTTCACAGGTTAGAACCGCTTTACAGCCACTGCCAGAAAACAGAATGGCCATGGATGGATTGGAGAAGCTATTTTAGAAGGCTTTTTATGGTGGTTGAGAGAGACAAACTGTGGTTTGCCTTGCCTCTGTTCTTGAATTTGTATTATTCCATGATGTTTTTTGAGGTAAACAATTAGTTTGTCTTGTTTTTTATGTTCATCATTTAATAATGAATGCCTATATATAATTAGTCAGTTTAGTTGATGGCATCTTAAAGGATTATGTAGACAAGGATTATGTATACAAGTAGCCATGGATGGGTTGGAGAAGCTATTTTAGAAGGCTTTAATGGTGGGTGGGTGAGAGAGACAAACTGTGGTTTGCCTGCCTGTGTTGTGTTCTTGAATTTGTATTTTCCCATGATGTTTTTTGAGATAAACAATTAGTAGTTCATGTTTTTTCTTCATCATTTGATAATGAATGGCTAAAATCTTTAATTCCTGTGTGATGTTTATCTTGCAAATGGGGCCATGTAAGAATGGGGTAAATGATTTTATTTTTCTTATAGATAATTTGTTAATTTTTTATGAAAAAATTTAAAAATACAAATTTTGGTATCAAATGCTTAGTTTTAATTATAAATATTGAAATTATATTCCTTATATGTGTATATTATTATTATTAATTAACCAGTTTTAATAAATAAATAATTTTCACTGACTAGACCAAAGGTAAAATAGTAATAAGTAAAGAGTTGTGACTGGATTAAAATAATATTTTAACACTTTTGATTTAGATACATAGAGAAATTCGTCCATCATAATTTTAGCAACTGCGTAAAAAAGTGTTATTTCAAGACTTAATTTGATATATTGTTTAATGACGTTAAATTATTGATATAATATTATTTACTTTTTAAATTTTGGAAGTTAAATTAATTATGACACAAGCTGATTAGGTTTGAGACATAAAAGAGAATACACAAAAACATGATGACCTTAAACTTATGACTCGTTTTTTTATCACATAACGAGGTTGCTTTATTATCATCAAAAGTAAGTTAAATGGATCTAGTGCAACCAAAGTGATATTTTACAAAAATGAGAACTTTGGGTAGTTTTAGTTGTGAGTTAAATGCAAGAACTTGTAGCACGAGACAACTTTTGAGCATTTTAAAGACTTCTACACGAGTCTTTCAAAAGTTAGTTCAATGAATTGTCTCTCGAGACTCAAAGTGTGTGATAAAGTGATTCTTTCGAGATCTTTATGGGTGAATTTCAAGAACTCATAGGAGGGCGAGACAATTTTTAAGTATTTTAAAAAGCTCTATGATTCTTTCAAAACTTAGTTAAATAAGTTATCTCTCGATACTTAATAGTGTGATAATGTCCATTTCAATCAGTTGTCTATGCTTCATAGAAATTGATATTAGTTTCTCGAGTGTTGCCAAGATCATCCATCAATATGACAAGGCGATTATTGTGATTGATACTCATCTTAGCGTGGGTGGGATTCAACATACCTCTTATTAAATACACATAATAACCTTCAAAACGAGAGCCAAAAAGTTGAAAATTGTGCAGTTAGTTAGTGGACAGCATCAGAAATAGGCGTGTGGCTGTGTCAAGTCCATCTCCACACCATATCATATTAATTATCACATCACCCACTGTTTCCACAGCCTTCCCCATCTCCACAAAAATGTCATCGGCCATAGTTGCAGGCTCATCCTCCTCATGCTCCGCCGCCTTCACCAGAACCACCACCACCGGAGCCCCCCTCTTTCCATCTTCAAAACCCTCTGTTTCGCCACTCCCTCAGGTATCCATTATTCACAAAACCCAAATCCCATTTCATTGCTGTGCCTTTCTATTGACTGTTTTTGTTGTTTTTGTTGTGGGTTCTTCAGAAAAGCGCTTTTCAAGGGCTGTCGGTGCAGGAAGCCAAGAAGGGTGTCTCGCATTGGTTCGTGGCTGAGAATGGAGAGGCCCACAGCCGCTCGAGGAGGGGGCTTCAGATTAGGGCGGCTAAAACTGCTGGCGCTTCCAAGACGGTTGAGGTCGAAGTTGATAAGCCCTTGGGTCTCACGTTGGGCCAGAAACCTGGCGGTGGTGTTGTCATCACTGTAAGTCTTCTTCAGTTTTGTTCTTGCTGTTACTTGTGCATTTTTGGACTTTGGATGAGCTGAGCTTAAGATGATTTTCTTGGAGTAGCTATGGCGAAAGTTTGTAAAAAAAAGGTGTTTAAAAGCACAACGTATAACGCCCCAAGCCTATCGCTATTGTCCACTTTGGCTCGTCGCGGATCGCCGTCAGCCTCACAGTTTTAAAACGCATCTGCTAAGAAGAAGTTTCCACACTCTTATAAGGAATGTTTCGTTCTCCTCTCCAACCAATGTGGGATCTCACAATCCACCTCCTTTGGAGGCTCAGCCTCCTCGCTGGCACACTGCCCGGTGGATTTGGGCGGTTACAAATAGTATCAGAGTCAAACATTGAGCGGTGTGCAAGTGAGGACGCTGGCCCCCAAGGAGGGTGGATTGTGAGATCCCATATCAGTTAGAGAGGAAAACGAAACATTTCTTATAAGGACGTGGAAACCTCTCCCTAGGAGACGCGTTTTAAAAACTTTGAGGGGAAGCTCCAAAGGGAAAGCCCAAAGAGAACAATATCTGCTAGTGGTGTGCTTGACTTGTTACTAATTATGAGTTAGAGTCTCTAAACTTTGAGGATTGTGTTTGTTTAGTCCTTAAACTTTCATAGTGCACTACAAGAAACAATAGATATGATAGCTTACGAAAAACGCTATCGTAAACTTTTTACTATAGTATTCTTTGTACGTCATGACAAACCCATTTATTAAAAGTCTAAGACTTTTTATAGCGTTTTTTAGAGCTATAATGGATGCTATAATAGAGTATGAAGTTATAGCTTATATACGTTTCTATTTAGCTCTTTTACTTTATCAGGATTATTTTTAATAGGTCCTCTGCATTATCAAGGGATCGGTCCTTCTATAATGCATAGTTTGCTTATCATTAAAGCGTTGATTAGATTAACAACGGAACTTACGATACATAAAATTGAATGTTTAGGGACTTAATAGAAGACTAAACGGACGTAGCTTAAGGGCTTAGGGTCCTACATTGGATTTTGTGTGCATATTATGTAACATATTATGTAACTGAGGTGATTTTTGGGGCTTTGTATTGGGTTAGGCAGTAGATGGAGGAGGGAATGCAGCAAAATCAGGGTTAAAAGTAGGGGACCAAGTTCTATACACCAGCAGCTTCTTTGGTGATGAATTATGGCCTGCAGATAAGTTGGGATTCACCAAAACTGCCATTCAAGCCAAGCCTGATTCTGTCTACTTTGTGGTTAACAGGTTCTTTTCCTCCTTTCACCTTCTCATTTAATGCATCCTTTTGAAAGTTCTTAGAATCAAAATGAGTTGTTACATATGGTATCAGAGCCAAACATTGAGCGGTGTGCCAGGGAGGCTGCTGGGCCCCTCAAGGGCGGTGGATTGTGAGATCCCACATCGGGTGGAGAGGGGAACGAAGCGTTCCTTATAAGGGTGTGAAAACCTCTCCTTAGTAGACGCATTTCAAAACATTGAGGGAAAGCCCAAAGGGGACAATATTTGCTAGCGGTGAGCTTGAGTTGTTACAAATGATATCAGAGCCAATCACTGGACGGTCTGCCAACGAGAATGCTGGTCCCTAAGGAGAGTGAATTGTGAGATCCCACATCAGAAGGGAAAACCCAAAGAGGACAATATCTGCTAGCGGTGAGCTTGAGTTGTTACAAATGGTATCAGAGCCAGTCACGGGACGGTGTGCCAGCGAGAATGCTGGTACCCCAAGGAGAATGAATTGTGAGATCCCACATCAGGTGGAGAGGGGAACGAAGCATTCCTGATAAGGGTGTGAAAACCTCCCCCTAGCAGACGCGTTTCAAAACATTGAGGGAAATCCTAGAAGGGAAAACCCAAAGAGGACAATATTTGATAGCAGTGAGCTTGAGTTGTTACAAATGGTACCAGAGCCAGACACCGGACGGTGTGCCAACGAGGACATTGGAACTTTCAAGAGAGGTGGATTGTGAGATCCCACATCTGGTAGAGAGGGGAACAAAACATTTCTTATACGGGTGTGGAAACCTCTCCTTAGTAGACGCGTTTTAAAGCCTTAAGGGAAAGTCCAAAGAGGACAATATCTGCTCACGGTGGGCTTAGGCTATTACAAGACGTGTATTTGAAAACCATAGTAAAGAACTTTGTGAGAAAACAAACAAAATTTTCGAGAATAGAAAGCGAGAAATGAAATCGTAACCAACAAGACGTAACTTGCGAAGTTTTTAAACAGAGGCGCTGATGTCGATGTCAAACGTCTCCCAAAGCGACCTGCGCCACCTCGCTTCGGAAGAAAACTTACAGAAGCACAAAAGGTAGTAAGCACATCCCTCACCCATCATCACAATGTTACCCTTCTTTAGGCCTGATGGCATTGCATTAAAATTTGTTGCACAGGCTAAAGCAACTCATATATGCTTGGATTGTGGATACATTTACACCTTATCAAAACCTTTTGAGGAGCAGGTACGTATATTCATCTCGTATTTCTCGATATCGACTCTCTAGACCATCATCGTTAAAATAAGAGCAGGTGCTCGGAGCGTAGTTCATAACGGGTAGTTGTTTTTGAATATGGTGGCAGCCTGAAGGATATGCATGCCCTCAATGTGTAGCACCAAAGAAGAGGTTTGCAAGGTATGATGTGAACACAGGGAAGGCAATAGGAGGGGGTCTGCCACCCATTGGAGTCATTGCTGGTTTGGTTGCTGGCGTTGCTGCTGTTGGAGCACTGCTTGTCTATGGCCTTCAGTGATCATAATATCCATTCCTTCTTCTCTATGTTTCTTCTTATTCTCATTTTGTCCTGCACATATCTTCATAATATCAAATTATATTTGATTAAACCAAGCTAGCGTTCTAATAATCGTTCATTAGAAATTTGAAAATTTGTATCTAAACAATCACTAAATACGAATTCAATATACTTTTGTAGTTTCGTTCTTACACATCTATCGATACAAAAATTCTAGTCACAGTAGAGACGTCTACGTGATGGGGAGGCGACGAAGAAGCCTTTTCTGTCTCCACTTTTGCGAAAATTTTCATTTATTTTTGCGAGATTGGGGTGGGAAGTACGTAGGAATTGGTTCCCTACCAGTCACTTTTGTCCGTCTATTATTTAAAAAAAAATAGTCATTTTAAAATTTTTATTTACTAAAATAATTTTTATTTAAAAAAATGGTAAAAGAAATCCTAATAAATCAATATCTCTCCCACCCAACTAACTAATATATATGTATATATATAGATTTATATTAAACTGGTTGGGACTGGGACTAAGAATATAATCCCTTCCCAGTCTCAAAAATGTTCACTACTCCCTCCCTCGTTTCTGGTATAAATCGGGAATTCCTTTGGGAGGTCCCTAGAATCTCGTCTCCGTAGATAAAATAGACATCTCTAAGTCACAATCTTTAATAACTCTCCGCTTGAAAAATATAAATTTTTATGGGGCGAGTAAAATTTCTAATACGTAGCTAATGTAACGGCTCAGATCCCCCGCTAATAGATATTGTCATTTTTTGGCTTTCCGTTCTGGATTAGGGGAAGGTTTCCACACGATGATTTGTTCTCCTCCCCAACCAATGTGGGACATCACAATCCACCCCCTTCGGGACCCAGCGTCCTCGCTGCCTAATTTGTTCTTCTCCCAACCAATGTGGGACATCACAATCCACCCCCTTCGGAACCCAGCGTCCTCACTGCCTAAGTTGTTCTCTTCCCAACCAATGTGGGACATCACAATCCACCCCCTTCGAGACCTAGCGTTCTTGCTGGCACTCGTTCCTTTATCCAATCGATGTGAGACCGCCCCTAAATCCACCCCCTTTAGGGCCCAGCGTCCTTACTGGCACACCGCCTCGTTCTACCCCCTTCGGGAAACAATGAGAAGGCTGACACATTGCCTCGTTCTACCCCCTTCAGGAAACAATGAGAAGGCTGGCACATCGTCCGGTGACTGGCTTTGATATCATTTGTAACGGCCTAGATCCACCGCTAGCATATATTGTCCTCTTTGGGCTTTAGGCTTCCCATCAAGGATTTAAAACGCGTCTGCTGGGGGAAGGTTTCCACACCGGTGATTTGTTATCTTCCCCAACCAAAATGTGGGACATCACAATGCTTTATAAGGGTGTGAAAACCTTCCCCTAACAGACGCATTTTAAAACCTTGAGGGGAGCTCGAAATGGAAAGCCCAACGAACACAATATCGGCTAGCGGTGGATCTGGGCCATTACAGCAAAGTTTATAAAGAACTATTTTTGTTTATAATATTTCCAAAATTTATTTTAAAAATACAAGAAAGTTAACTATTATTTCAACTCATAATTATATTGTGTGAAGAACAGAAACAAAATAGTGTGACACAGGGGAGGAGGGGCGAAGCAGGAATAACAAAACAAGAAAACAAATAAAGGAAAAGCAGAAAACACAACCAACTTTACGTTTTAAGCAAACACCCAAAGATTGGCCAATACACCAACAAAAGCAAAACCATACCAAAACCCCACCAACAAATACAACAAACAAAACAAAACAAAAAAAAAAAAAAAAAACCCCACAAACAAAAAAAGGGGTTTCAGAGCTATCATACACAGATTCTGTAAACAACTCATCATCCTCCTCATTGGGATGGAGAGAAGGGTTTTGGTGGTGTGTTCTGTTGTGGGTTTACTCGGAATTTTATCATCTGTTACTGCTTTCGTTGCTGAGGCTACAAGAATCAAGGTCATTTCTTATGATTTCCCCTTTCGTTTCCCGTTTTTTACATTGGATTTTCACTTGCATTTGGTTTTGTGTTCCTGGGTTTCTCTTGCATTTCGTGAACATTCTCTTGGATTCTGTAATTACTGAGGAAAATGGAAGGGGGAAGGTTTTTTTTCTCTTGTTCATGTCTCTACTGAACTCTAGAAGGTAATGTATCTTATTGGAATGGTTGCAGTCCTTGTTCGTGGGCGGGAGGAGGTAGGGCAGTCTAGTCTAGTTTCATTACTATAGCGTAGTGTTAGATCGTAACTAGTGGACCTCTTATCTATTCTCTTCTCGATATCGGATCTTGCCCTGTTGTCAGAGTTGTCAAATCCAGAGTTGTCTCCAAAACAGGTACTGCAACCAATGCTCTCTACCCAGATCATTACTACTGGAATGGTTGCAGTTGTTGTCGTCTGTGTCTGTGGGTGGAAGGAGGCAGAGCAGTCTAGTCTAGTTTCGTTCCTATTGCATTGTGCTAGATCGTAACTAGCGGACCTCTTATTTATTCTCTTCTTGATATTGGGTCTTGCCTTGTTGTCGAGTTGTCAAATCGAGACTTATCTCCAAAACAGCTGCGACAACCTACTCTCTCTATCCAGATGATAACTATTGGAATGGTTGCAGTCTTATTTGTGGGTGGAAGGAGGTAGTGCAGTCTAGTCTAGTCTAGTTTCGTTCCTATAGCTTAGTGCTAGATCGTAACTAGCGGACCTCATATCTATTCTCTTCTTGATATTGGGTCTTGCCTTGTTGTCGAGTTGTCAAATTGAGACTTGTCTCTAAAACTGCTGCTGCAGCCAACGCTCTCTGTCTAGAGAGTTGTCTGCTATTCGATCCCATCCTCGATCCCACCCTATGAAACTTCCCAAGGTTTTCTTTCTATCCATCCCCTTCGAGGCATAGCGCTGGCACACCACCCGGTGTCTGGCTCTAATACCATTGTAACGGTTCAAACCCACCCCTAGTAGATATTCTTCTCTTTGGGCTTTCCCTTTCGGGCTTTCCCTCAAAGCTTTTAAAACGCGTCTGTTAGGGAGAGGCTTCGTGCGAACACTACCGTGTAATCGTTGAACTGATATTTAGATGGCGTTATTATCCATTGTTCTTTTGGTATTATTTATTGTACTTGAATCCATGAAAAGGAGTAACATTGATTCCAATTTATGTAACAGGGCTCTCAGGTTCAGTTTATCTCCACATCTGAGTGTGCATATCCACGGAGTCCAGCCATGGGTCTTGGTTTAACTGCTGCAATTTCTCTGTTGATTGCACAACTAATTGTAAATGTTTCAAGTGGTTGCATTTGTTGCAAAAGAAGTCCGAACCCTTCCAATCCTAATTGGAAAATAGCACTCCTGAGCTTCGTTATTTCTTGGTAACTGCTCTCTCGACCATTCTAATTCGATTCTCATTTCATCTAACACATGTCGGACACTTCGTGTGAGATCCCACGTCGGTTAGAGAGGGGAACGAAACATTTCTTATAAAGGTATGGAAACCTCTCCCTAGTAGACTTGTTTTAAAATCTTGAGAGGAAACCTAGAAGGGAAAGCTCGAGGAGGACAATATCTGCTAGCGGTGGGTTTGGACTGTTACAAATGGTATAAGAGCTAGACACCGAGCAGTGTACTAGCGAGGATGCTGGGCTCCCAAGGAGGCTGGATTGTGAGATCCCACATCGGTTGGAGACGGGAACAAAACATTCCTGAGAAGGGTGTGGAAACCTCTCCCTAGCAAATGTGTTCTAAAACCTTGAGGAGGGTGTGGAAACCTCTCCCTAGCAAATGTGTTCTAAAACCTTGAGGAGGGTGTGGAAACCTCTCCCTAGCAAATGTGTTCTAAAACCTTGAGGGAAAGCCTGGGAGGGAAAGCCCAAAGAGACAATATCTGTTAGCAGTGGGTTTGGGATTTTGGGATGTTACAAATGGTATCAGAGCCAAACACCGAGCAATGTGCCTGGGAGGACGCTAGACTCCCAAGGAGGGTGGATTGTGAGATCCCACATCGGTTGGAGAGGGGAACAAGACATTCCTTATAAGGGTGTGGAAACCTCTCCCTAACAAACACATTTTAAAGCCTTGAGGGGAAGCCTAGAAAGGAAAGCTCAAAGAGGACAATATCCGTTAGCGGTGGGCTTGAGTTGTTACACTTCTGACACATTTTGGACACTTGTTAGTGCAATAGATATGTTAGACACTAGTTGTGTGTGTATGTATATACACATCGTCTCTTCCATTCGTGGTCACCCTTGTTCGGTTATCGCTGTTGACGCCTCCACAAGTTCTCTGCGAATTCACTTGCAAATCCTACACATTTTGGGGAATTTAAGATCATAATCTTGTACGTTTTACACCATAACTCTATGTCTTGACGTCACATTCCATGCTGCATTCTCAGGTTCAGTTTTGTTATAGCCTTCTTGTTGTTGCTGACCGGTGCTGCCCTTAACGACCAGCACGGTGGCGGGACTATGTACTTCGGTAACTACTACTATTACTGCTATGTCGTCAAACCCGGAGTCTTTGCTGGAGGCGCCGTTCTGTCGTTTGCAAGTGTTCTATTGGCAATAGTCTATTACCTCACTTTAAATTTGGCAAAAAACAATAGCCCTTTGTTGGGGAACCCTGTTCCAGCTCAAGACATTGCTTTGGGGCAGCCTCAGTTTCCACTACAAAATACTCAGCAACCTGTTTTTGTTCACGAAGATACGTATGCACGCCGACAGTACGTGTGATTCATAGTCGGTCTCCGAGCATACTTTTGTGAGCTGAGTAAGCTTAGAGAACGAACTTTAGAAAGATATGGAAATTTGATGTTCCTCAGCATTTGGCTGTGTTTGTTTTGGTTTTGTTCCTGTATCGAAATCGATTAGCTTAGAGATACTGTATAGTAAGATTATCGAACAAAACATGTAGTCTTTATGTGAAAAGGAATGCCTTTGAATCGATTAGCTACTCCCTTCATCTTTGTCAATTAACGTGGCACTCGTTCTTCAACGTCGGTCTATCATCTCTCCCTCCCCAGAAAGGGAGGGCGAGTATTCTTACCGGTGATTTTTCCTCTTAAATTTAATACTGGGGTAATTCAAATCTCAATCCTCTTGATAGATGGTATATACCTATTTCAATAACAGTACATCTCTTGTCCATCTGTCCGTACAACTCTTTTGTATAAATTTGTGTGCTCTCTACATTTTCTCCTTGATTTTTTTCATCTGCATCTCCGTTAATCGACTGTCGAGAATTCAAATGCCTAATTCAGATTCCTCGAAGTTCAATAACATTCATAAGCTTGTAAACGAACCGATTCATTGTCTTTTTTCTTTGTAGCAGTTCGTTCGCCTAGGCAGAAGAAACAGCAGCCCTGTCAGACCATTAATCGTGAAACATATATAGATGAAGAGAGGTAGAGAGAGTACCTAAAAGACTCTAAAAAAACCATCTTGGTCTTGTTTCCTCTTCCTCTTCTGTCAAATCGCGGTACTGATACCATTCCGATCCAGCTTTACCAACGGGCATGGGAGGTCGAACGAAAATCTCCACTGGCTTGGGGACATGTACAGCCAACTTGAGTTCATCGACGGATGATTCTAAATCTGAGTGATTATTTTGGAGCGACTTCTTTCGTTCAAAAGTGATCCATCCCAAGCCTGATATAGCCACATCACAAGCAGGCCTGTAGAAAATGCAAAGAGAAATAAGTTCTTATTTCCTGAGATGCACCTATTAGCCAGCCAGATTACATCAACCACAACACATCCGGAATAACATTGGAGAGGAAAAAGGATATTTTACTTAAAGATTTAACATCTCAACCCCACCGCTAGCAAATATTGTCATTTTCGGGCTTTTTCTTTTGAGCTTCCCCTCGAAGTTTTAAAAACGTTGTCTGCTAGATAAAGTTTTCACACCTTTATAAAGAATGTTTCGTTCTCCTCCCCAACCAATGTGGGATCTCACAATCCACCCCCTTCGGGGCCCAACGTCTTTGTTGGCACACTGTCTCGTGTTCACCCTCCTTCCTATCAGGGGTCCCACATCAATTGGAGAATGGAGCGAGTGCCAGCGAGGGCACTGGACCCCGAAGGGGGATAGATCGTGAGATCCCACATCGATTGGGGAGGAGAACGCAACATTTTTTTTAAAGGTGTGGAAACCTCTCCTTAGTAGACGCGTTTTAAAAACCTTGAGGGAAAGCTCGAAAGGGAAAGCACAAAGAGGACAATATCTGCTAGCGGTAGGTTTGGGCTGTTACAACCCTACATAACTTGTCAGTCAGCAAGAGTTGCATCGCACCTTTGCTCGTCCTCAAAATTTATCTTCAATTGACGCATTACTTCGAGCCCTCTCCAGTCATCCCTTGCTTGTTTTCCAGATGGAGGTGTTAGTGAAATTCCTAGTTCTTTCTGTCAATTTGTAAGAGAAATCATCCAGTTACCAACTTTAAAATTTAAAGTCCTATTACATATAAAAACAAAAATCAATCAACTTCTACATTTCGAGACCTATTAGACACAAACTTGAAAATTCAAAATCGAACCGATAAGTATTCATCTGATACATAATCTTGTCGATTACTACCTGACATGAGAGTTTAGAAAAACTAATCTATGTTCTTTCTAATTCCAGACAGCATTTTAATTACCTCATAAAATTCATCTGCTTTTTCAGTGGGCACCACGTGGATCTGCAATCCTTTTGGACCATAAAATGTCAAACATGTTTCTGGTTGAACCTGTTAACATAAATGAAATGCTAAATTAAAAAAAAAAAAAAAAAAAAAAAAAAAAAA
>NW_019268566.1:598777-612011 GCF_002738365.1 Cucurbita moschata
AAAAAAAAAAAAAAAAAAAAAAAAAAAAAAACATTTCTGAAGACAGAAAAAAAGTTTTAACAGCTGAAATTAAGACCTTTAGTAAATCTACTCTCGCAAGACCTCCCCAAAATATAGAAAATCCATTCAACCCACTGGATAAGTCCTTGCTTCCCATTTCATTGTCAGTTGCTAATTGATCAACCTGACACAGGATAAGGTTAAGACTGATTAAAGCAAAGGGTAACTATTATAGAACAAGTCTGCATACTTGGAAATTTTGACCCCTCAGACGACTTTGAGGAGCCAGGGCAGGAAGATCTTCGGAATGAACGACCGCAGCTAGCCTATGGTGGAGATGGACTCCAGGTGTGTCAAATATTTTCTGCAAACGAAAAAATGCTAATCACTTCCCTAGAATGAATATGTTTCTCGATTTTATAGAAATTGGAGTCACAGATTAGGCGAACAGGACAGTGTGTGTGTATATATATATGGGTACATGAGGCAACTTCATATACAAAAATTCAGTAATACTAACACATACCCCTCCTCCTAAGAAAGCATCAATTTGTATTGGACCTAAAGTAGTTCCAGGAACAGCAGATTGTATGGGTCTGTATTTTTGAGCTGCTGCGGCAACCGGATCCCTTTCAGCCATCTTTTCTGCCATCAACCGTTAGTTTAAGAAGTTGATTGTGGCCATGAAAACTGACAGCAATCGAACTACCAGAAAAGAGTAGGCTAAAAAGTGGAAACTGGATTCAAGTTAATCAGTTGAAGGACACCATGCAGATTCCAAGACAAGCATCATTGAGCTCGTTTACTATAGTTCGACTCTTGAAAAGAGTATAAGCTCGAGTTTCATTACCATTAAGATGATCAGTGTAAGAAATTTGGGTGTCATTTGGCCTCCATGACCTATAATATTCCCCACCTTCCTAAAGCTCTCATTCCTCGGCAATACCAATTTCTTGACTACTTCCACAATTAAATTACTTGGAACACCACTATCATTAGAACCACACTTCTCATTGCTTAATGCTTCCCTTAAATCTTTATCATGGCGTGAATTGGTTCCACGCCAAATTTAATGGACAACCCTATTATATTATCTTCTCCTCACGTACCCTAAACTAGTACTGGATTGTTGTCGAAAATGGACCCATCAGGTTTGTTGGTTTGTTTCTATAGGAAGTCTTTAGCTGGTTGCTTCAAGTTCACACATCTTGTAAAAAAGAAAGAAAACAGACCCACAAAAATCCTACTATACATTATAGTACTGAAATAACTTAATACATAAAGGATAAAATTGAAACTTCTAAAAAATTGGAACGAAATTGAAAGGGGCATATAGATTAGTCACAAAATTACTAATTACAAATCAGCAAAGAAATAATTGGAACATTAGACACAGTGTCACCCTATCAAAGCTTGGCATATACTCAGCATCCCTCAATAATATTGTGAATGCTATATAGATAATAGAAGGAAAAGATACTCACTCAACAAAGCGTTGATGAAAGCAGACTTCCCAACATTAGCTGAGCCCTACATGCATGTCAAGTGAAAATGAAGTCTCATTAATCATGTTATCATATTATCTACAAAAGTCATGATGACATGTAAACTCAAAACAAATTTTTCAGAAACCGGAAGAAAAATAACGAAAAGCTATTTCCCGTGTTATCTTCAAATTCTAAGAGAAGAGGTCGTCCGAGCAGCCACAATTGGTAATAAAATTTGATTAAGAAGAAAGTAGAAGCCTATAATGAAACTTGTAGGATTTGAGAATAGTGCGGCCTAACCTGGTTTTTCTACATAATGGGGCATGTTTTTGGTTTTACATGTGATTAGTAGCATATGAATCAATTTAAATAATAATAATAATAATAAATAAACAAATGTCAAATTTCATTGAAATTATGTTTTGCTCCTATTTTATGCGAATAAATATTCAGTTATCTATTTGTGAGGATACCAAACACAAGTAACACAAAGATGGAACGATGTTGCACTATCCAAGAATAAATTATGATAACAATAGCCTTTCGAGAGGGATTGATCGTGGGACGTACCAAAAATATGACCTCTTCCTAAACTCCTATTTATAACCAAACTATCTCTAACAAATTACCATTAGACCCTTACTCTATAACTATTCCCAAAATAACCCTATTAGTACTCTCACATTATTAACTTCTATATTAATTATTTATCAATTTATTATTGGAAGTGAAGATAAATGATATGTGTACCGTAACAACTATTTTGTTTAAAAATAATTGTATACTAACCAGAATGTAGACATCCCGCCCCTGCACCAGAAAAATGAAATCGAAGGTTCAGTAGTAAATAGGGGGTAATAAAACAGGGACAGCATGTTCTTATAAAAAAAAAGCAGAGACAAGCAGAATTTGAGAACATAAACTCAAATATGCAACCAGTAAGGAAAGGAAAAAGTGCATACTAGTTAAGATACCTACTTTAAAACTTAAAAACTATGTAGATATAGAACTTGTGGCTGGATTACTATGGTTATTAGTGCTGATATAATGAACTTTTAAACTTCCTAACACTTCCATGATCCTATTAAATATTGCATGAGGCCAATAGTTAGACTATATCAAAGTAGTTGGCTGGTTGACTTGTGAAATTTATCAGAGTGAACGTGTACAAACCTTTTTCTCCTTTTGAATATCCGCTACTACTCCAGCTACTCCAACCAAAGACTTCGAGCTCGTCAGATGGACACTCAGAACACTACAAAGTTTAAACAATTCTTCACAATATAGAAGTCCAACTAGAAACTTTAGATCACAAAGATCGTGCTCTTGCTCTGACAGAACGATAAATCACATTAACTAAAACTTTTATGAACGCTTTCATTAATGTAAGATCGATTCTTGTATAAGATGTATTCCACAAAAGAATGTACGATACTTTCAAAATGATGTAGATGGAAAGACATTCCACTAGGCCAAAAATAATCCAACTTACCTAAGCTTCTTTTTGACAGTGGCCTCCACAACCCAATCACCAATACAGTTCAGATCAGTCCCCTTGGGAAGGAGATCGACCTACATAAATCATTATTAGTCCGAAGAACATGAAGGGAAGTTATTCGCTATTCATCAATAAAATCATGAGACCTGACATAAAAATGAAAAATACCACCTTAGTGACCACCAGTATTATTGGATTCGCACCAGCAAGATCACGCACACGTGCCAAAAAACTTCCATTAAAGTCAACTATATCAACCTAAACACATTGCCAGAAAAAGAGGTAGAAACCCCATATTAAACTCGGAAACTGCGCATATCTCGACTTCACTTCAGGGTAAATCAAAAAGGACAGACAGCCTAGGCTTACCAATTTCACAATCAAAGCCTTCTCGTAACGTAAGTGAGACAGCTTTACTCGAAGCTCCTCGGCCGTGATGAATTGCTTTCCTCCTGAATAACCTCCATTTCCACCCACAGCAGTTATCATGTGACCATGAGATAAGAGGCGGCACCTCCCACATATAACTCTTCTAAGTTGGTGATGCTTCTTTTTCTGCCCATAAACAGACATCAAACAAATGTAATTCAAGAGCATGCTCCAATCTACAAGATCACTATAAGACCATAAAATTTAACAGTATTTTCGTAAAAACTGCAGTCTAGACAATTCATATCATATAATCCTATCCGCTCAAATTCAAATCAGCACCAAAAATCCAGTAAAACTGAGGGGAAAATGGCACAGTTCCTAAATATATCTTCTTAAATAGCCTATAAACTAACCTCTCGAAAGCCCCAGAATCAAATCTAAACCCCCACTACCAGGTCCAGAAACTGGAAAAGTATAATACATCGAGAAGTACGTACTAATTCGTAGGTTTCCGGTTCTACATAACCCGGAGCATCCGATTCCAAGGTCTGCAACGGAGCACCACAGCCATAACAAGAAGCAACCGCCAAAGAAACCTTCAACGCCTTATCCTTCTTTTTTTTCCGATTCTTCTTGTTCTCTTTGAGCACGAAATTGACAGCTTCGACGGAATGATGGTGTTCGAGGAATCGGTCGCCTCGGGTGGGCGCGGCGGCGCCAGTGCCGTCAAATTCCGGTGGGTCGGCGGTTGGAGGTTTTTTGTGGTGGGTTTCGAGTGAAAATTGGGAGAGTATGAGGGAGGAAGTTGAACGAGTTTTGAAGGATTTAATGGTGAATAATGAGGTTTTGAAGATAGAAGGAAATGGCGGGAATAAACTGGTGGAGAAGGGAGCCACCGCCATTGGTGTAAACTGTGAGATTAGCTTCACCGGAGATGAAGGTGTGGTTTTCAGCTCTGGATACGTAGACCGGAGTGAGCTAAAGAATAAAAAACCCGGGAGGATGGTTTTTTTATTTTTATTTATTTATTTTATTTAGTTTTATTTCCTAAATTATAGAAATTGTCAATAAACATCCTATTTTGTTTATTAATTTTCAAAAAAAATTAATAATAGCTTTAAACAATAAAAATAAATAAATAAATACTTTTAAGTTTATTTTTATTTCTTAAATTATAAACAAACTTTATTTTATTTATTAATTTTTTTAAAAAAATTTAATAATATCATTATCCTTACACAATTAAAAAAAAAACAAAACAAAAATACTTTTTACGTTTATTTTGTTTTATTTCCTAAATTATAAAAATTATCAATTTCTTATTTTGTTTATTAATTTCCAAAAAAAAAATAATAATAACACCCTTAAACAATTAAAAAGGAAAATTAAAAATTTTACATTTATTTTGTTTTATTTCCTAAATTATAGAAATTATCATTAAACTTTCTATTTTATTTATTTTTAAAAATTGTAATAATACCTTGAACAATAAAAAAAAAATTAAAAACACTTCGACATCATTTGAGCTTAGGTATTGTTTGATTACCAAAAAATAAAAAAGTGTAACAACACAAGCTCGCCGCTAGCGGATATTATTCGCTTTGGGTTATCTGCTAGCGAAGGTTTAGTTCTCATCTTCAATCGATGTGAGATCTCACAATCCACCCTTCTTAGGGGCCAACATTCTCGTTGGCACACTATCTAGTGACTGGCTCTGATACCCACATGGAAAACCTCTTTCTAGCAAATGCGTTTTAAAACAGTGAGGCGGACGACGATAAATAACGAGCCACAACAGATAATATATACTAGCAATAAGCTTCAGATACATAAAACCAGCAGATGGTTACAATAATTTAACTAAAAATATTAAATTTTAAACCAAACCTTAAAAATTACACAGCAACAACCTCAGGAACCCCTGTGAATGAATCTACATTTTCGGTCGGAAAAATCACATTATCGTGAACAATCCCGGCCAGAGCTGCTCCGATCAACGGCCCAACCCAGTACACTGCCTGGTTCTTGAAACTCCCAGCCACAATTGCCGACCCGAACGCACACGCTGGGTTCACCGATCCACCGGAAAATGGCCCGGCAGCCAGCACGTTGGCTCCGCCCATCAGCCCGACCATCACAGCGCCGATCGCATTGCATGGACCTCTTCTCGGGTCACTAGCGACAAAAACAGTGTACACTAGAGCAAACGTCAATACACCTTCTACCACCGATGCTCCGAAGCCCGTCATCTCCTCGGCAATGACATAGCTTGGAACGCGCTAGAAAAAAGTTTCATACGGACCATGTTAAACCACCACCCAACTCAAAAGCTTTTTCAATCCCGAGATCTAATAAGCCAATTATTTACCTGTCCAACAATGGTGACTCTAAGAACAATGCAAGCCATGATAGAGGCAAGCATTTGAGCAAACCAATAGAAGAGAGCGGTAGGAACACTGATATGGCCGCCGACTGCCATCCCGAACGTCACCGCCGGGTTGACATGTCCGCCAGAGACGTTGGCAGCAATGTAAATGGCTGAGGCCAAAGCAAAGGCATTGGCTATAGCCACCACCAAAAGGCTCGATGGGTCGGTTGCAGCAGCCCCGGGCACAAACTTCCCTACCATATACAAAAAAAAAAAAAAAAAACAAAATTCAGTCCACGGCAAAATTTGAATTTCTAACTTTTTCCGAAGTAAACAGGCTCCTATGCCTTTATCATCGACTCTAAGCATAGATAGAATCAAATCTACACGGGTGATACGAATACATATCCCCCCTCAACCCCCACAACTCGGATATACAAACGCAACGATTAGGAGTGGGCTCGATCACTGAACTATTAGGGTATGGCATGTTATTGTTGAAATTGAGAGAAAGGAGTAAATGGGTAGTGATACTTATGGGAGGCGATTGATGCTCCCCTCCCCCCCCCCCCAACCCACACAACCCGGATATACGAACGCAACGATTAGGAGCGGGCTCGGTCACAGAACTATTAGGCACGACATGTTATTGTTGAAATCGAGAGAAACGAGTAAATGGGTAGTGATACTTACGGGAGGCGATTGATGCTCCAACAACGAAGAAGACGTAGAAGAAGGTGGAGATGAACTCGGCAGCATAGGATCGGAGGGCGGTCGGGGCAACGGATTGTCGGAAGCGATAAGCCAGGGAAGTAGGGGCCATTTTGAAGAACATTGAAGAAGAAAATGGAGGGGAAGTTACACAGATCAGTCTTAAGGGAAAAGAAAAGAAGTGAAAATTATAGCCAAACAGTTTGATCAGATAAAATGCTTGAAATTTGACGAATAAGAGGACAGTGGCAGTTAGTTTCACGAACAGTTACAACGTTAGAGAGGGACTCGTTTTAAATTACGACACGTGGCAAATTTTCTTTGGTTAGTTGTTTGCCAATATATTTAACAAAATTTAATTAGTTTTTCTAGAAAAAAATTGAAAATTTTGTATATTTATATGAATATTTTAAAAATTAATTTATATTGCATTTTTTTTGTCCAATAAATTTTTTAATAGAGACAAGTGCATATAATTTGCAATATTAAGAAATTAATTTTTTTAATTTATAAATATAACAAAACCCTCAATTTTGATATATATATTTTAAATTATATCAATTTTATTTTTGTCTCGATAATAAATTATATTTTCTATGAATTTTAAATATTATTATATTGTTGATACAATCATTTTTATCTCGTGATCTACTTGTTATACTGTGTAACGGCCCAGATTCACCGCTAGTGATATTGTCCTCTTTGGACTTTCCTTTAAGGGAAGGTTTCCACACTCTTATAAATGGTGGTAAGTGTAATATATATATATATATATATATTGTCGGGAAATATTTAACTTTTCTTAATGTCCGAATGAGAATCTTGAAATACGACAGTGACGGCTAGAACAGATCCTTATACATCGATAGGTAAGTTAACTTCCCAATTCGTAAAAAAAAATTAAAAAAAAAAGCTTCTAAATCTTGAAATTCATTAATTTGTTTTTAAAAAATATATATTAAATATATTAAAATTTTCTTCAACATGAAATTGAAAAAACATATTAAAAATAAATATACTAATTCAAAGATTAAGATTATAATATTGTTTAATCCTATCGCCCTCCAAAAATAAAAATGAACAGAAAAAACAGAAAACTATAAAACGGCGAAACTGTAAGCTGACAGTTAGTTAGTGAAGTTCCAAGTGTATTGACATGGCGGAAGCGGGCAACGTTGATCTCGAAATTGAAGGTGATATTAAGCGGCACTCGCCTCGCTTTCAGCTGCAACTGATTTCTATTACGATTCTCCATTTTCAATACCATCGCAATCAATTCCGCTTTCTCAAATCATCACTCTTTCCCTTTCCCGATCGGGTGTCTTCTCTCTTTTCAATTCGATTCCATTCCGTTCCTCGAGGTTTTTCAATTTCTTCGCCATCATGAACGCCTTAGCTTCTACCAGTCGCAATTTGCGGCACGCGGCGCGGATTCTAGGTCTGGACTCAAAGATCGAGAAGAGTCTTCTGATCCCGTTCAGAGAAATCAAGGTTGTTCTTCTGTTATTGTTTTGAGATTGATTTTAGAGGCTCTGATTGTTTTGATTTTGATGATCCGACAGGTTGAGTGCACGATTCCGAAGGACGATGGGAGTTTGGTGTCTTATGTGGGGTTTAGGGTTCAACATGATAATGCCCGTGGCCCGATGAAAGGAGGAATCAGATACCATCCTGAGGTGACTGAATTTTTCCTTCGTGTGCTTCTGTTGAATTGATGGGATCAGTTTTTGTGTTTTCGTTGTTTTTTAATTTTTTGATCACTATGTGCGATTGTTCTTTTCTGTTTATCTTATTTGATTTGCAAGTGAAGATGTCATTTGGTGCGTTTTGGTTTCTGGATGAGAACTTTTGACATGTTAAACACTATCAACGATTCTAATTTCTGTGGTAGCATGTGCATAGTTCATCGGTTAAGTCTTTTTTTTTTCATCGGATCAGAGGTTCATCTCCCCACCACATTTGTTGGACTAAGAAAATGATGTTAGTTTCTATCAGGCAACAGGTAGCTATTGTTGTTCTTTTTGTAATATCATCATTTGTAATTTTGGACATTCTAAAACACCTATAGATTGTCTGTGTTGGATGATGAAAGTCCCACATCAGCTAATTTAGGGAATGATCATGGGTTTTTAATCAAGGAATACTCTCTCCATTGGAATGAGGCCTTTTGGGGAAGCCCAAAGCAAAGCCATGAGAGCTTATGCTCAAAGTGGACAATATCGTACCATTGTAGAGAGTCATGTTCGTCTAACGGTCTGTTTTGGATGCACTCAATCAGTTAGGTCTGAGAGTGGTTTGAAAAGAAGATAAAATTGTTTTATGAAAAAGTTGGAAGGCAATCTTTGAAGTACGTTTGACTCGAGCACCCGATGATCCGAGTGTAAGATTATTTGTTGTTAAACACCATTTACTAAAGTGGTTATAATAAAAATAAAAAAAACTCTTGCCAAAAAGCATTTATTTTAAGAACACTCTCAAGAACATCTTTTGTGTTTATCGAGTAAGTACTGCACTTAAAAAGTTCCACTTCCAAAAAGTCATCTAAATAGTAGTGAGACGTGCAAGGATTTTTTATGCGCATTCAAGTACTTGCAATGAGAAGTGACAAGATACTGCTACCATACATAGTTGAATGTCAAAATTTGTTACTAAAAGGTTGAGCCTTCTGATTTACAAGTAATGTTCTTGAGCTGTTACTAAGAGACTTAGGATGTTTACATATGAACATCCTCATAATGGACTATTGAATTGCTCAATTCTGCTACTAAAGGTCAACCCTGATGAAGTAAATGCTCTGGCTCAACTAATGACATGGAAGACTGCCGTAGCAGATATTCCTTATGGAGGTGCAAAGGGTGGGATTGGATGCACTCCACGAGAGTTAAGTATGAGTGAATTGGAACGCCTTACTCGTGTATTTACTCAGAAGATCCATGACCTTATTGGCATACATACGGACATTCCGGCACCAGATATGGGCACAAATGCACAGGTTTAGTTCAGATAGTTTACAGGTTCAATAGTATCCTTAATTTTTCTTGAGCTGCTTTCAAATATTTCGGCAGGATGATTGATTATGCTTAGATTTTCCTGCTGCTGCTATGAATTTGAAGCCAAATGATTTGTGCAGACAATGGCCTGGATTTTGGACGAGTACTCTAAGTTTCATGGTTACTCGCCTGCTGTTGTGACGGGGAAGCCCTTAGTAAGTGATTAAGACTTGAAAATTCAAGAAACTGCTCTGTGTTTGACGAATATCACTGAATTGATTTGATCCCTCTCTCATACATTTTTCAATTATAGGACCTTGGTGGTTCCCTTGGTAGAGAGGCTGCAACAGGGCGTGGTGTTGTTTTTGCTACCGAAGCTTTACTTGCTGAGCATGGAAAGAAAATCAAAGACTTAACATTTGTTATTCAGGTACATATAGAATTCAAACGTGCAAACTTAATGGTCTTGTTGACAATGTTTTGTGTTCTCTTTCAAATTTCAATTGAAGAAACCTCTATGGACTACAAATTAATAGGGATTTGGTAACGTGGGATCTTGGGTTGCAAGACTCATCCATGAAAAAGGAGGAAAGGTTGTTGCAGTGAGTGATATCACCGGCGCTGTAAAGAATCCAAATGGGATCAATGTATTCGACCTGCTTGAACACAGAGAAAAGACCAATAGTCTCGTAAATTTCCAAGGTGCAGATGGCTTGGATCCGAATGAACTTCTAGTTCATGAATGTGATGTTCTTATCCCATGTGCTTTAGGTGGAGTTTTGAACAGGTCTACCATCTTTCTCATCCACAAATCCTCCTCTGCTGTCAAATACTTTTGAAACTCTTGATTACTTTGAAGATATGTATATACATTTATGTATGGTTTGCATTGTATATTTGAGGTTAACTTCTGCAACTCAATGTGTCTTGCTAATTCCATTTTTTCCAACTGAAGGGAAAATGCTGGTGGTGTGAGAGCAAAGTTTATAGTAGAGGCAGCTAACCACCCTACTGATCCAGAAGCAGATGAGGTAATGTTTCTAATTAATCTTGGATTCATGCGTATGCTTAAATTTGTGACAGTTATGATTTCATTGCTACAGATCCTATCTAAGAAAGAAGTCATAATACTCCCTGACATCTATGCAAATGCTGGTGGAGTCACCGTTAGCTATTTTGAGTGGGTTCAGGTAACAATCACACTAAACATGAAGACTTTTGCGCTTAATATAGGCTTAAATTCTATTTTTGTGAGATCTTACGTCGGTTGGAGAAGGAAACGAAACATTCCTCATAAGGGTGTGGAAACCTCCCTCTAGTAGATGCATTTTAAAACCGTGAGGCTGATGTGATATGCAACGGGTTAAAGCCTTCAATATCTGCTAAAGGTAGACTTGAGCTCTTACAAATTGTATAAGAGTTAGTCACTAGGTGGTGTGCCAACAAGGACGTTAGGTCTCTCAAAGGAGGATGGATTGTGAAATCCCACATTGATTGGAGAGAGGAACGAACATTTCTTATAAGGGTGTGGAAACGTCTCCTTATAATGAGTTAAAACGGACATCTGTTAGTGGTGGGGTTGGGCTGTTACAATTTTAGTCTCCAAACATAATTTCGAAGTTTTCAATATTTTAATCTAGTAAGTTTTAAATGTATAATATTCTCCGAATAATATTTGAAAGAGTAGAATAGGATTTAAAATATATGATATGTAGGTTAACATGAAAACTATGATGCTGTGATTTCAACCTCGTACAAAGTTTTTGATGTATCATTGTAACAATTAGTTAGTTCTTTTTTATAACGCGTCTCGGAATAATCTAGTGTTGAGGATTATTAGGAGTGAGTCCTATCTTAGTTAATTTAAGGGAAGAAAATCATGGGTTTATAAGTGAGGAATACTATCTCCGTTGGTATGAGACCTTTTGGGGAAGCCCAAAGCAAAACCAGGAGAACTTATGCTCAAAATGGACAATATCATACCATTATGGAGAGTCGTGATTCCTAACATGTAGCATTAGAAAAACATGCAAATCTAGACAACAATTCACATTACGTTCCAACCAATTTGCTTCATTTCTTGAGAACGTTGTGAATTTGTTTGAGCTTAGGGAGAAAAACAAGAACAACAAAAAAAAAAAAAGTGAACTAAGTGGTAGCTAAGAGGTGCAATTGTTGTAAGTTTGCAGAATATTCAGGGGTTCATGTGGGATGAAGAGAAGGTGAACAAGGAGCTTCAAAGGTACATGACAAGAGCTTTCTATAATATCAAGAGCATGTGCAAATCACATAACTGCAATCTTCGTATGGGTGCTTTCACTTTGGCTGTCAACCGTGTGGCTCGTGCTACCCTCTTGAGGGGTTGGGAGGCCTAGACATATATAGATGAATTACTATTTTCTATGGTTTTACCTTCACTTCCTCTCTTTTTTCACTGTGCTTAAATTACAAGCACTTGCATGATGAAATTTACTGTCGAATAAAGTTATTTAACATTATTTGCAACATTTAGTAGTTGACCTGTTAACTACTATATCGAAGTCGACAAAACGGTCGTTATTGTCTTCAACATCAATGCATAGAGTTTACCTACCAAATGCAAAAAGAGAATACGAGTGTCACTTGTTTTCGTGTGGATCCTACTTTTCAGAGATAGGGTGCAATTTTCATGTGACCATCGTTGATATGAAAAAAGTTCAGATTTTTTTTTTTAATTTTTTAATTGTTTAAAGTAACTAATAAGTACCTATTATAGAGCAACAAGTATTGCTAGAGATTGTCCGCTTTGACCCATTACTTATTCGTGTACAAGTATTGCTAGAGATTGTCTGCTTTGACCCATTACTTATTCGTTTACATGCGCACCAATGTTTTTCTTCAAAAGAAAGGTTCGGTCCGAGTGCCCCATTTAGACACTAAAAAAATCCATCATTGATTTGAGATATGGATAAGGTGAATACCCAGTCTATTCAATGTAGGCATAATGAGTATCAGGACCTCAGACAAAATTATCTTTCGTCCTATCTTATGAACAACTTTGAGGCGTATGAAGTTTCATATTTTATGCTTTAAGCAGGACGATAGAGATTCCATTTAACTTAAGTTGATCTACATTAAGATAACCCTTCTTTGAAACACTTTATTGTCCGCTTTGACCCATTACTTATTGCTATCAACTTCATGGTTAGCTTTCCACACCCTTATAAGAAATGATCTCACAATCCACTCTGTTAGAGGCCTAACATTTGACCCGTTACTTATCGTCGTCAGTCTCACATTAGGTTTCCATGTCCTTACAAGAAATGATTTCACAATCCTCTCCATGGGGGACCTAATCAATCCTCTCCATTGGGGACCTAATCAATCCTCTCCATTGGGGACCTAATGTCCTCACTAGTTACCCTCGAGTGTCTGGCTCTAATATAGTTTGTAACAAACCAAATCCACCGCTAACAGATATTTTTCATTTGACCTGTTATGTATCACCATCAGCCTCACAATTTTAAAACGCATCACCGTCAGCCCACGGTGTCTAACTCTGATACCGTTTATAACAACCCGAACCCACCGCTAACAGATATTGTTCATTTTGACCCATATCACCGTCAACTTCACGATTTTAAAAAGTGTCTATTACATAGATGTTTCCATGGTAAGGAAGGTTTGTTCTCCTCTCAAATTTAGGACAAGAAATTAATCCGTTACTAAATTAATGTTTTGAGTTCAGCCATCGTTTTCTTTTGTAACGTGCCATTTATGAAGTGGGTAATAAGATAGTATAGAGAGCTCCCCCCCCCCCCCCCCCCCC
>NW_019268566.1:612727-648406 GCF_002738365.1 Cucurbita moschata
CCCCCCCCCCCCCCCCCCGTCTAAGCCTTCTCTCCTGCCTTTTTCCCCCCCAACTGTCTAACGGATCCTTCTTCCTCGTCTTCCTCAACCACCAATGGCTTAGTTTCCGCCATTTCCACCATTTCCACCATTTCCACCGTTCTCTTTCTCATCTTCCTTCGCATCCCTCTCCTCCATCTCCGATCTCTCGTAATTCCTCCTTCTCTCTTCCTCAGATGCCCCCATTTCCCTTTCTCCACATCGCAAAATGCCATCCTCTTCTTATTCTTCCTCTTCCTCTTCCTCTTTCCCCCCTTTTTCCTCTCCCTCATCGCCGTCTCTGAACAGGAGCACCAGCACCATCCAGAATTCGGAGGCCGAGAACCGTCTCCGTGAGGCGGAGGACCAGCTCCGGGAAGCTATTGAGGAGCTTCAACGTAGGCAGCGGAAAGTTGCGGCATGTGGATCTCATCATCACCAGACCCGGGAGCGGCCCCCGACGTGTGAACATGCTGCTTATGAGTCCTCTTGTGTGGCTAATGCCATTGGTAACCTCTGCCAGACCTTCCTTCTCTCTTATGGTGTTAGAGTTGGCATTGGTATACTTCTCCGTGCTTTCAAGCTCGCGCGGAGGCAGTCCTATTCCTCTATTCTTGATCTCAAGGTTCGTTTTGTTTGATGTCATTCGTGTTTTTAAATTGTTGATTCCGGTATTCCTTCTTGTTTTGTGAGATCGCCGATTGAAGTTTTGAATCAGGGCTGGAAAAGATTGTTGGATTCACGGTTTTCTCCCTTTATTATTGTTTTTATGATCAATATAGTTGTTTCTTATGGCTGCCATGTGACTGTTTGTTTAGGTTAATGCATTTGATGGAGATTATTATAGTTCTTTTTCGTTGAATTGTATTCTTCACCATGTTTGTTGGGAATGAGTTCTTATTGGAGGTGAGTGAAAACGAAATGGGATGAATTTTTCAGGGATTAAAAGAATATTTCCAATAGGAACAATCAAGATCGAAGTAAAGAGGGTTGTCATTTGTTTACCTCCATTTTTTTCCATATTAGGATTTAACTTTTTTCCCCCACAAGTGATTTATGTCCGACTGCGTTGTTATGTGTTTGTATTGGTTCATTTTTTTTCAAATGAAAGAACATCTTACAACAATGGTTCTCTCTTCTATGAATTCTCTGCACTTTTTTTTCCTCCTAACAACGCCCTGTAAAAGTCGAGCTAGACTTTTTGAGTATGAAAGAGACGTTATATCTCGTTTTTTGTGACGGTTTTATAAATTGGCTCGATCTATTTAGAAGTACAAAAATTCTTAGAGAGGTGGGAAAATTATGCTTTTTTGATAGATAAGTACAACAAGATAGGAGTCGTGATGGAAGTTAAAAGAAAGGTAGCGCTTTCATACTAGAGGGGCAAAACTTGGAAGGTTAATCTTTATGTAATGTGTTTAACTTTCTGCTGCCTCTCACATCTATTTAATAATTTAGTTCTTTGAGGATATATTGTTCTCTCCATTTTTTTTCATGTACTTGATTAGATTTTTCCTCCGGAACACTTTTCTGTAGCAACTTGTCTCAGAGAAAGACTTGATAGTGAGAGAAGAGGCATGTCGTGTTGGTTTACTCTTTGGTGGTTTTACTGGGTCTTATCATGCCCTTAGATGCTTGCTAAGAAAGTGTAGAAAGAAAGAGACATCGTTAAACGTGTAAGTCTCCAATCCATTGTAGCATCAACTTTCACGTCTTCATGATTCTGTTTGTGTTTCATTTTCTTCTTTTTAATGGATGATGAGCAGAATTTTAGCAGGTTCAGTGGCTGGTCTGTCTGTTTTAGCATTAGATGGCTCAAACCGGAGGCGTACTCTTGCTTTATATCTTATGGCTAGACTTGCACAGGTACAAAGCACACAAGTTTACCGTTGAGATGTAGCTTTCTTTCTCCCTTTTCTTTGGCTCTCTATCTTTATCTTTATAATTCTATCTGACTAGGTATTTCTTTTTACTTTCTTCATTTTCTTCCTAAAATTAGTGTGCCTATAATTCTGCAAAATCCAAGAACAAGTTCCACTTCTGGGGAAGTCACTGGAGACATGGTGATTCTCTTCTTTTTGCCATGGCATGTGCACAGGTAGTTTAAAGCTGTATGGGTTCTCTGCTTTCTATTTTTTGTGGAGCATTTGATTGGGGAGGAATAAAAAGTTCTTATTTTTTATTTTTTTTAATTTTTATTTTTATCATGTGATCGTACTCGTGCAGATGTTTCCGCTTAGGCTTTTGCCTTTTACATTATTTGTATTACTATTAATCCCGTTTGAATCATCAACAGTTGGGCCTCTTTTAATTCTACTTCCTTTGTTGGCCCTTGTTGATGCTGGTCTATCTTTTTGTGTACCTTTGTGTTTCCCATTTTCTCAATAAAAGATCTCTTTTATATCAACCAAATATCTATCTTGATCTCTTTTATATCAACCAAATATCTATCTATCTATCTATATATATAGTATATGTGTATCTCCTAGTCCCTCCAACACTACTGGTGCTGTTTTTGTAAGCTTCTATGGTTGATTTGCGGAATTTCTATTTCTTGATTAAAAGAACTATGGGATTCATCTCTGCCCTTATGATGTTTCTGGCATAGAATTTATATAATTGTGATAACCTCATACTAGTGATTAACTATTTGTTACAGGTTATGTATTCCTTTGTAATGCGTCCGGAGAGCTTGCCAAAAGCATATCTGGACTTCATTCAGATTACAGGGCCAGTTGCGGAACCTGTCTACAAGGCTGTACGAGATAGTTGTAGAGGCCATCCTGTGGATGGTGCTTCACTTTCTTCTTACTTGTCAGATAGGCAGAAATCTGGCTATGGAAATCTAGATGAATTTCCTTCCATTATTCCATGTAGTATAATCCATCCGGACACGAATTCGTGCATGGCTCACAATACGCAGGCAGCATCAGCCACATTCAAGAAGACATTTCCTCTTTACTTCTCTTTGACATTTGTACCATTCGTTGTTTTGCACCTGCAGAAAGTAAGTTCTCCCTAAAATTTTCTTCTACCAGGATTGGCCCACCAAAATTGTGTTCCTTGGTTAGAGCTGCCATTGTTTAGAATTGGTAGTTTCCCTTCTTTTTCCTTCACTAGGAAACAGAGGTCTTTCCATTAAAACTATGACACGTACATGAGAAAGATGTACAAAAACCAAGTAGTTACAAAAGCCTCTTATTATTTGATACGTGCATAGTTATATATATATTAAGAAGATTCTTGTCTTTTACTAAAATGATTAGATAGTTGTTATCCCCTGTATTTTTTGCTGAGATTTTTTTTTTCCATTAAGTTCTCGTTTCTAGTTATCATAATTCATGCTTTTGCAGTTCATGGATGCTCCGGGTCGTACCTGTTGGCTTGCTGTCAAAGGTGCAGTTCGCTCGACAAGTTTTTTATCTGCCTTTGTTGGGATTTTTCAGGTCAATGTTTTTCTGATCTGTATTCACGTTAATATCAGTTGAAGTCTGTAAGATAACGTTCTGAAGTATTTGGGATGATGCTAGGCGGTCATTTGTTTGCATAGGAAAGTTGCAACCAAAGACCACAAACTCGTATATTGGGTTGCCGGTGGAATATCTGCCCTTTCAGTTCTTTTAGAGAAGAAGGGAAGACGATCTGAACTAGCTCTCTATGTTCTTCCGCGTGCAGCTGATTCTTGGTGGTATATTTTGGTCAACCGCCACCTGGTTCCAAACATAAAAAACGCTGAGGTATGATTACTTCAAAATCAAATGTAATCGTTAAAACTTAAAAGTTAACTGTTTGGAGTGCGCATCAGTTACTCACGTCTATCTATGTCCTGATCTTAAATATGTTGAGGATGATTGGGAGTGAGTCCCACGTTGGTTAATTTAGTTAATTTAGTGGAAGATCATAGGTTTATAAGTAAATAATACTATCTCCATTGGTATGAGGTCTTTTGGGGAAGCCCAAAGCAAAGCCACGAGAGCTTATGCTCAAAGTGGACAATATCATATCTTTGTGGAGAATCGTGATTCCATCCAGCAATATACTTCCTCATATGTTAATGGCCTAGAATAACTGACAATGTCACGCTTGAAATCTAATTATTGCCACGTATATCGAGATACTCGTTTCCAAAATAGTTTCTATATTTGTGTGGAGGAGTTCTACAAAATCTCTACAGTGTATTAGGATCGTAAACAATCTGATACCTATGATGTTCTGTTAAATTTCTAACACTTTTCCTTTGTTTTGGTAATATGAGCCAGGTCTTCCTGTTCTCAATTTGTATGGGAGGACTCATGTATTACTTAGAATATGAGCCAGATACCATGGCTCCATTCCTCCGAGGTCTGATTCGTCGCTTCCTCGCGAGCAGAATCAGCAATTCTGGCATATCTTCCAGTCGAGATGTTTCACACTCTTATATAAACACACTCGACACCATGAAGAAACCAAATGTGGAAGATAGCGAGGAAGTCGAAGCTGCTCGGTCTCAGAAGTACAACCTCGAATCGATTCCAGGTTTATAGAATTGGAGCTACCAAATGCAAGGTCATGAGGTACATGCCTTAACTTTCTTTTTATTCAAATTTCATTGAGTTGGTTGATTGAAGAAGTAACTATTAGCCAACCATCAATTTTCTTCATGTACAAGCTATTTTTGGTATACTTTGTATTAGCGCTGGATGCTGCGAGATCAATAAGAGAGAAGGAAATATTATGCACACAACATTTAACAAATGGACCCTTTTCCATTATTTTTTTCTTCTTCTTTATAATAATTATTATTATTATTTGTTTATTTATTTATTTTTAATGTATATGTTTTTTAGGGTGAGATTTTAAATGGGTTTTCTTATAAATTAAATTTTGAATTAAAAAACGAATTTAAAAGTGAGATCATAAGTTTATAATTTAATTACTAAATTACTTGATTAATTTTTATTTTATAAATACCTTCTTCATATTGCAATACGACATAAAATCTTCAATATTCTATTCTCTACTCCTTCATGTTATCTCATTTGTTCTTTTAAAAGGCGGTGTTCTTGAGCTTAACCTTTACGTGCACAGTGGATTTTCAATCGGGTTCTTGTATTTCTAAGAAGACGGGCTAGAGAATAAACTTAATTTTCAAACTCTAAAAACTAAGAACAAGTCGTTATTAAATAGGATCTATGTCGATATTAAATAGGATCTATGTGTTTTTGCTATGCGAATAGGAAATGAAATGACGTGAAACCTACATCAAGAGACTATATTGAAAATCATAGAATCATGGTTGAGTTAGGACAACGAACATTAACTTATACATAATGACCGGATTGGTAATTTAACCTAATTGATTTCAATCGAAATTACCAATATAATCCTTACGTAAGGGTCATCCTACCCAACTTTCAGTCATGTAGACGTGGATGATTATCATAAGAAATTCCCAACCTATCATAAGATTTCCTTTTTAGAAAACCCGCATTTTTCCAAACTCAAAAAATAGACGGAATTTTAGGATTTATTCTTGTGGTAAATACTTTTATGCATACCTCTTCCGGTTGATCTATACCATACTCGATTCCCGTAGGGTGATAAACACTAGCTAACAGTCCGCTTGGTGCTAAACTTGGTGAGATTATTCGATTAACCTAAATTTTCAATTAAATTAAATTAATCCTTGGATTAATTAAAAAAAAAACCGTGAAATTGCAATCCGGCCCAATAAATCTGGAAATTTGTACAAGAAATAACCAACCCGGTCCAACAGAACCGGAAGGGGAATCCCTAGGGCTTTTGTCAATGGCCGCTATATATCAAATTTTAGCAGCCAAATTTGGAACGAAGGATTGGAATCGCAGAAGGGGGCGCAGAGAGGAAAAGAAAAAGGTTCATTTTCATTTCAATTTCAATTTCAATTTCAATTTCCTCTGTGTTACGTTCATCTGCTGACTTTAATTTGATCTTCGTTTTCGGAATACTATGCGATGTTAGATTAGGGTTTTAGTTCCCCATTTACCAGTCCTTCTCAAGCTGTTTATTAGGATCGTTGGGTTTCCTTTTATTCTTTCTGTATTTTCTTGATGTTCTATGAATTGTGGCGACATCGTGTCCGATTGTGGTGTTTCTTCGAGGGATTTGGTTTTATTTTTTCGATCGTTTCTGGTTAGGGTTTTACTTCCAACTAAGTTCGATATATATGTATGTCAGTGTATTAACGAAATTTATCTGCTGCCAATTTTTGTGACATACATAACATAAGTGAAGATTCTTTCTTTGGTTTGGATTACTTAAATTATTGAGCAGGTAAGCCATGAAGCATAACAATGTTATCCCCAGTGGGCACTTTAGGAAGCACTGGCAAAATTATGTTAGAACTTGGTTCAACCAGCCTGCTCGCAAAACAAGGAGAAGGAATGGTGAGGCCCTGTGTTTTCTGCTAGGTCATCCATGGCTATATATTGTATTGTAGTGTATTGTTCTAACAGATTTTGATTGTTCTTCTGTTAATCTTCGCTAGCCCGTCAAGAAAAGGCTGTGAAGAATTTCCCTAGGCCGACTGCTGGACCTCTTCGGCCTATTGTTCATGGACAGACGTTGAAGTATAACATGAAAGTGAGGGCTGGTAGAGGCTTCTCTTTGGAAGAGTTGAAGGTGGGATTATTTTTCTGATTTTGGAGTTTTTTCGATGATTTGAGCATATTTAACTCAGTTTATTTTGGCTGTTGTTTTATATTTGGACAAATGGAATGTTTCAAAGCATCTTCATTTGTTGATGCATCTATACGGTTGTGAATGTCTATGAATGTTTATCTCTTTTTGGAGTGTACTAGAGTAAGTAATATTCAAGAACACGTTTGCAAGTTTAATGATATTGTTTGGATTCTATAGAGATGATTCATTGGTTGCTACCCATCAAGATGATTGACAATTTTTTCATAAAACCAGGCAGCTGGAATTCCGAAGAAATATGCACCAACAATTGGCATTGCAGTCGATCATCGTCGCAGAAATCGTTCCTTGGAGAGTCTTCAAGCCAATGTACAGAGGTTGAAGACTTACAAGGCCAAGGTGGTCGTTTTCCCACGACGCGCCCGCAAGTTCAAGGTAGTCTCCATGCTCCTACTGCCAAAGCAATACAATTCATTTGTTAATGCCTCGTCTCTGATTCATTTACATTATCTGTTGTTGTAGGCTGGCGACTCTACTCCTGAGGAACTAGCAACTGCCACACAGGTCCAGGGCCCTTACATGTCAATTGGACTTGAGAAGCCATCAGTTGAGCTTGTGAAGATCACAGAAGACTTGAAATCCTTCAAGGCTTATGACAAGCTTCGTATTGAGAGAACGAATGCCCGCCATGTCGGTGCTCGGTTGAAGAGGGCTGCCGAGGCAGAGAAGGAAGAGAAGAAGTAAATGGTTTCAAGTTTTTAACTGTGCCCATATGTTATCCGTTGAAATTCAAATCGCTATAGTGTTTGGCCTTTAAATTTAGTATCCTTTTTTTCCCTTATGTGCAAACCTGAGTTCTGAGTTCAATTTTGAAATGATTAGAGATCTGTTTTTAGGCAATATCAAACACAACGCAGATTTCATAGATGTTGCCTCTTCTGATTTCTTATTCATATGTATTTTTTAGATGATCATCTCGTGGCTCATATATTTTTGTTTTTAAATACCATTTTGGTTCCAAACTGTAAGCTGTTTAATTTTGGTACCTTTACTTTAGAATGACTACTTAATTAGGAGAAATAAAAAACTTCACTTAGGAGACACATGTTCCGACTTCTCCAGAGCCTCCGGTAGCATGGCTAAGATAGTGATGGATTCTCTGCCCCTGTGGGGATGGAGGAACAAAAGTTTTGAGAATTCAAGAGGTCATGACGAGATGAGCCGTCATAGGTGTCAAGTGAAAGTTCAAATGAAAGGGCAGGTATCAAGAGAAAGTTCAAATGAAAGTGCAGGTGTCAAGTGAAAACGAGATGAGCCATCATCACGATAAGTGTCAAGTGAAAGTGCAGGTGTCAAGTGAAAGTTCAAATGAAAGTGCAGTGATGTATGCAGCTGAGGCTGCCTCTAACAAACGAAACTTGTCCTTACATGACCCGATCAATTCGATATAGCTTTGCCTGCTTCGTCAATATTCCTTTTACACTCATTTCTCGCAGCCCCTCTAGTCTCTGAAAAATTCAGAACACATTTTTTCTAATGAAAGTCACTATGAAACAATCTACTCGTGATTCTTCTTAATCTCATTTTCAAAATATATCAGAATCCATGTGACAATGGCACCTTAACACGATTACAGAGAATTGGATACAAAATCTAACCACCACCAACGCAAATACAGTATGATAAGAACAGTATTTGAGAAAGTCACTCCTCAAGAATGGCTGTAGGGCACGACAATTTACCCCGAAAATACAGATTCATCAAGAACACATCTGAAAGCTCTGTCAAGAACATTTCGTCCAATAGATGGCCATGTCTGTAAGAAGAACCTGCCTTGCAATGGTAGCAGAACAAGGGTCAGCTAATGAATAGAGATGGTTAACTGTTGTAAGAACTGCTAACACCACAAAGTGCACGCCCAGAAAGATCCCTAAAAACTGCAGACATAAAGTTCTGAAATTCTCTTGACGTGAAACCTATGGAGTAGGGAAATCCCAAGGTAACCAGAGCCAATGTCTTCAGTATCCAAATCAAAATACTGAATCCTCTCCCTTCCCGCCCATCCAGAACAACAAACTATGGTTATTCAAAATAATAATGATATTAGTTAATGAACATGGAATGGCGGAATAGACAATACAAAATTTAGCCATAAGAGAATTTACTATATTACCTTAACGAACTAATCGGAAAGATCAGAATCAAATGCTGGAATTTGGCGAAAACGAGAAAAGGGGCGCAAGTAGGAAATTTCATTTTTATTTTGCGGCGTTGATCTCTTCCGCCTTGCTGAAAACCCTTTACCAGAAAGAGAAGCAAATAAATATCCCATGTCCATTTCCTTGGCTCCCATTCCATCATCCGCAAATCTGCATCATATCAACAATTAGCGAGCTATTATTCTGATTGAAGGAAGACGCTAAATTTGAGATAATCCAGTAAAGCAGGAGTCTTAAAGACCATCTACTCTACAATTCAGTGCAGATAATTGGAAGAGTTGAGCAACTCTTTCATTTTTTTTCATAATATTAACCTCTGAATTGCCATGGTCACAGAGACACCTAGAGGAAACAGGTTACCAGTTACCAAGACTCTGAACTACCATCTATTAAAAGCACAGATTCCATGCTCTATAATAACTTAAGAAGAAGATGATTGGGCCATTTTGGGTACTCAAAAGAGTAGAACTAAGTGTTCCTGTCATTGACCTATTCCCAAAATCACAAATGTCGATACTGTTTTATACTTTGGCCACTTATTACCCTCTTGATGAGCCTGATTTAAAATTCGAGTTTTCTTCTTATGAGAAAGAGAATTGATGTACGCTCATTAAGGGTATGGTTATAAATTACTTGTAATTATGTTTGATCTGTAAGTCAAATAGGTTTCGTTCCTGGATGTACACAAACTTAGGGAATGCCGATACCAGCGACACCATAATGGAGCATCGGAAATTGATGATGTAGCAGGCAAAAATGAATTAACAGTCTTTTCTGAACTTTTATCATCAGTCACCCTCTATTCAACGTTTTCATGTCTCGGTTATACACAATATTGGCATATAATGTAGTGAATAATTTTTTTAAGAAGAATTAAACAGACTTAAAGAAAATGAAGTGAAGTGAGAAGTATACAAACTCAGCTATAATATAATGAAGAAATCAAAACCCAATAATTAAGCAAAGAAGAGCTGTACCGTTCACGGATTGTCTTAAAAGCTTCTTTCGTTGCATAAGGCAACCCAGTTTTTGGGTCACGATACCTGCAGCATAAAAGGCAGTAATTACAAGAGAGTAATAATTGCAGAATTGTCAAGTTCTTGATACTATTCTTCGTACAGTTCTTAGGAGCAATACCCTGCAGAATTACAAGCTTCTTAAGTAGCATAAGGTAACCCTCTTTCTGCCCTGTGTTAAAGCTCCGAGGATTGCACCTCATGCACTTTACTATTTAAAAGAACAATGATATAACCTTTTCTGATCTCTCCAGTTTCCATCATAGCCTAAATTTTAAGGAATTGAACCATGTTGCCTTTAGACTGCGAACAATTGAACCGGTCTAACAAAAAACGTTGTGGTATTTCATGAAGCACTTGAAGGGTTATTTTTTCAGATTAAAAGAACATCAGAACAATCATTTAAACTATCTCTCAGGCACACGAGGACAAGAACCAAACATTAGAAGAAACTAATGGCAATGAGATCTTACCTCGCACGCAAACCTGTAATCACACATACGGCTTTCTCTGGATCTAGAAAGAAAAAGGGAAGAAAAAAGCAACCAATAATTATAAGCATTACAGATGAAACAGATCAAGGCAAGATCAGAACCTGCATATTCTTCAAATACAAAGGAAGAGGAAAAGAACTAAAAACTTAATGGAATGAATTTGATACCTTAAAGGCACATCCCAAGGGACAATAGCTCTCGGAAGTAAATCAGATCCATTTGTTTAACTCATTGTTTTTATACTTTAGTAAAGAGGAAATAACAGTTTTTCTCATAAGAAGTCTTACTCTTGAAAATTTGAGAAGTTACCGAAAGAGAGGAACCAATGGACGAGAGGGCACTTCAATTTCGGGGACAAGGTACTGATAAGAACAAGATCCATTTTCTTTTCCTTATTAACAGGAAACAAATTTGGAAGAATGAAAAAGGTCCTGTAAACACAAGGAAGTAGGACGCTGGCCAAATTTTGCTGAGCTAACAGCGTTTGAGGATTCATTGTAACAAAAATATGCAATGAAGGCTATTATTTCAAGATTTGTAACAAAAGAGTTTTGAGAATTTATAGAAGCATCTGTATTTGTATGAATTAGGAAGTATTTATCTTTCATCGATTATTCCTTTTGTTCTCCTTTTACCTTCCATTAATTATGCACTTTATTTTCCTTTTGTCTCCTTTTGGTGTTTGTATATTTGAGCATTAGTCTCGGAGATTACTTGTTCAAAAAAATATTGGGTGGATGATTATGTACAAGTAATTAATTACATGGAACTGATGTGGTTGAAAGCTCTGCCTGAAATGACGATCCTTTACTGAACTCTAGATATGAGCAACCTGCAACAAAATACACCAATATAACTTAATTCCAAACATGGATAAGTTCTTTTCTGAAAGAACACAATTTTCAGTCACACTTCAGATGGTACCATTTCTTGACAAATATTGTATCCGTGGACCATTGTACACAGCTTTCTGTACAATTGCTCTCTTTTTGACTTCTTCTTCCCTTGCCAAAACACGCTCCAAATTCCTCAAGTTCATGATTTCTTGAATATGGAAGGTTAAAATATTAATTCAAGAAAAAAAAAAAAGAAGAGAAGATACATTCAAGTATCCACCCAGTGTTGCAACTTACAACAGCAAACGTTAACCATCAGTTTCACCTGTTTGAGCAGCTTCAAGAAGCATGTCTTCCTGACTCATCTTCTTCTCCTCACCTGGATTTTTCCTCTTGATTGGCTGGTGGACACGAAAGAATACAGTCTCACTCATTTCTAATACTAAAAACAGTCATTTTGAGAAAATTGTTTGATGGAAACACTAGAACAAAATTGAACATTGAAGGAAAAGAAGCAGGAAATGAACTTTTTGAGGAAGCAGGAAAGGAACTTTTTGAGAAAGCAGGAAAAAATGTGCGATAAATAATTAGAACCACACAAATAGGACAATGTTGATATGGATGTTAAGGCTTGCATATAGAAGATTTGGATTAGAGGAAAGCAAAGCATCCCTCTTCAAGGAAAAAACTAAACATTTAGAAGACATCTGGAAGTTAGCTAGATGCTAGATTTCTCACTTCTATAAGGTGGATTCTCTTTAATAGTTATTGAAAAATGAAGTTTTTATTAACAAAATTGGTGGACATCTTATCTACCATACTGATTTCTTACTCTCCTGAATACAGTGTCAGTTGTCTTATCTCTAAAAAAAAAAGATATTCACTTGTACGAAGAGCAGCAGTTCTAGACCTTACGACCTGAAGTCCATACATCAAAATAGTAAAACCATCAAAATAGTAAAACCAGTCCAGTAACTCTTTTAGGAGAATACATTATACATCAAAATAGTAAAACCAGTCCAGTAACTCTTTTAGGAGAATACATTATCCAACCAAAAAAAAAAGAGTTTTCTTTTTATATACCCAAACACTATTAAAACCAAACAAACAAATGGAGAACCAAATTTTGCGTGTCATAAAATTCAAAGTTACTCCAAAACAAACTAAATAGAACTCAGATGCTTCTGTCTTAAAATTTTCGTTTTTTTTATAGTTATTTCTGCATGTTTTTTTTTTCATTTCCCCTCATCTCTTAAACACAGAATGGATCTATAGATTCAAATGAATGGTCTGACATGGCACAATAAATGACTACATAATGTATAGGATGACAAATAATTTTCATGTAATTGAAGGATATTTTTTGATAAGAGTGTAGTTGAAGGATATGTGAACCCAAATAGAAGTTTCCACATCATAATAGTATCACCATATTCAATCAAGAAACTGCCTTCAAGAAAAACCCAAACTACTCTAACAAACAACAGTTTGGTCTACATCCTACAAATGAAAAGTCTCAAGTATTCAAGAGTCACCTTCATAGTGGCTTGCAAAGCTGCACGAATAGCATCCCTCTCAGCTTGCCTAACAATAACTGAAGTTCTAGTGGATTTCCTCACCGTTCTCTCAACTTCAGTATCATCTGGAGTATCATGATGTTCAGGAGGCGTAGATTGATCGGTCGATGCTTCATCTTTGGAAGATTTCTCAATTTTAGAAACAACTCTCTTTTTATTCTTGTTCTTAGAAGGTGTCTTTCCAGGAAATATTAATCGCTTTTTCGTTTGTGTTCTAGAAAGAAAAAAAAAACTCAATTTTAAAACAGAAAATATAAATATTATATCCAACATCCAAGCACTACAGAGAAGTGCAAACCTCTCATCTGCTTCATTCTCGGCTTCTTCTTCTGGTTCAGACTCCTGTTCATAAGAAGTAGCCATGTTATGAAAAACAGTTTATGGTTGACCAGAATAAGTCGTGAAAAGGAACTGAAACATAACTCACATCTTCATTGAAATCGCTATCAAATTCATCAGCAACCTCAGGTTCTTCTTCATATTCGTCATCAACCTCATCCTGTAACGAATTTTGAAGATGAATACGTTCAGAAAGGATATTTGTTTCAGTCAAAATTCATAATTGAGTGGACACATTGCAGCAATCTAACGGAGGACATCCAGACCATGGCGTTGTAATACGGAAATCCAACTGTGTAACTACATCTAAGTGGATGTGTACAAGATCAGTTTCAGTGAAATTTTCATATTTGAACATTAATCTCGCGTATGAGAAATGATGGAGAAACAGAGGAACACATTGCATAACTATAATCACGATTTCACTAGTAACCCCCAAAAAGCAAATATACGTGATCAATCATATCGTTCCTATAGAAGAAAAAAAAAAGTTAGATTACATTAAAAATACCTCTTTAAGTGCATCCTGATTCCAAAACAGCTCGTCTTCTTCAAGTTCATCATCAAGCAACTTGGTCATCCTGTAACCAATAAAAACACCCCATTCATAAATACATCAATTCGAAACATCTTGCATCAGTTCGTTGCCAATTCACAATCAAATCCATCTCCAAGGAAAATAATAATAATAGAAGATAGGCAAGTAGTCCAGTACCTCTTTCCTCTAGTCAATCGTGAAGAACGATCAAGAAAAACGGAAGCATCCTCTTCTTTCGAGGAATCCATGACCAAAAAAAAAAAAAAACCACAAAAGTAATGCAGGAAATCGAAGTTGAAGATTTAGAGAAACCGCAGCCGGGCACCAATGGCCGAAATGCGAGAGCCGATTACAATAATTCTCTGAGCTCTGAAACTCGAATCGTATAATGATTATAACTTCAATCGATGTGTTTGAACAGTAACGTAACAAAGAAGGGCGGGAAATTTTGCTCGATCGGATTCCAGACCTCCAGTTTCCCTCTAGGTCTTTCCACAAATGACTTGATATATATATATATACACATATATATACACTCACTTTGGCGCATGTGCACGTGTCATCGGAGAAGTTTATCCACTGTTTAATAAGTCTAAATTTTAAATGAATGGTATTGAAATTCCAATTTTATATTTAATACGTCATTTTATATGAACATTTTCTAAAATTTACGCATTCCATAAATATAAAATAAAAAAAATTAATTTTAAAAATAAGTTTATAAATAATATTTTAATATATAAATTTATTTATTTTCTATCCATATTTTCAAAACCAAATCAAATTTTAGAAATATAAAAAAAATAAAAAATTTCGATAATTATTATTTTTCATTTATCTTTCTCGTTTCTATATTTTTTAAAGAATTAGAGACAGAAATATAATTAGTAAATATTTATGGTTTTTTTTTTTAAATAAATAAAATAAAATTATAAAAAACGCACTATTTACTAAAATGATCGAGTTTCGAATATGGTTTAATTAAATTTAAATTAAAGTTTTGAAAATAAATTAAAATATGAAAAAAAAAATCATAATTCTAAAAAAATAGAAAATACAAACAAATTTTCATAGGAATAAATAAATAAATAAATAAATAACAATTTGGTCGTTTTCATTTTATCCTTTAAAATCGATATTTTCTAAAGCAACCACAAAAATTATTCATTTTTTAAAGAAAAAAAATTATATAATTAAATAATTATATCATTTTCTTCTTCCTATTTGAAATATGAAGAAAGAAACAGAAGAGAGAGAGAATATCATTCTTCTACGTGGCACACAGCGCTTGCTCAGTTCTTCGGTTTCTCAGAATTTTTTCCCCGGGAGTTGCAGAAATTCGCATTAGAATCAACGAGGATCCCAACAAAAATTGAACGATTTGCTTCTTCGCTTGTGTTTCCTATGGATCGTGTTTTGGTGGCTTCGTATCCAATCAATCACTCGATTCGACCTCGCAGTTTTCGAATCGATTACTGTTGGAGCACTGGTTTGACTTTCAGGTTGAGTTCTGTTAAAAAGCGGCAGAAATTGAGCTCAAGGTGGCGATGCCAATCCATGGCCTCGGATTCCGCTGACCCTTCTTCTTCTTCTTCTTTTGCTCCGTCTATAGAATCTGATCCTTCTGATAAAAATTCTGCCAGGTAGGTCAATTCTTGCTTGTGGTAGCTCTGTATCTGGTTGTTGTTGAAGCACTTTGAGGCAACCTCTAGGAAGTGATATAATTGTTCATCTGCGGTGTTTTATGTTGGTTCATATGATGAAATTGTAAAATGGCTGGATAATTTCTCGTGTCTTTTACTTTTTGAGCACTGCTACTTGAAAATGCGCCGACTACTTCGAGTCAGTTTATTTTCGCAAGTTGTCAATTCACTGCGTGGAAGTGTGTGGCGTAATTGTCTAGCAAAGCAGGAAGGGGAAAATGCTCGCGCTCTGAGTGAACGCTTGGGCTGGAGTGACTGGTCGTTTGTGTTCTCATGATTTGAAGAATTTTCTTCAAATCAGTATTGCAAATTCCATAAGTTCTTATCTTATGGATTTGCACTGGTATTGGGACCCTTTCTGAGCCCTGAGAATATGTGGAGCTGGGCATGTTCGAGGAATTGTTTCTTAGATGTTGTCACGTTCATGGCAGTAGGAAGTTTGTATTTGTAGTATTCTCTTTGGTTTTCTTGTTGACAATTAGGAATATTTTATCTGAACGTTAAATTTTAACATAACATGATTTATATGCAGTTTTTGTATCATAGAGGGACCTGAAACAGTTGAAGGTTTTGCAAAAATGGAACTGCAAGAAATTCAAGAGAACATTCGAAGTCGTCGAAACAAAATTTTCTTGCATATGGAAGAGGTGAGAATTAGTGGACATTTTGCGTGGTAGTATAAACTATTCTCATGAACTGATTGCCTTTATTTGATTATTCATGGATTTGAATTTCGAAGTATTTAGATGTGTCCAAAATTTCAATAGCTTGAAAAAACCTAAGGCGTTCATCTAGGGGGCGGTGCTAGGTATTAGTATTATTGTTTAAACAGCTTGGGTTCTGATTCCTTCATTGTTGTTCTAAAATTCAAAAATTAGTTTCTGTTGAACCTAAACAATCTGAATTTATTGATGCAAAAGGCATACATATTATGTAGGCTTACATTACTTATATAGTTTTAATCCTCCACTAGATTTTGCATTAACCAATTTTCAGTCTTGAATTCTGAGTAGTTAATTCAGTCTTATTACTCTTAGACTGCCTTTCTGTTAACTTTCAGCCAAAAATATCTAAATTATTTATGTGGGATGTTGTGGATAAAGATAGAGAACATCATCTTGTCAATTGGTCTATTGTTTACAAGTCCAATTAGGAAATGATTTTCTTAATGGCAAACAATTTTTTTCGTACTATCGATGAAATTATTTCTTGTCCCCCAAAAAAAGTGCCAGACAACTTTTGAGGTTTCTTGTTTAGTTTCTGTTTGTGGCATGCTGAATACGAGATTATTAAAAACAAGTAGGATTTTAGAACAGTGGAGAGGGAGCGTTTTGAAGTTGGATCAGCCCACTCTTGAACTCTTAAAGGCATCTTGAGTCACTTTTTGACTCCAAATGCAATGAGGTGTTAGGTATCTCATCCACACTAAAAGAGAGAGAGTAAGTTGTGTCTCCCACGTTGTGGACAAGAAAAGTGTTGGTATGCAAGTGCTGTTTGTTGAGTCATGTCAAAGGTCAAGAGAGAAGTGTCATGATGCGATCGAGGATGACGGTACATCATCTAACGCACCAAGAAGATTAGGTAAGATTGTCAAGTTAAGGTGTAAGCAAGAATAGAAGCAATGATGTAAATCGGTTCTATCATGAGTTTTGACAATGGCTATAGAGTTAAATCCGTATAAGTGAAAGATGTAAACTCATCAAGCTTGGTGTCAATTGGACATCAGATAGATGCTCCACCTTGGTCTATGACTCACCACCTTGATGTGCATGGGTCAAATATTTCTTATATGTACTATAGAGGGGCATGGTATTGGCACTCTACCACACTCTTGGGCCTCATGGTCTAATTGAGCCATACCATGGCATATACATATCTCATGACATGGTGAGTACTATCGGGGAAAAACTTTGGACAAAAGTTTTGATTCTCCCCATATTCATTCTAGTGTTTGAAAACAAAATATGTTGGTTCTCCTTCCCCTTCATATTTTTTTGGAAATGCTCCAATCTTTGTAGGTTCGTCGGCTGAGGATACAGCAGAGAATAAAAAATGCTGAACTTGGAATTTCAAAGGAAGAGCGAGAAAACGAACTACCCAATTTTCCATCGTTCATTCCATTTTTACCCCCCCTGGTATGCTTTATTCCCCAGCAGTTTCTTTCTCCATGTTATTGTTGATTTCTTTTCAATTCTTGATAGTTATTCTGCCACTAAGAAACATGGTATCTGTAATTTTTTCGCTAGCCATATCATCTGGAGTTCTTTCTTTTCAACTACTTGTTGATCACCATACAAACATGCTACTATACTTGCAGACTTCAGCGAATCTGAAGCTGTACTATGTTACATGTTCTTCTCTTATCATTGGCATAGTGCTATTTGGAGGCCTATTAGCACCCACGGTAATCTATTTGCCACCCTATAGTCCTCTGTATGCTCCTTTAGTGCCTCTGGGCGTTTCTAATGCAATCGTACCTGTTTTATATAAAACACGTTCGATGAGTCATCTTGTCCATTAGGGGCAGTAAGCAGTTTTTTATTACATCATGTAAGTTTTTTTCAAATTTGGAATGGACTAATGTTTCCTTCATCTTTTCTCTTACATTTAAGCTTGAGCTGAAGCTGGGACTCGGAGGCACATCATATGTAGATTTTATCCGTAGTATGAATCTTCCAATGCAACTAAGGTGAGCTAATACTCTCTCTTAATCAAAGATTAAAATATTCACGTCGATATCGATATTGAAATTTTGATTTTACGAATAGATCAATATCGACAAATATTTCTGCAATGAGTTGTCTTTACTTCATATATGTGTCAAAGATATCAGCTAATACTAAATATCGACATCGAACTCTCTGATTCAAAGATGTATCGTTGTATTGACAGATATTTTAATCCATGCTCTGAATTTTTTGATTTATTTTTTATAAAGGCTCCATTAAAATTTGTTGAGACTCAATTAATATGCATAAATTTGAAATTATTAGTCGCTGTACAGGGAATCGATATCATAGCATGTTACAGCTTTCTTAGATTATTATGTTAGTTCAGCTGCCATCGTAAATTTCTCATGTTTTCTTTCCAATAAATAAATAAAAAGGAAACTTCCAAAATTGAGTGGATCAGCAACCTTCGTAGGATTTTAAACTTTTGGTACGCAAAATTTCTTATAATGATTAATTTTCTGTATTTTCCTTTGGTAAGGGGTTATTTTATGGTTGATTATAAGATTTGATATGCTCTTTGTTGCGTTCTTTCATTACTCAAGACGTTGCAGTTAGAATCTCATACTGAGGATCTTGAGACCTATTTCTACTTAGTGTATGTGGATTATGCAGTGTGTGTGCAAGTAAACTACTAAAAAATTTTAATTTTTGTAAGAATTTGCCCACTTTGGAATTCAGATCAGTGGCATTAATGTTAAATTGCTTCTCTTCATGCAAGTTTTAAATTCATATGTTCATATGTTTTTCTGTGACAAAGTGCAGTCAGGTTGATCCGATCGTGGCATCTTTCTCCGGAGGAGCAGTCGGGGTGATCTCGGCACTAATGGTTGTTGAAGCAAACAATGTAAAGCAACAGGAGCATAAAAGATGTAAATACTGTCTTGGCACTGGTATGGCTTGAGCACTTGTGTTCAGTATAGAAACTGAGTTCCTAACTTGATTGAAGACATTGTTCATAATTATTTTTGTTGAAGTTTCATTCTCAATCTTCGGGATGTACATTTGTAATTGGACCAGGATACTTGGCCTGCGCTCGCTGCTCAAACACGGGAGCTCTTGTGCTGACCCAGCCAGTATCAACCTTAAGTGGTGGAGATCAGCCTTTGTCGCCACCAAAGACTGAAAGATGCCAAAATTGTTCAGGGTCGGGAAAGGTATGATTTCTTGAACTACCACTTATACTTTCACCATCTTTGAGGTTAGTTACAAGAAGCTGTGAATTTAGAAACCTTGAATGGTGATGGAAATCCATTTTAAAATCCAATATTTAACCAATAGTTTTAAATATTTGTTCATATAGATCTTCTTATTGGCTAATCTTTGGTTAAATAATAATAATAATTACAAATAGTGACAATAAGTAAGTTATTATTGTTTTAATAAAATTTGAAAGACTAAATATTAGAGTTGAGAGGTTATGGCTAAATTTGATCAGTTCTATACCCAAAAGTTTTGTGGGATTGAGGGACTTTCCACCATTTTATTTAGATCAATGAACATCGTGAAGCTAGCTTTCTAACTCCAAATTCTATTTTGTAGGTTATGTGCCCTACATGCCTTTGCACTGGTATGGCAATGGCAAGCGAACACGACCCACGAATAGACCCCTTTGATTAGACTTCGGTTTTGCATAGTCAAATATATATATGTATGTATGTATATATCTATATATGCATCAGAACTTTGTGTGCGGAGGACTTCGCTCCTTGAAGGGATAGAAAAATGTAATCCCTTACCTTTTTGTACGATGTAACTGTATCCGAGCTATATTTCATGTTGGATAGAGCATTGGTCTGGATGTTATAACTGTACCTTCTAGGGAAATTTCTCAAGTTTTGATTAATGGTTCATTGAATCTAATGCTGAGGCTGATAATTGAACTATATGCATATCTAGTTATGGTTGATATGAAAATGAAAGGTGGATTTGGATTGGATTGAGTTGCTATGAGTTAGATTGGGATGCAATGAAAGGGGGGATAAAATGTCATTTTGGGCATAAATGCCTATTTAGGCTGTATACTGTTAAATCTAGCAGTTTGAAAGGCCATGATACAAAAATATGAGACATACAAGTTACAAGTGCCTAAAAAAATGTTATTCTTTCGTAAAGAAGATCAAACAAAAGTTACAAGAACATGATACCTATATCTATGTTAAACGAACACGACTCTCCACAATGATATGATATTGTCCACTTTGAGCATAAGCTCTCGTGGCTTTGCTTTAAGCTTCCCCAGAAGGCCTCCTACCAATAGAGATAGTATTCCTTGATTATAAACCCATGATCATTCCCTAAATTAGCCGATGTGGGACTTCCATCCAACAACCTATACTTGAGGTTCTTGCCTCAATTAAGCGTTAGAGCTGAAAAGGTCTACCTAGGTGTGACAAAGAAAGGATGGTCATCATTGTGCCCGTGCCATAGTGACACGCGACACATTATTGCAAAAAAAAGGATGGTCATAATTTTGAATACACTTCAGTGATTATCATAGTGTCGTCTACGAAAATTCTACGTCAATCAGTCAAGAGAAGACAATGATGCACTCTTTGTACGAGAAAGGTAGGGGTTGTTGACGAGGCATATAGCCTAAGATAATTATGCCTAAGATAATACTAAAGATAACCATTCTACAGATTCATATCAAATTTAGTCTGCATACAACCTAAAAATCCTAGAAATGAAGCTTTCACAAATAAAGATAATTAAAGATGATAAAAGTAGCAATAGGATACTTCTACAAATTCACGAATATCATCTTATTCATCAGGAAATTTACATATTTTAAACATTTTTTTACCAATCTTACATTCAATGCCATTGAATTTGGCGGTGAAAATACTTCTCTTTGATTTTTCCTTAACCATGGACTTTTTCATTTCATCATGAACTGATTGACTCAATAATTTACTAAGGTCACCTAATGCCCAGGCAAGAGATATATGTGGTCTTCCTTCCTACAAAATAGAGTCCAGAAGTTCATCTTCTTCAATATAAGATGGATAAAGATCGAAAGAAAAAAAGATTAATGCAACTAACCTTGTAAAATTCAGGAAGATTGTGGAGCTTATAAACCTCATTAACAACTTGGATATGTTTTCTGATCTGTAACCAATTAAAAAAAAAAAAAAGGAATCACTCTTTGTTCATGTAATATTATCAATCTCAACCATGTAAGACTCAGGAAATCATCATAACCTATGTCAAAAGATCTCAAACAAAAATGGCCTGACAAACAAGTTTGTTCTTGAGCTACAATTATAAACAAGTCTTAATTTCAAAACATCACATGAGAGAGTGTCAAGAAAATAACAGAAACATAAGAGTTTAACAAATTATTGTCGCGTGAGGTGTTGACAACTTAATCCTAATTTTCCAATATTTCGTTGTCTAGATAACATGAATGCAAAACACATATACGTTCATGGATGCATACATGTGTGTATGGATTTGATAATGTTGGCCTTAATCTAATTTAGGAAAGCTTCAAAAAAAAAAATCCATACAACAATTGTCTCATCCTACAAGATTCTACATAAAGTTCATTGTCTTATATTCTAATTCAAAACTTCCAATCCATGCCTCAGCCTCGTAAATCAAACCCGCAAGCGAGGTAAAGAGTTAACTATAATCTAACCTAATTTTGTTGAGTTTTTGGACTAGTTGTACTATGTAATCTAATAGAAACTAATATAAGGGGAAAAGAAACTTTAGCAGAAGTGGACGCTCCCATATGATTGGTCAAAAAATTGAGAATGAAGAAAAATACTTTTACGCCAAAAAAATGCAAAGAAAATGGAAATGGGAATTCATCAAATCTGACGCACCTCCATTAGCCCTCCAGCAATAATTTCCATTGACAAAAAGGTTCGGGAGAGATCATCGTTAACAAAAGTCTCCCACTTACTAAAATCAATCCAATAACTGTTTAAAGGGGGGGAAAAAAAGACATAAGTAGAATACAAAAACAAATTGAAAAGTACTAATCAAACTAAATGAAGAGTTTTAAATTACCGCCTTTGAGACTGAAGCTTCTGGCGAAGCATTGTCACTATTGAGTCAATCTGGTGTACTCGGATTGGCACTGTTCTTGACAAACTTATGTGAAATTCTCTGGCCAATGCTTGCTCAAGCTTGTGGTCATCTTTACATAAAATGTCTAAAGGAATGTCAATATCAACAAGATGGAGAGCAGGCACAAGTTTGGAAAGTTTCTTCAGAAACAACGCCACCTCCTTCCTTGCATTAGTTGTTATGTACACTAAGAACATGAAAAATCAAATACTTATAGTCGGGCATGGACATCTATGTGAAAAGTCATTGTATAACACAGAACAAATGAGAAATAGCAACAATCATTTAGATCTATGCATTTGAGAGTGTTTAATCCGTAGATGTTTAGAATCTCTTTTAATGTTTTGATTATGAATCAATAAACTAAAAAGGAATCTACAAACTTATGCCAAAAAAAAACATGTTTATATTTAGTTTTAAACAAGGCATTTACTTTAGCTGTTTTTCCTCATCAAACATGAACATTTAGAGGATTGAGGATACATTGATCACAAAATTTTGTGAAAATGTTGCTATTGACGAAAGAAGCGTAGAGAAAGTTTTAATTCAAGATTTAAAAACCTAACAGTAAAAATCTGCCATTATCTGAAATTTGTAGGTATTGTTGAAACATTATCATAGATATTATTGATTTTCTTAGTTGGTTCCATCATGACATTTCAAAATTCCACAAGTACAATGAAAGGAAAATTTACAGACGTACTGAAATGCATGCAAGTGATAAGCATTACTACTCATGTTTGAGGTAATATAGCAAGCTAAGTGAATGAAGTTTAAAGATTGCACAAGGAAGGGTTGAGAGGCATAAACTAAAATGAAATCAACATATATTTCAACACAATTAATTGTTGCACATTGATTCCGATCTATAATCTAACAATCTACTAGTTAATAATGAATTGATTATCAACCAAAGAAGAGTTCCCTATAAATAGAATCGTAGCTAAGCTTCCACCGAACAGGACGCCAAAAATCAAGAATACAATAGAAAGATGATATACTGGAATCACCTGGGATATAGAGGTGTAGGGCATAATTTCCTTGAACGTGAGGGAAGCTTCGAACCCTAGCCGCCTGACCGATTGGTAAATCATCCAAAGCGGCTGAGAAAGAAATAGTGAAAGAGCTGATGAGCAAAACTACATAGTAAAAACTGAAGAATGCAAATGTAAGGAGGAAGAAGAGCTTTACAGGTGGAATTTGGAAAATCGAGAAGCGAAAGAGGCGGCGGAGGCAGAGGTAAAAAACTCTCAGTCTCATCGGAGAGCTGAGGTAGTGAAGCCGAAGCTGATGCTGATGAAGGGGAAACTGTATCCACATCTTCATCCGACGAGCTTCCGCCATAAGAAGCCATCAGAGCCTCCATCCTCTGCTCTGTCAACGGCAGCGACGACGGTGGCGCAAGAGAGAATTCGTCGTGAAATAAACGATTTCATATATTCTTATTTGCCCAAAAAAAAACTATTAATATAAAGTAAATAGTTTCAAATATTCGTTTTCCTCCCCAAGTAATTCTACCATTCTCATCTCATTCCCCAATAATTTAATAATTTGTAAAAATGGCACAACTTAGGCCCAAATCCAAGGTCTAATAAGATTAAAATATTCTTGTTGTGCTAAATAAAATTAGCATTTTTTTTTTCCACCAAAATAAACGAGAAATTACCGAACATTGAAATAGGAGACAAGAATAGGAACAGAGAAGGCTCATAGAGGGTGAGTCAAGGCCTAAGACCAGGCTGAAAGACGTAGTCGATGGACAACATGTGAATATTCTTATACTACTCTTTGTTGGTCCAGAGGGACGGAGAAGACTAGCTTAGTCGAAAGATGGTTATCGTGCCCCTGTTTTTTCAGGGTAAGAAGGGTAGAGAAAATACCTCGAGTCAATGTTCATCTCTGTCTCGTCCCATACATTTCTACTAAAAGGCTATATGAGCCTAACCGATCATCAAGAAGAAGGTAGAAAAAAAATCCTCTTATCTTAGACGGGTGGAGAATAGAACCAAACTAACTTAACAATAAAATATGTATGTATGTATATATGTATATGTATATACGTATGTATAATAAGAATAATGTTTGCGAAACTAAATTTGAAATTTCAAACGTAATAAATTATTTTAAAATTTTAAAATAATTAATTTCTATATAATTAATTAAATTTTAAAAACATTAGGTTAATTATCACTCAAGAAAATAAGAGGTTAGAAATTCTGTAAAGCCCCAAAAGTCAAAAGTCTTGGTCATAAATTTTATACCTAACTCTTGAATTTTCAACCATAATCTTTTTGTGCATTTATACACACAACTTTAAAAAGAGATGCTTATTATACATATTATTCAACTCAAAATTATATATATATATATATATATATATAAATCACTATTATTATTCGTAAGTTCCAAAATTTCACTTATTAAAATTTTTAAATAATTGTTTTAATTAATAAATGATTTTAATCTTTATTTTATATTTTTTTTACATCATATTTTAATTAATAAATAATTTTAAAATATTGGTTCAAGTGTCACATCATAAAAGAATTTACCTTAAAACTTCTGTCAAATATATTTAATAAACTCGATTTCATTCAACTCCACTTTAATAGGGTTTGAGAGTAAAGGGATTGACGTTTAAAAGAGAGAAAGAGAGATTCAAACCTTTGACCTCTTAATTGAGAGTTGAAAGAGAGTTGAAAGAGAGATTCAAACCTTTGACCTCTTAATTGAGAGTTTTTTTTTCAATGATATTGGATGTGAGAGATTCGAACTTCCAACCTCTTGATCGAGAGTATATATTTTATGTCAGTCGAGCTATTTTTAAATTCAACAGTGTTCGAGATGAGAGATTCGAACTTCGAACATCTTGATCGAGGGTACATATTTTATGTCAGTCGAGTTACTTTTAAATTCTATTGTGTTCGAGATGAGAGATTTGAACCTCCGACCTCTTAATCAAGAGTGCATACTTCATGTCAGCTAACGTTAGAGATGAAAGTGCATACTATACGTTAATTGAGCTATATTTAGGTCGACTCGGGGACACGAGCATCATATCTAAAAAACTCAAAAAATGTAATTAAAATGAAAAGAAAAGGATTCACAAAACCCATATCATATTATTAGTTACAATAAACACGAGCTGAGAAGACACTCTCACACATTAACAAAACAACACCAATTATTTCATTAAAATCCCCGAACAAACAAAACAAAACACACAAAGAAGTAAAGAAATTTACATATCTGCCACAGCCGGCAAAGGATTGACCCGAGTGCAAGTCAAACGAATCTCCCCATCAGTTCCAGTCAACGGCCGAATATTCCCCATCTTGATCATGGACGCTCCAAACCCATCAAAGAACGCTTCTTGGCTGGCCGCAAACCGGTTCACAATCTCGATGGTGTCGGCGCCGTCGGTGGAGAACAGCACCTGGTCGCTGGTGAGAAGCCCCCGGTTGGCTTGGAGATTCGTGAAATAGTTCTTGTCGAATTCGTCTGGAGTCGTCGGATCCAGGTTGATCCGGTTGTTGTCGCCGCCTGCAGGACATGCCTCGATCAGGGTCTCCCGGTAGGCTGCCTCTAGAGTCGGGTCGGGAAGTCCCGATCCGCTAAAGTTGGTTAATCGCCTGCTGAAGAATATGCACCTTGAACGCCCAAACGTGTGCGCTCCTATGTAAACGACATATGTGAGATATAAAGATTTGAACTTTAGTCCACGTAAATTCTTAACCTTCTCTTATTTATTACCCGTGTCTACTCTTTAGACATAACTCATTGTTATTAAAAAACTGAACCCAAAGCTCACAAGAAGTATTGTCCGCTTTGATCCATTACGTATTTCTATCAGCCTCATGATTTTAAAACGCATCTAGAGAAAAGTTCTCACATCAATGTTTCGTTTCTCTCTCCAACCGATGTGAGATCTCACCATCCATCCCCCTTGGCACACTATCCGGTGTCTAGCTCTAATACCATTTGTAACAATTTAAGCTCATCGCTAATGGATGTTGTCTGCTTTAACCCATTGCATATCTCGTCTGCCTCACGATTTTAAAACGTATTTGCTATAGAGAGGTTTTCACACCTTTCTAATGAATGTTTTATTCCCTTCCCGACCTATATGTTAAATAGTAACCACTTCCGAAAGAGGGGTCCATCAAAGAAGACATTAAAAGTATATGTACTCGTCAAAATTAATAGTTTGAATTTTCAAACCTCTAAATTTTATTAAATGCATATACTAAAAAAAATTATTAAAAAAAAAAATTGAAAATAGGCCATGTGATTGAAATAATGACTATGAGTTAAATATATCTCGAAGAGTTTATAAGAACATACGATGTGACAGTCATATTAAATAAAACACGAGCTTATGTATCGAACGTACCCGATAAAGCAACGAGGTCGGTGGAATTGAGACCGACGTTGGCGAATTTGACGGTGAGATTTGCAAGAGGTTCAAAAGGACTGGGGAGGTTGCTTACAGCTCCAGATCTATTTGCTTCTCTACTGTCTCTTCTTCCCAGCTGAACCTCCCAGCCTCTTCCTCCAGCCTGCAAAACACATTCCATAAACGAAGTACGAACACGAATGATTGATCGTAAATATCGAGCGCGTCACAACTAGAGGTGAATCGAGGCGATAAATAATGTCTTTACCAAAACGACAGCTGAATTCGACGCAATAGCTAAGATGTCAGCACACGAGACGAGATTCGGGCATGCATTTTCAACGGCTGTTTTGATATCGTTAACGATATTTTCGCCTTGTATCCCTTGGTTTCCCGCTGCATTCTGTTCACTATCGATGTTGTCTTCAACGGAATCTATTAGTAGAACCGACCCATCACATCCCTGAACATATCGTAATCTATTAGTTTAAAATTAAAAGTGAACGATCGAGAGAGAGAGAGAGAGAATTCTTTACATTAACAAAGCAGTCGTGGAAATGGAAGCGAATGAGTTTGGCGCCTGCTCGGGCATCGGTTAGGAGAGCTTGTCTCACGACATCTTCGACAATGGAGGATAAGTTCGGGCATCTCGCGTCGTAGAACGTCGGGCTCAGCTGCGCCGTTGTCGGTCCAGCGGCGATCAGGGCCGTGGCGACGAGAATATAGGCTAAAGCTTTGGAGAAAGGCATTTCTCTTTGTGAAGAAGGAGAGCCTCAAGCTTGGTTTTATAGAGGGAGTATCCATGTGTGTACATAGGAGGTTGAATTTTGGAAAAATATTTTTTAGATTATTTTGTTTATTTTTCCTATTTTATTATTATTATTATTATTATTTGGTTGAATTTAGAATAGTAAAATAAATAAATATCCATGAAAAATAAATTTAAATAAAGAAAATAAATGTCAATTTAATTAATTAATTAATGTAAAATAACAATAATAGTTCTCTGGAAGAAAAAAATAAATATATTTTCAATAAATTTAAATATTTGAAAATATATAGATTAAAATTAGAACAAATTCGAAAATAAATAAATTAAAAATAGTATATTTTAACAAAAACAAAAATAAAAATAAAAATATAAGATCCTTGACCAATAGGGTCTAAGTAATATCTTAATTATATTTTTAATATTTATATTGGAAAAAAAAAACAAAATAATTTTTAATTACTAAATATATTTTAATATTTTGTAATTCAATATAATAATGGTTCACGTCTTGTTTCTTCTAGACGAGATTTTTCATATTTTATTTAAATCAATAATAAGAAATTTCAACGTTAAATAAAATAGGGTAACGCGCTTGGTACAATTCCTTATCCATCCACCGCCAATTTTGAAATATTGTATTTATTCCTCTTAAAATGGTTATTTACTTCAAGATTTTATTTATTATGACGAAAAAAATGTTTAGAAATTAAATAATTACTATAACAAATATTAATTTTCAACAATTTTATTATATTATTTAATTTTAAATAATTAAACGTTGTCAAAATAAATAGTTCATTTATTTAATATTTTTTTTTTTTGTCAAAATTGATTTATTATATTAAATAACTAATTATAATAATTTTGTAAATGTCGAATTTTTTAAAATAAAAAATTTGATTGAGTTTGCGAGTTGGAATTGACTCGATCAACTTCAAAATAGCGTTCACAACCCAACTCAGCTCTACCCTACTTTAGAGATGGTTACGACCAATAATGTCTAGTGTTTGTAACAGATGTTAGTGATGTGACTGTGACTTGTGAATGTAACGTGTATTGCGGATTAGTATGATTTTTTTAAATAATAAAAAAATGAACTCGGTGACCCTCCATATACATAGTAGTTGTTACATTAATATCAAACATTAAATGGATGTCCCACGTTTTAGGATAATGTTTGAAAATGATGGAGATTAAATAAAAACGTCTTGTGACGACTTGACTAATTTTGTAGGTAGACTTAAGTCAACTTGACGGATTTCGATGGTATATATGTATGGTTCACAAATGTGACACTCGAGTAACGAAAAAGTACATAAATGAACCGAGACCATATTCGAATAAGAACAATCTTGATAAACTATGGCAACATCAATAGTTCTTAAGGCATCTCTTCATATTTGACTTGAATTTTGATTTGGAATCGTTATACTTGTTAATTATTAACAATTTTTAGGGATTGATTACTCCCGCTGTTCCAAGAGTCTCCGTTGGTTGAATCCCATCCAGTAGACTCCCTGTTTGGCTCGGTCTATAAAAATTATTGTGAGTGGAAATAACGTATCAAGCCCAAAGACGTTAAACCCATATTCCAGGTGTTCTATTTTTTTGATAGCTCGCATTTAATACTCGATAAACCAAACCCTGATTTTAGTTTCCTTTGTGATGGACCGAGAAGAGAGGATACATGTCAACTACCAACACGGGATCATGTCATCTTAGAGCTATTTTGGATGTGCAATTCAATATCGATGGTAAAATTCTTTCGAGATAGTGTAAGTGATCGAGGGGGTAGTAACTCATATTACGAGACGAAACTTAGCACAGAGTTTCATTGCTATTAATGGGAGGCTTGACGGTTTCTTACGGGACAGACATCCCGAGTATTCAGTCTTATGATTCTTCATTATATGCATATGGCTAGTTTTTCATCTGGGTCGGGTTGCATACGAACAATTTCCAATGTTATAAGAATAGAACAAAGAGATATAAAGTACTAAAACATCAAATTTACAATGATTTGGAGCAATTGTTTGAAGCCTAACAAAAGGGGAGAGGCCAAGTTCTATGAAGGATGAGATTTGAAGTAAGCCAAGAGGCCAACAAGAGGAGCATTAATATAAGTAGTTGGCTCTGAATGCACAAAATCAACTCGAGAATCTTCATAAGAATCTTTGTTATCAGGCCCTCCGACGACAGCTCCGATCAGCAAATTAGGGTTTGGATTGTTGCTCTCAAAATATGGATGCCCGTTTGAGCATGCAATGCGCTGTGGATGGTCCGCCATGGATGGCAGCGACGAGGCACGGTGGTGGATCCGTTGTGGGAACTTGCTGCCATATCCCACCATATATGACATGCCCAATGGGTTGCTTCCTAGTATATAATCCACCTGCATTCATACGTTCCGTTAGTTTAGTCTTTGAAATTTTAAATTTACGTCTCTTTAGGATGCACACTGCTCGATGTCCGACTCTGATGCCATTTGTAACAGTTCAAGTGAATCGAGAGTTGGAACGTGGAATTCCTTAGGGATTTTCGATTGGTGCTGAACTAACTATAGTGCAAAGTCGTATCTCTTTGGTTAATATGATCCAAAGGGTTTATCGATCCTGGTGGTGGAGATACATAATAGACATATCAAAATTGTTGTACGTCAAATAACATCAAAAGTGTTGGTTTCAGAAGATGAAATGTCTAATGTTTTTCGCTAGCAAATATTGTCCGCTTTGGTCTGTTACACATCGTTATCAGTCTCACAGTTTTTAAAACACGTCTATTATGGAAAGGGTTTAGTCTTACTCCGACTAGTGCCTCACACTGTTCGGTGACTGACTCTGATACCATTCGTAACATCACAAACTCATTGCTAGCAGATATTGTTCGTTTTGGTCCGTTACATATCGTCGTTAGCCTCATAGTTTTTGGAGAGGTTTCCACACCCTTGTAAGGAATGCTTCATTCACCTCTCCAACCGACGTGGGATCTCACAATAACAGAACCCTAAACTTTAAAAATATCTGAACAAATCTCTAAACCTTCAGTTTTATGTTTAATAGGACACTCGGAAGTTCAAAAGTGTTTAATAGATCCACGAACTTTGAATTTTCCTTTGTCTGTTTTTTTAGAAAATGTCTAATAGATCTCTAAACTTTAAAATTTATGTCAACTTTGTTTACAATATATTTGAAAATTTTACAAAATCATCTACGATTTTAGATATAAAATTAAAATTTATGTTTTATAGGACCCTAAACTTTCAAGTTTATAAACAGATCAAAGACCTATAAGACACGAAATTGAATAATTATTAGACAGTTTTTGAAGTTTAGGAACTTATTAGACGACACAAAAAGAAAGTAAGTTCATGACCAAATAGACAATGATTTGATGATATGTATACCCTATGTTCGGAAGTTCGAGAACTAAACTTGTAATTTAACCTAATAATAAACCGAGCTGCTAAGCTTGTCGTACCTGACCCTTGGCAACTTGAACGAGGCGAGACGAAGATGCAACAACGTTTCCACAGTGAAGGAGGCGTTTGGATTGATTCAAGTAACGAGAATAAAGAAGAAGAAGAAAAGATAAGGCTGTTGAATGTTGCATATTACTTCCTCCCGGTTTGAATAGAAGCCCACCTAATTCATACCATATTACGATTAGGGATTGAATCGTTATAAATTTACGTTTAAGGACTAAATCGTCATTTCAGCTAAAGTATAGGGACTAAAATGTTTATATCATTTTCTAAATTAGATGAAAAAATATTAATTAAAATTAAAATAATAAAATATAATAATTATAAAAAAAAAAAAAAAAACAACTAATTACCTGGTGAGTAAGAGACTGATACAGAGGGGGATTCAGGCAGAACTGAGCATACCAACTTATCAGCATAATTAATAAAGTTGGAATAATTATTTCCGCTCATCATAAACTGCAATAATAAAAATTTGGTTTAATTGAGATTAAAGTTTTATTTATGAATTATATTAGCAAAATATATATATATATATATATCGAACATTTTATCGAAAAAAATATATTTTTAGTCCCGGTTCGTTAATTTCTATTTGGTCCTTAAATTACAGAAAGAAAAAAAAACACTTTTGTATGTCAGGTCAATTTTGAAAAAATACGAGCATTTCTCCGGTAAAAAAAAGATTAGCCGTAACTAATATTTTTTTACCTAGGGTGCCCGAAACACCTCAAAGTAGTTTTCCTCACTAAAAATAAACCTATAGTCATGTTCATGACACCTTACGTCCCAAACCCGCCGATGAAATTGACCTGCATTCTCAGTTGAAAAACACTCCAAAGTGGTTTCACTCTCAAGCTATTTTCGGGCAATTTTCAACCGGGGTACCCATTGGAACATTAAAAAAAATTCTTTCTCGTTTTGGTCTCTTTCTATACTATACGAGGATTCCACAAGCTTCTTGATAGCTACATCTCGTCCTCCCTGATCGTCCAAAAACCTTATGAATTAACGGTTCTTTGTATTACTAGAGACGAAGATCGACTCGAAAATACGAACGTGAACGGAATATAATAAAGAAAGGAAAATACCCACCTTGGAAATAAGGACATTAATCCCTGCATGTTTGGTGTCCCATCCAAACTCAGCAAAGCTACCATCAGAATAAGATTGAATACCATTTTTGGTGATATAATTCCAGTAATTTGCAGCCTTTGTTGCCTTGAACAACCATGCAGCTCCCCATATGAGTTCATCCTACGCCCATCGGTTCATCATTTTTGGTTCTAAATGATATCAAATCTAAGAAAAAAACCTCCTTTTCCTTACCTCATAGCCACTATAGCTGCAATAGAATGGGCAAACCCATGCCCCGACACTCTCGTTGTAAGACCCTCGATAAGTATCTGCAAACTCGAAAACCTAAACAAAAATAAATACACCCCGTCTCGTTTGATAACTATTTGGTTTTGAGTAAATTCTTACCATTCGAGCTCTTTTAAGAAGCCGAGCAGAATACCCTCTATCGAGAGCCTTGAATATGATGGAGGAGGCAGCGAGAGCAGCGGCAATCTCGGCGGAGACCTCGGAGCCGGGGAACTTCTTGCTAACGGCGTAAGGGGTTCTTGGTGTATCCATATCTTCGGGACGTTCCCAGCAGACATGATCGGCGTAAGGGTCGCCAACTTGAGCGAAGACAAAGCCTGGCACGCTTGTGGCCTTGAGTAAGTAGTCAGTGGCCCATCGGATCGAGTCGATGGCGTAGGGAAGGTCGGGACCCATGTCTTTTCCGAACTCCAAAACGCTCCATGATAGCATGGTGGTGGTGAACGCCATCGGAAAGTTGAACTTCACGTTGTCGCCCGCGTCGTAGTAGCCACCGACCAAGTCAACCTAAAATCATTAACCAATCTCAAAGGTTCAATTTGTAAGATCCTAAATCGATTGAGAAGGACAATAAAACACCCTTTATAAAGGTGTGGAAAGGAAAAGCTCAAAGAGAACAATATCTTCTAGTGGTGAGCTTGAGCCATTACAAATGGTATCAGAGCCAGACATCGGGAGATGTACCAGCGGGTAGGCTAAGTCCTGAAGGGAATGGACACGAGGCGATGTGCTAACGAGGACGCTGGGCCCCAAAGAGGGATGGATTGTAAGATTCCACATCGGTTGGGAGGAGAACAAAACACCCTTTATAAGGTGTGGAAACCTCTCCCTAGCAAACACATTTTAAAAACCTTGAGGGGAAGCCCGAAAGGGAAAGCTCAAAGAGGACAATATCTACTAGTGATGGGCTTGAGCATTACAAATGGTATCAAAGCCGGATACTAGACGATATGCCAGCAAGTAGGCTAAGCCCCAAAGAGGATAGACATGAGGCGATATGCCAGTGAGGACGTTGGTCCCTAATAGAGTGGATTAATCGCATATCGGTTGGGGAGGAGAACAAAACACCCTTTATAAGGTGTGGAAACCGCTCCCTAGTAAACGCGTTTTAAACCCTAAACCCGAAAGAGAAAGCCCAAAAAAGACAATATCTGGTAGCGGTGGACTTGAGCCGTTACACGATTACCCTAAATACCCTAAAAAGTGAATAAAAGAGAAGCAAAAGAGTGATCTTACCCCAAATTCAAGGCCATCATGAAGAGCTGAATCCTTCCTCCAAGTGACCCTTTGATTAGGGGGCAATTTCCCAGACCTCTGACCTTCAAAGAACAATAGGCTTTTGGTTAAGGCATCTCCATAGTTATGGGAAGCCATAGCTTTAACCATTATAAGAAACACTCCAAAAAGCTTCATAAAAAACCCCATTTTTTAGCTCTTTTTCTTCTCAATATACCAAAATTCTTATCCTTTGCCAAAGCTTTTATAATGCTTATAACAACAATCCCTTAACTTTAAAGGAGAGAGGCCTTTCTTGAAGGTAGGGTTGGATACTAAGGGGAATGAATTGTGTCCTTTTTGTGCTTTCAAAGCACTTTTCTAAGTTAGACAATCCCAAATCCGAGTTTTAATTTAATAAAACCACTCTCGAACATGCCCTAAATAAGGAGTTTATACCTATAAATTTGTCGGGTTGTATCAGTTTTTACCATTATACCTATAAATTTGTCGGGCTGTATCAGTTTTTACCATAAACTTCTAATTTTACAAAATTTGAGCCTAAACTTAGACAATCGTTGCAATTTCTACCTTTTATTAGATCTCTGTTGATTCAAACAGCTTAGAGTCTACTTGGGTTGACTTTTTATGTCATTCCAAACATGTCCTTAACCGTGAGGTGTCGTGATTTGGACACGCTCATAACAGAACGTAAGGGGAACTCAAGCCTCATTTCTATTTTTGTCCAATTTTGTAGCTTTGTGGGATCTTTGGCCAGGTTCTCCTTCGCCCATCAAACATAACTCATACACAATTTAAGGTTGTTCGGCTACATACGTCGTCGAGCGTGCATGTTCAATTGTGTGCAACTGTAGCTGACTTGTCTCATCTCTAGACGTGGCGTCTTTTTTATACAATAATTTTATATGAAATATATGTAATGTTATTGAAGTGGATATAAAAGAATTAAGTGAATTTGATGCCTTTACTTGTGGAAATAGCATTGAAAATTGAAGGCTTTAATTGTAATCAAAACTCCCCTAAATTTAGAGTTCAATTCTTTTATAGAAAATTAATTTTTTATTTTTTAAAAAAATATTTTTCATGTATTTCCAAGGTGGCAAATTGTACGGAACAAGCACCACGAGCCACATGCTCTATCAAAGCTAAGGTAAGTAACCAAAGATCCCTTGGGTCCGAAGCAAACATAGGACAACTTTGACGATAAGCTAAGTTCTTTTCAAAATAATCTATACGGTCGTACGTGCAAGCGTTGATGGACTCGTGACCTAGCCCTAATTGAAATCGAACAAACAAGTGAATGAAAGTGTGAGATTCCACATTGGTTGGAGAGGAGAACGAAACGTTCTTTACAAGGGTGTGGAGACCTATTTCTAACAGACGCATTTTAAAACTGTGCGACTGACGACGATATGTAACAGGGCAAAACGGACAATATATGCTAACGGTAGGCTTGGACTGTTACAAAAGGTATCAGAGGGATAGATTGTGAGATCCCACATCGGTTGGAGAGAGTAACGAGTGCTAGCGAGGATGCTAGAACCCGAAGGGGAGTTGAGTGTGAGATCCCACATCGGTTGGAAAAAAGAACGAAACGTTCTTTATAAGATGTTTTAAAATCGTGAGACTGATGGTGATACGTAACGGGCCAAAACGAACAATATTTGTTAATGGTGGGTTTGAACTGTTATAGAAAGGGAGAAGATGACGTTTGGAGATTCGACAAAAAATCGAGCTAATGTTGCATCGTGTGAGCGAGAAAAGTGCATAACAAATAGAGGAAGAAGGAAGAAAAGAACATGGAAAAGGGAAGAAGGTTACGTTTCACAATATTATGGAACGTGTATTCCACCTTTTTCCCAGCTTAACCAAATCCGTCGTCATATCTAGGATCAACTGCCGAAACATACATGTCGTGCAAAAACGTCAATTTTATACACGACTTGTTCATAACATGAATATGTCTCCGAACGCAACTAGCTTTGTTTGTATATCTAAAATCTCTCGATAAATTTAATTATGTCGGGATTTCTATTTCCTTTTTCACTATTTTAACTATAGGTTTCATTAAATTCATAAAAGTTAAAGTTCAATTTGGTATGGAATACATTAATTAACTTAAAGTCTATATATATATATATTTATTTATTTATTTATTATATTATTATTATTATTTTTTTTTTTTTTTTTTTTTTATAATTA
>NW_019268566.1:649675-665335 GCF_002738365.1 Cucurbita moschata
TTTTTTTTTTTTTTTTTTTTTGCTTATAATTAATGATTTAGTTAACCAAAAATATATAATGTCTTTCTAAGTTTAAATATAAAAGGGATGAAATTTCCCTCTCGCAATTATAGGGGTGTGTAAGGACCACAATGAGGGTAAATGTGTCATTTTGTCCCTTCCGTCATTATAGGAATGTTCAAAGACTCCAATAAGGACAAATGTGTCATTTTACCCATTTGTCGCTCCAGTCATTATAGGGTCAAGGACCTCCAATCAGAATACTGCAAATTGGACAATATCAATACAATTTTTTTTTTTTTTTGTTGATTTATCGGTACAATTATGGAAAGGAAAATATATCATAGCCGCATGATTTGAATTCATACCCCTTGCTATGATAATTCAATTTCGGGTGAATTGAATTCGACCAAGTCAACAAGGGGCAAATGTGTCATTTTGCCCTTCCAATAATTATAGGGGTGTCCAAGGACCCAAATCAGGGCAAATGTGTCATTTTGCCCATTTGTCGAATACTCTTTCTAGCATACGCATTTAAAATCGTGAGCTGATAGCGATAAGTAACGAACCAAATCGAACAATATCTGCTTTTTGCTTAAAATTAATTATTAAGTTAACCAAATATATAATTTCTTTCTAAGTCTATATATATATATAATTAAAAATTAAAAAAAAAATTAAAATCCTAGGAGTAGGGAGAAGCGGGGTATTTTAGTCTTTTCATAGAAAAAGGGGGGAGAAGGCGTAAATAAATGGTGAATTGCAGGGTATCGACTTCCATTACAATCTCTGGTTCAATTCTTTTGTATTTCTTTTTCTTTGTAAGATTTGTTTTTCCGAGTGAATCGTGGCCGTTGATGACTGATATCTTGATTTGCCGACATTGTCTGATTATCTTCTATAATTTGATCGAGCTCTCTCTGTCTGAGGCCTGATTTCGATTCCTGTTTTTCGGCTATCTTATTTCAAAATCCCATAACTTCGATTTCATTTTCAATTCATTTGTTTTTCTTCATGACGTGCGTGTTCTTGATTTCTGTCTCGCTGATTTAGATTTCAATACGTTTTTTGTTTTTGTTGATTTAGGGGTGGTACGATTATCGGAAGAAAAAGAAACTATAGTCGCGTGATTTAGATTCGTACTTCTAATTGTGATAATTCAATTTGCTATGAATTTGTTTTTAATGTAATGCTCGGAAAAAAAATTGGTCAAATCAAGTCGACTGAGGGGCAAATATTTGACCAAGTCAAGGAGGGGTAAATGTGTCATTTTGCCCCTCGGGTCATTATTGGGGTGTCCAAGGACTTCCAATTAGGGCAAATGTGTCCTTTTGCCCATCTGGTCATTATTGGGGTACCAAGGACCTCCCATCAGGGCAAATATGTCATTTTTCCCCTCCGGTCATTATTGGTGTGTCCAAGGACCTCCAATCAGGGCAAATGTGTCATTTTGCCTCTCCAGTCATTATTGGGGTGTCCAAGGACCTCCAATCAGGGTAAATGTGTCATTTTTCCTCTCTAGTCATTATTGGGGTGTACAAGGACCCCAATTAGGGCAAATGACACATTTGCCCCTCCAGTCATTATTGGGTGTCCAAGGACCTCGGTTAGGGTAAATGTGTCATTTTGCTCCTCCATTCGTTGTATGGGTCCAAGGACCCCAATTAGAATACCACAAGAGAAAAGAAAGTTAGGGAGAGAAAAGTGAGAGGAGATAGAAGGATCCTCCTGAACAATCTTATAGGGAGTTGTTCTTTAAGATTTGTGAAGAAACTCGGCTGAAAAACGTAATTCGAGTTAGAATCCTGAGATGTCACCCAAGAACGGTAAAACAAAAAACGAACCTCTTCCGAAGCTCAGATCTCATTCTATGTTGAGTCTGAAATCAATATATATATATATCATATCGTAGCCTGTAACACGATCTAAAGCTTTGATGAAGGGATCAATGGAATTTGAGATCATAATCGAAAGATATGAAAATGGAAAAAATCAAGAAATTGATCAGAAATCGTTTTGTGTTACAAATTGCAGGAGAGAGAAGAAATTCCAGCAGCCACCAGTAGGTGGTGAAACGCAGCTTGGCAGGTGGAGGACACACGTCAAGCGTCGACTAGAGCAACGCAGCTCCAGCGAAAATGGCGTCACGTGTCGCCTTCAAACCCAAACCCATGGTCCACACGAGCAAATTGACTCGCTGACCTGAACCGGAGTGCCTAAACCGCGACTGCAAAACCTCTGCCAACGCGTGGTACTCGCGAGCAGCCACGCCCCCACAGAGGACTATTATTAGCTTACGAGGTACTCAGCACACCCCTAAGCTAGATAACCGGTCATTACAACTCGCCTTAAGGAACTCATAGGAATCAAATGAAAGGACAGAGAACTAGTGAAACTCCATGGAACTAAGACCAGAATCAGATGTCCAAGAGCCAATTAGAAGCCGTGGGAATCTACTAAGCCTAGGATGCAATGAGAGTCTACAGAGAGCCTAAAAGTAGGTGGCGTGGCGTATAATTTTTATACTCATCCTTGCTATATTTTTCTTGAGAATGATGAAAGGTTAGGATGCGATGAAAGCCTACAATTCAAAACTCTCGAGATCGACTAGGTTCACACGGTTTTAACAACCTTTGACTAGACCCGACCAAACCAAAAGGGGGGGAGGAAGTGAGTTGGGTTGAGTGTGTATTGTTTTGGTGAGTCAAAAATCATGATAGAAAGTGGTTTTGGAACCCTTTTTAGGCTTTTTTTGGTTTAGGGTTTAAGAAAAAGTAAGAAGAGGAGATTAGAAGAAGCACTTTCCGTCAACTCTCTTTTGATTCACTCATCCCTTTCCGCCCTAATTTCTGTCTCCTTCTTCTTCATCAAATGTTTACCATAAATCTGCGACTGCCTTCCTCGGCTCCCCATTAATTACTCCATTCTTCGCTCTCTTCTTAAGGTAAGCTTCTAACTTTTTCATTTTCTTCTCCTTTTTGATTTCGATTCTTCGTTCTTTCTGTTCTGGTTGAAATAAACAATTGTTTTCTCTTTTTTCTGATCGGCGAAGGAATTATTGGACTGTTTCCCGCTGTTTGTTCACCATTGTTTCTCATTCATTGTTCTGTTCCTCTGGCATCACTTTTAGTATTACAAACCTTTATTCAAATGGGTTCAGATGAGCAGAGAGAAATGGGATTCTGTGCTTCATATTTTTAAACAGGGGATTGCTATTCTGTGTCCAGGCTTTATTCATATTGCCGTTTTATTACAATTCGGGTTCGTGTCAAAAATCTTGAGTTGATTGAATGGATGATTAATAGTGTTGGATGATGAAAGCCCCGCTAGTTTAAGGAATAATCATAGGTTTATAATTAATGAATACTTTCTCCATTGGTATTGGGTCTTTTGGGAAGGACAAAGCAAAGCCACGAGAGCTTATGCTCAAAGTGGGCAGTATCATACCATTGTGAAGAGTCGTGTTCATCAAACAAATAGAACCAGCATCGTTATCAGTTATAACCCTATTACCGGATTAGTTGGGTTGCAAAGAGCTTCAACCCAACCGAACTAAAAAAAAAATCCGATTCAACCCAATTTTTATGACTTGGGTTGAGTAGTCCGAATTGATTAGGTTATTGGGTTGATTAATACTCCTAACGACCTATTTAGGGTATGTTTAAGTTTATCTCTTATTCAATAAAACTTTATGAATTTGAGTCACTAAAAGGATGAGCTGCTGGGTCACAAAGAAAATAGAATCATTCCTTGCTCTTTACATTATAAACTTGTCTATATGATCCTATTTACATCTCTACTATTTACGTATTAGAATGCCAAAGAGTTTAGCTGCCAGTGATGAAAAGGAGAGGCAAACAAAGGCAATTTGGGATGATGTTACTGTTGATTCATTCATAAATGTCTGTATTACTGAGACTTTAAATGGGAATAGACCTCATGGCCATTTTACCAAAATTGGATGGAGGAATGTAGTTAAGAACTTCCATGCAAAGACAGGAAGAAACTACGGATACAAGCAGCTCAAGAACAAATGGACAACGCTCAAAAAAGACTGGCAGGTCTGGAATGATTTGATTGGAACTGATAAACAATTAGGATGGGACACTCAGAGGCAAACCATTGATGCCACTAGTCAATGGTGGGATAGCAAATTAAAGGTAATAATCCTCTTTGAATTTGTATGACAATTCTTAACTCTTAATCCAACGATGTGATATCATTTAACAGATTCTTCCTGAGGCAACTAAGTTTCGTGCAAAAGGACTGCAAAATGTGGAGCTCTTGAACATTCTCTTCGAAGATGTTGCAGCAGGCAATGGAGGAGGAGCATGGGCACCAACACCAGCTCAGGTTGTTTTACGTAAGTCTTCAAGTGATGACACGATAGGAGACACAAAGTTGAATGAGAATGAGTTTATTAACAATGTAGAAAGTAACACTAACACAAATGAAGTTAATACGAGTGCAACTTATAGTCAAGGAAATGAGAAAAGGAGAAAAAAAGTAGAAGATTCAAAAGTTGGATCGTCTTCTTCGAGGTTGTTCGAGGCATTAGATCGTCTTTGTGATGCTATAGAATACAGAAGAAGAGATTTACCAGGATGTAGTACACTTGAGGTAATGGAAACTTTAAGGGGGTTGCCTGGAATTGTAGAAGGAGATGAGTTGTATATGAAGGCTGCTGATATCCTTGTCAAAAGAGAGAATAGGGAGATGTTTGTAGCTTTAAGAAAGCCTGAGATTCAAATTACATGGCTCAAGCAAAAAAGAGTTTGACATAAATGCACATTATACATACTTAACATTAGGGTATGAATTATTTCATCTTACTTAGATCGATATTATGGCCTCTAGAGTAGTTTGGGTTTAACCCGATGTAATCAATAAAACTACGGGGTTGTAAACACAAATCCATTGTTTATCAATGATAGCTGCTCCTCTCTCATTATTTTTCTTTTCAATGATTTTTTGGAAATAAGAGGGAGAATCATTTGAATCCATTTGCACAATGCAATACCCGATGCAGAGATATATTGTTGACTCAATTAAAAACTTGGATTAAATAAAATTAAAGATTAGATCATATCAGTGATTTACTAGGAATAGTTCTTGGTTAATTTGTCAAGCCACTTAGGATTGGAAGCAAACACCAAAATGCATCGTCAATTTTTTTTTTTTCCATTTAAAAAACACTTAAAAGTCATTCAAGATAGTAGCAGTTAAAATAACTATATTTAACACAAAGAAAACAATACTGTAGAAAAAAATGCAACAACAAATCAGACCACACAGTATGAAAGCAAACCACGTAAGAGAATAGCATCAGATCTCATTCTGATGAGGCAAGCATTGTAACTACAATTTGGATTAGATTAATTCAAAACAAATGATTGTGACGAAAACACACAAGCTTGAATACTGTAATCCAGGTGCGGCGGTTAATCGCAACACAGATTAAATTTTGTGCATTCAACATTAGAAAACTAGGAAAAGAAAAAGAACAGTGAAGTAAACGGAGAGATGGATTGATAGACGAAAGTAGATTCAGAAGCTAACAGTAGCATCAACAGATAATGATTACATTATCTCAGATCAAGTGTTGGATTAATAGTAATTGCTTCATCCTCATCCACTAATTCGCGCAAACAACATTACGACAGAAGTTGTACAAGAAATCACATGGAATGCGTCAAAGATTAAATCTACGAAAGAAGAAGAAACGAAAAATGAGGTACTCACGGCAAAGTAGATTCAGAAGCTAACAGTAGCATCAACTGATAATGAATACATTATCTCAGATCAAGTGTTGGATTATAGTAATTGCTTCATCCTCATCCACTAATTCGCGCAAACAACATTACGACAGAAATTTTACAAGAAATCACAAGAAATGCGTCACAGATTAAATCGACGAAAGAAGAAGAAGAAACGAAAAAACAGGTACTCACGGCAGTCCAAGACAGAATCGGGAAAACCAAATCAAAATATGCAAAATCAGAAGAAACTCACAAGAACAGAGAGCATCCTTGAAGAGGAATAAGGATGCAATAGATTAGACGAGAAGCTACATCAACGAAACTGTAACCATTGAAGAAAGCAGAGAAATGGAAGGCAGAGGGAGTTTTTGAAGTTTCACATTCGGCCGCTTCACTGATTTATGGAGCACAAGATTTTGCCCTAATTTTTGTGTTTGGTCACGTGGTGGTCACGTGACCGACTCCGTGGATTTGGCAACTACCATAATACCCTGCTTATGTTTTAAAATAAGATATGGAATAACAATTAATTGCTTCTTACGACGTCGTATTAATGAAATTTTATTTTTCAATTAAGATTTAATGGGATATTGTTTCAATATTATAAAAACAAAACTAATCCAAATTTTCGTGAGACGTAGGTTTCATAAAAAAGAAATCGAGGTTATGAAAGTAAATGGAGTTGAGCGGGCCAACTCTCGAAGGCCTCATTCACATCTCGAGGAGTGTATTTGTGTTTCGACTGAGATACTAATACTAACATATCAGCACGTTCAATAATTATAATTTAATTCTTATCGACATTTTGTAATGAATTTTTATTGAATATAGTCGATAAAAGTAATTTTCACGCGAGAAAATATTCGCATGCCTTTTTTTTTCATGAGTCGTACTCAATATTGACATGGACAAAAAATATCGGTTATTTTTACTGGGGAGCCTAAAGTCATACCCATGAGCAATATTTTGACCAAACGTTAGGTACCTACTTGCTCACCAAGGCAACCTACTAAACTTTCATGAGCCTATTCGAGTAACTTTTGCCAGCTAAATCGTCCCATTTTCGGCTTCAACATGGATCAAATCACGAACCCTCAAAGTTAACGGAGTCTATTGTACCATTAAAGAGTCTATTGTATATCTAACGACAGAGCAACGGGATACAAAAGAAGATCCGAAAAGTCAAAGGAGGTAGACAATTGGTTGGGGTTGGAGTTGGAGGTTTAGCTGCTTGGGCTTTATACAAGGGGGAAGAAATGGAAGTTGGCGGAGTTAGGTAAGCTAAAAAGAGAGGAAATGAAAGCTTCGTTTAAGTATAAATTAGAAAGTGGGTATTTCTAACAGCGATGGCTATGGCTATGGCAAAGAACATTCGGGTCTATGCGTTGATGATCATTGGAGGGCTTGCATTGAGCTGCAATGCCGCGACATACATTGTCGGAGACACTTCTGGTTGGGATATCAGCACCGATCTCGACTCTTGGTCTCAGGGCAAGAGGTTCTATGTGGGAGATGTTCTTGGTACGTGTTCATTTACCTTCATTTTATGCACGGTTGAGTTTACTGTATTTTCTCTATGTAATTTTTGTTGGAGGATGAAAGTCCCACGTCAACTAATTTAGAAAATGATCATTAGTTTATAATTAAAGAATACTCTCTCCATTGACACGAGGCATTTTGGGAAGTCCAAATTAAAGTCGGGAGAGCTTATGCTCAAAGTGGACAATACCATACCATACCATTGTGAGAGTTGTGTTCATCTAACCGTATTCTAATTCTCTCTCTCTATATACAGTGTTTCAATACTCGTCGTCGCAAAGCTTAAACGAAGTGACGAGAGAGAATTACAATACCTGCAACACCACCAACGTTCTAAAAGCCTACACAAACGGAAACACTACCGTCACGCTGTCGCAGCCCGGACAAAGATTCTTCGTTTCCGGCAACAGGTTGCTTTGTCTCGGCGGAATGAAGATGCAAGTCAATGTCGAGAACAACCAATCATTCTCCCCGGCCGCTGCTCCTCAGCCACCGCCGCAATCTGACGGCCTCCCTCGGCCCTCTTCCAAAACCGACAACGATGGCGTTCCGAGCGGCTCGACTCGGCTCGTGATCGGTGGAAAAGAGGCACTTGGGATTGTCTTTGCGTGCTATGTCATCTCCTTGGCCTTTATATAATATTTGAGTTTTTATTTGTTTTATATTATATGATTTATATTGGATAATTTTTGTTAAATGTTATGTTTTGATATTATAATTAAGTTTTTATTTATTTGGGCCGAACTTGGAAGCCTAATTAGATTGGGGGCATTGGGCTTCTTCAAGGACGAGCCCAGCCGAAAGCCTAGCGGCGGAAACAGAAACCCTAATTCCAGTACTCAGTTACCTCTTCCCCCCTATTTAAACCCACCAAGCACAACCAATCTCTTATCATCGCTTCAGTCACCATTCTTTTGATTTCAGCGGCGGCCACAGTTTTCAGGCTTAGATTCTTCGATTCTGTTGCTTCTTAGCTCCGTTTGAAAATTCTGGATTCTCCATCTCTGTTCGGAATTGTTTGTGTTCTTGATAGATCGACTTGTTTATGGTATTCTGTGATGCTTGATGAACAGTTTTAGGTTTTCTGAGTTTATTGAGATCCAGCAATGGATGAATTTCACTGTTTTCTGATTATATGTGTGAATGGTGGCTTTGATGATTTCCTAAAAGATCAAGCTCAACAGACCGGAATGCAGGTTTCTTTTTGAAACTTGCGTGTCGATTACTTTCGAAACTGAGCCATCTCCTCTGTTTTTGTGTTTTCATTCTCTGTTTGAAAGAAATCAGGCTGGTTTTGTTTGTTGTTGTGTTTCTTTTGGGAAAGGGAAGGTTACAATGAGGATAAAGAAGCTCCCTCTTCTGATATCCATTGAGGAGAATCTGCTGGCAGAATCGAACCTAATAATCTCCATTGCCTTCTGAGTATGCCAATCTCTTTTCCAATTTTTTCAAACTTTTCCAAATTGTAATTTCAAGTCTGTTTTCGTTGGGGTTAGATCGAGCTTTGTTCTCCTTTTTTTTTTTTTGTTTGTTTGTTTGAATTGTTTATTTTTATGATAATTTCAAGTTTTTAATGTTCGTCAAGTGATGAAATGAGGAATAATCTTAGGACACCTTCCTACACAGTAAAGCCATGCTGTGGATGAGAACAAAATTTCCTTTCTGATGATGATTGAAACATATATCCATCTGGGTTTTTGAAGCTTTATAAAAGAAAGCTACAAGATCACGTCTTTTTGGTAAGTGTACAGTCTGAACTATCTATGTCTTGGATAGAATGTATTGAAATTTGCTGATGAAATTGGGGTCGATTATATTTCCTTAATTGATGAGGTGATAGGGATGATCCCGTGGGTCTACGGTAGAGGATTTTGGATGGAGTTTATCAGGCATGGAGCTCAGTAATCAATTGGATACCCAAAATGTCGAATAAAATAAATATAAGAACAAAATTAATATAGCAGAGAACATGCAATAAGAGTTTATAATGAAGCAATGAATAATAATGGTCAATTGGAAAAGAGAATTAATCAAGAAAAGGTAAGAAATTTGACCATTACAATTAATTGTAAATTAAATTTTGTGCAGTAAAATCAATTTCAAACAAGAAAACAATTTCAAATTAGTACTAAGAAATTTAGAAGTTGAAAGGTTGGGAACGTTGATTTCCCAACGTTATATATCATGAGAAATTTTGATTTAATAAATTGGAGTATAATCAATAACCGTAAACCAGTTATAGCTGAGGTTTTTTATTGACGTACCTTATTCTTCTAATACGCCCTTTATTGTGTAACCTCACTCCATGTCGATCACGAAACAGCTTCCACCAATGCAATTTCTTTACACCCTTCTTCCCACATTTCATCTCCCATGGATCTTTTTTTGTTAATGCTTTCGATCTCCGTACATGGCTTCGAAGCTCTTTAGCAATCGCCTGAAACTTCCCAACTTGATTCGTGCGACACTCGCTTCTGATTGCTGTATTCTTTCCCTTCTCATATCTATCTTCCATACTTGTTAGTTTTTTGTTATTTGTGGGATGGAAGATTTTTCTTACCCGATTCCACATGAAGCTATGGCTGTTATGGTGGTGGTGATGGTGGTGGTGGTGGAAGATAATGCCTAGTTTGTTTTTGAGTCTCTTAAACCGTCCTATTGCTCTCTTGGACTCTTTTTTCCCCTGGCTGTATCTGATACTACTTGTCTCTGAACTATTTGCTGGCCGTTCATCTTGGTGGCTTGGGGAAGAGAAGTCATCAAGGGTTCCACTTTCACTGGTCTGTTGAGTTGTCCAACTTGAAGAACAAGCTGAATCTGTGAATTCTGATTCATGCTGAGTGGCCAAATGGGTCTTCTTTTGGGTTTCCTCCTTCCTTACTTCTCTGGAGGGATGGTCCAGCAAAGTTGGCTTCATTACCATAAGACCATATGAATTTTGGCTCTTCTTTACACGGCTTTGACTCGGCTTTTTTCTGGGCCTGATTGTTGCCTTGGATCCTACCGAACCTCCACATTTATCTATCAGAGTCATTGGATTTACAAGTTTGTGCTGCTTAGATAGGTGAGTTTCAACGGCAAGAGGTTTCCTGCCCTCCTTACTGCCTTGACTCAGAGGCAATCTGAATCCATGAACGAACTCAGAGCAATGGGGTGTCACTACCGCCTTAGCATTCTGTCCACCAACAAGAAGACCTTTTATCTGTCTGGCGCTAATAGTTGAGTGATCTGTCCTTGACTGTACTTTCTGGCGGTTTGATGTCTCATTCCCTTTAAGAACAGACCGCCCGCAGTAACTGATATGGCTTCTTTTACTTTGACTTGTATATCGTTGCAGTGATAGAATGTGGTGTTCAATTCTTCTGATTGCTGAACTGATGCCCTGTAATATTAAGTCAGTCGTAGCATTTGAAGCTGAACCTCTGGCCCTCTTTGGGATGGGTTTCATCCATTCAACAACTTTTTCGTCCAGTGGCTTAGACTGTTTATCATCTTTGTGTAGAAATTTGTAAAAAATGCCGGAGTCTGTTGCCATGTTCTGCACAAACTCAAAAGGGAATACATGTTACTAGACAGCTTCATGAAATTAGAACTTGAACTATTTTTCTTGACATTGATCTGCGTCCAATTGTTTTTCTTTTTCTAAGCAGAATGAAATATAAACCTTTGGGAGAAACTCAAGAACTTCAGCAGTAGCATCATCGAGCAAATTCTTCAATAAAATCTGTGCCCTTTCATCCAGCTGCTTTGACAATAAAAGCCAAACTAAAACACTCAAATGTTCAAGTAGAAAACTCACTCAAACAGCCTTATCTCACAATCTCTATCATGCTAAATCCATATAGAAATCACAAGGTAGCCGAAATCTACTGATCTGCAAGTTCGGTAAGATAGTTTCATGCTTGATAAGATCTGACTATGAGTATAATGGTTGAACAAGTCTGGTTCTTACGATTGCATTTATGGAATTGGAATGAAGATTATTAAATTATATCGACAAAAAAAAACACTTCTGGATTGAAATTTGAATGAAGCAGATTTTCATCAAGTCGTTTAAAGTGAAAACTAGCTTAAAATGACGTAGAATTCGAAAAACTATAAATGCAACGAGAATAAGAACGAGATGACTAATCCAGGGAGGCTTACAAGTTCTGAAGGTGCATCGCGCAAACAACTCTTCAAGAGTAGGATGTATAATTCCCTCAGAGCTAGGAGATCAAGATATGACTCATCAACATCCATATTGCCTGAGAAATTACAGGCCAACTACTCAAGCTTCAGAATAAACTCAACTCAGGCAGCAACTAACGAAAACAATGTGTATCAAACTGATGGTAGAAAAATTAGGGCAGAATGAATCTGAAGGCAAAATGAACATAATTTACAATTACAAATACTCTGTAGATTAACGATACTATTCCGATTCCGAAATCGAGTAGCAGAAAAGGCAAAGGAGAATGAACGAATGGACAAGAAGAATATACTTACAAATTTCCTCTCGTTTCTGCCATTCGTAAAACTTCGATTCGTCCTTCAATTTTTCGGTTACTCGTTGAGGAGTTGAACAGACGCTATATATATGTTGAAGCGCTTCTACCGCTAGTTGATTTTTTTTTTTTTTTTTAATTTTTAATTTTTAATTTATTTTATTTTATATATAATTCAAACTTACCCCAAAATTAGAAGTAATACAATGAGTAGGAAAAATTCTAGTTAGTCGCCCTGGCCCATGCTCGTTGCATATCGAATCCTTCGGCCGCATGCTCGTTGCATATCGAATCCTTCATTTTGTACTATTCGATCGCTTTCATTTACTGCTTTCATGATGTATTATTTTATTATTGTATTTTTTAAAAAATACAGACGTTTTGGAAAAATCATGTATGTGTCTAGCAAACATGAAATGCATCAAAATGTATTAGTGGGATACAACTAGTCGTCAATTCTTCATTTCTGTGTTGTCTTTCTTGCTTGTTAGTTTGTAATATTATTTTCAACGGTTCCTTTCAAACTCTCCTTTCAAAATCTCTTTACCCTGATTTATAATTCTAAAACCAAATCCAAAAGTTTGGGTATACGTCGTTTGGCCAACAACAACTCGAGTTTAGAGTGGTTGACTCACTCAATGTTGAGAATGAGTATCGCATAATCGTTTAACAAACTCACACATGAAAGGAGAGGTCGAGGCCCAGTTGCCTATCGATGGACTAAGGATCCTTGAAAATTGAGTCTAAGATGAGAATCAATGGGTTCGTACAAAAGGGGTCGAGGCTAACAAGGCAACCCTAATCTTCAGCCCAACGATCCAAGCTTTTGTTTTAGCAATAACCCTTGAATCAGTAATTAACATCTCCTTATACGAAATTTGGATCAACTAAGAGATAAGGCTAGAATTAAATTACCTGATTGAAGATCTAGAAGCAAGATTTGGAACCTTGTTCTAAATTGAGTCACTCCTCAATCTAACTTGATCAAGGCTGGGCTCGGATGCAATTCTACCGAAACTTAGAAATGACAAAATTGATTCTCGTATTTCTAAGGAAAACGTCTCAATTCGAGATCTCAATTTCATTCATTCACCAATCTGATTTTTACATAACATATTGTGAATATTTATAGTCTCCCAACAAAAAACGTTTGTTGTCGGGATTTATTCTCGATCCCCTCTAATCTTCACACAAGAATAAGTCAAATACATGTGACCCTTACATATTAAAAATAATACTTTTCAACAAATGTTGATGTGATAGAGTGGCTAAAGTGACAAGTTTGAAATCAATTGATCTCTTCCCGCAGAGGTTCGAATTATCTTATAGAGGCCATTTTGAATCGAGAGAGAAATTAAAGAATTTTTTACCTTTAAGTTGACCAGGTCCCAGAGAAGAAGGCAATTATGCCTAGCTCAACTATCCTCCTCGACCTCGACTAAGGAGGTTGAGGCCAAGGTGCACCATCCTTCTCAAGAACAGGTCAACCCTCGACCCAAAATACTATTGGTTGTCCTAATCCTCATCTCTATACTTGTCGAGACCCAAACGAGCGGGAGAAGGAGGCAATTATGCCTAGCTCAACTATCCTCCTCGACCTCGGCTAGATAGGTCGAGGCCAAGGTGCACCATCCTTCTCAAGAACAGGTCAACCCTCGACGCAAAACACTATTAGTTGTCCTAATCCTCTTCTCTACACTTTTCGAGACCGAAACGAGCTAATCTAAAGAGACGTCCGAACAAAAGCAATGGCTTCCAGAAGCAATTACATGGAGGAAAGTTGAAATAGATGAGGAGGGAAGATTATCAAACATGAAAGGGTCCCATTATGGGAAAGAAAATGGTCAAATTCATTCACTTTTAGTACAAGGGAGGGCCCATTTAATTAAAGGCTTCTACGCAACTCGGCTCCCTCAAGTGGGCTGCTCCCAAATACAATGCCCTTCTAGAACAATGCTTTTAACCGTTATTTTTTTAAAATAAATAATTATATTTAATAAAACGTAAATAATTCAAATATAATTTAGTAAACGTAAATAATTAAATATTAGATCTCCGGAAGCCGCCAACTTTCTCAGCCGACCACGTGGAACCCACGTGGATATTATTGTCTTTTTATAGCACTATGGTAATTTTGTCAATGCTTCAAATTTTAATTATAATAAGCTTCAAACCTTCAGTTATTAATTCATATATTATAAAATATAATCATTTTAATTCTTATTTACCTAATATTCATAACCAAAACTATTTTTTTTTTTAATTTAAAGAGGGATTAAATTATAAATTTTCAAAATTTACAAATTTAATTAATTATTTTTAAAAATTTAAAGACTAAAATAAAATTTAGAGTTTAAAATCAAATAAACCCTAAAATTAATAAATATATTTTCTTTAGTGTTAATTTTTTTAATCAATAGAAAATTAACATAAATTACCAAAAGATATTTTTTAAATAGTAATTAATTTTTTTATATGAAAAAAAAGATATAAGGGATGAAAAATAAATACATTAACTTATTTTAAATTGATTTTTTTTTTATTTTTTATAATTTTTTGGATATATATATATATATATATATATATATATATATATATAATCGTATCAGACTCGTCTACGTAACAAATTCTATGGTCTTCAAATAAATCAAAATTCAAACAATTAAAATATAAAAAATAGATTTCTTAGTTTTATTTATTTATTTATAAAAAACAATAAAATAATAAAATAAAATAAAATAAAGTGAATTTTTATTTTCTTTTTCAACAAAAAGTAAAAACATAATCCAACGCGTACGAAGCTCCCTGGAAATCCCAAATCATTCGTGGAGTCCACATGAAATTACCCTTTTACCCTCATCTCCACCAAATTATGTCCCTTCCTCTCCCTTTCCCCGAACCTCCATGGAAACCTCCTTTCTCCTCCCCTTTATAAACTCCATTTCTTCACTCCCAAATTTCCACTCAAAATCTTCTTCTTCTTCAAATTTCATCCGCCATTAATGGCTTCCATGGACGACGCTTCCACTTTAGATCTCATCAGCCAACATCTCCTCAACGATTTCAACTCCATTGAAGCTTTCACTTCAAGTCTCAACTTCGACAACAATGGAGTAAAGCCTCAAATCTCCGCCGCCCCTTTAAAGGTTAGTCCCCGGCGGCCGTCGCTAAACGTGGCGATTCCGCCCAAGATTTACTCTGTTGAACCAAAATCGGATGTGGGTATGAGCCGGCATTACAGGGGAGTACGCCGGCGGCCGTGGGGGAAATTCGCGGCGGAGATTCGAGACCCCAATAAACGTGGAGCTCGTGTTTGGCTTGGAACTTATGATACCGCCATTGAAGCTGCGAAAGCTTATGACAGAGCTGCTTTCAAGATGAGGGGAAGTAAAGCGATTTTGAATTTTCCTCTTGAAGCTGGAAAAGAGGCGGAAGAGCCGCCGTTGAAGGCGGAGGTTGGCCGGAAAAGGAGGAGAGAAAGTGAGGCTGTGGAATTAGGGAACAAGGCGGTGAAGAAAGAAGAGTCGCCGGAAATAACAGAGAAAGAAGTCCCGGCGAGCGTTTGTCCGTTGACGCCGTCATGTTGGGCAACGGTTTGGGATAGTGATATGAATGGGATTTTTAGCGTGCCGCCGTTATCGCCGTTAATGGGATATCCTCAATGCACAGTCATATAAATTGTGAAAAAGAAAATAAATTAATTTCGTTAAAATAAATCATTATAAAATTATAAAAAAAAAAAAAAAAAAAAAAAAAAAAAAAAAAAAAAAAAAAAAAAAAAAAAAAAAAAAAAAAAAAAAAAAAAAAAAAAAAAAAAAAAAAAAAAAAAAAAAAAAAAAAAAAAAAAAAAAAAAAAAAAAAAAAAAAAAAAAAAA
>NW_019268566.1:665691-761313 GCF_002738365.1 Cucurbita moschata
AAAAAAAAAAAAAAAAAAAAAAAAAAAAAAAAAAAAAAAAAAAAAAAAAAAAAAAAAAAAAAAAAACTCGTAAAACTTTGCGATGGTGAACATAAGCATTATCCAAGTTGACGAGAAGAATAAAAAATTAAAAAAATAATATTAAAAAAAAAAAAAATTATTTCTTTATTCATTTATTGAATTGGGAAATTTTTAATTTTATTTAGTAGATGTGTTGTAAAGGTTGAATGCCTAATAAGAAAATTGGGCATTGGATTATCTTATAATAATAATATTATTTAAAAATAATATTAATTATATTTAAGTTAATAGTTACTGCTTTATTTATTTTATTTGTCCAGTAATTAAATAACCTAAAATTAATTAATTAATTAATTGTTAATAAAATATTTTAATAAATTACCTAAAAAAAAAAATGCTCCGAAAAGAATTGACCAAACGAACATCTTTTAACACTCAGTTTTGTACTCAATGATTATGATTTATAATAATACAGACAATTCCCGAGGTTTAACTAAATTAGAAAATAAATTAAATATGCATATGATAGATATATGTGGAGGCCGGAATGGCTCGAGATTGAGCTCGTCTCAACTTTCGACATTTTTTTAAATATATCAAATGTATCAACGAACATCAATGAGTATAAAATTATAGATCTACGAGTGTTCGTATAATTGAAACGTCGACATTTGCATGATATTAGATTAGCCAAAACCGCTTATGTCGATACCCATAGTTTCGAGTGGTTTAAATTTTGTGGGTACTGAGAGTCGCTTTCTTGTGGTCTATTCTCAACTTGACTTCTAAAACCAAAACCCTCGCAAGTTGCATGACATAGACATTGTCCCCCAAACAATAATATCCTTTTCATTTCTCTTCTTTTTCTTCCTCTTTTGTCCCTTTTGATTTTTTTTTCTTTTTATGGGATTATTTAAAATATCATTTTTGTTCCTAATTTTTGTATATTAAATTGTTATCGTATCAATTCTAGTCGTTTACTTAAATGGGTAGTTTAGTCATCTTTATATATTTTATCTAATAAGTCCCTAAACTTTCGATTTCTGTCATGTCCTAATTGGGGAGAAGAACATAACACTGTTTATAAGGGGAAGTTCGAAAGAAAAAATCCAAAGAGGATAATATATGCTAGCGGTGGATTTGGGTTGTTACAAATGGTATTAGAATGAAACATCGGATGATGTGGTAGCCTTCTCGCTGTTTCCTGAAGGGGGTAGACACGAGGCGGTGTGCCAGTACGGACGTTGGGCCCCAAAAGGAGTGGATTTAGAGGGGGTCCCAAATCGATTGGAGAAAGAAACGAATGGCAGCGAGGACACTGGACTCCAAAGAGGGGTGGATTGTGATGTCCCACGTTGGTTGGGGAGGAGAACAAAACACCCTTTATAAGAGTGTAGAAACCTACGCGTTTTAAAGCCTTGAGGGGAAACTCGAGTCTGATGTCCCACATTGGTTGGGGAGGGGAACAAACCGCCATTTATAAAAGTGTGGAAACTTCTCTTAGCAGACACGTTTTAAAGCCTTGAGGGGAAACCCGAAAGAGAAAGCCCAAAGAGGACAATATCTGCTAGCGGTGGATCTGGGCCGTTACACCGGGAAAGCCCAAAGACGACAGTTAGATATTTTCATCGTTAAATCAAAAAACGCTATTCAACGACCATATTGAAAAACGCTATTTAAATATATCTTCAACTAAATTCGGTAGGTGTCTTTATTGAGGTATATTTTGGATAATTAAGCAAACTTAATTATACGATGGGACTAGATTGACCTTTTCGGGAGACATAGGCCCCATAAAAAGTAAATACTACGTCAAATCAAATCATATAATTCATGGTTATCATAAAAATATCGATGAGAATGTGAATTTCTAAAAAAACGTAAAATATTTAAATTAATATCATATTTATTTAGAGGTGTTCGTATGTCTCAAGAACCTGACCAACCTAGATTACTCAATCTAAACCATACAAGTTCGGTTGGGTTAGCTTTTTCTGGGGGTTTGGGTCGGATTGAATTTTTAGAAAAACGAAAATTCAGGTAGGTTCGTGGGTTGAGATTTATTTTTATTGGGTCCACCCGACCAACCCGAAAATAGGGTCAAAACCCAATCCTAATTTTAAGATTATTAAGGAAATGAAGAACATTTGACATAAAAAAACAACCCGACAACCCATATGAGATCTCACATCGGTTGGAGAGGGGAACGAAACATTTCTTATAAGAGTGTGGAAACCTCTCCTTAGCAGACGACAATACGTAACGGGTCAAGGTAGACAATATCTACTATCAGTGGTTTTGAGTTGTTACAACCGGGCTTGAAAATAGAGGGTTGGGTTGTGAAATCTATTTAATTTGCTCGAGTCACCAACCGAACCAACCCGAGATCTGATCAGTGTATACCGCTAATTTTGTTAATTAAGAAGGAGAAAGAAGTCAACTTGGTGATGGAGATGGTAAGAGGAAGAGATAAGGTTGAGGTTTGTTTTGGAGTGAAAGACGTGTGCGGTTGCTTCGTAAATGATATTAAATAAGAGCAACTTGGGATGGGAATGCTATTAATTCATGTGAGCCCCCACGTTTGTTTGGGACAACCTTCCTTCTACTTTTTATTTTTTATTTTTTTTTTATCGGGATCACGTGATCGTATATGTATAGCGATATAGCGAGGAGAACGGAGAGTTATGTCCGAGAGTCTTGGGTCAAGTAAGGCGAAAATGATTTCGAAGACGTAGTCATAGGAAAAATCTGTGCTCGGCTCGATCAGATTAGTATAATTATAAGAAAAATAACGGATAAATTTCATTTTTCTCCCATTTTTCTTATAATTATATTAATCTAATCGAGCGGGGGAGTGCGGGGATTTAGTAGGGGTGCTGACATGGAATACAGTCTTTGTCACCCGACTCCGTTTAGTTAATGGGAACAAAAGAAAAATCTATGCTCGGTTCGATCAGATTAGTATAATTATAAGAAAATTAACGGATAATTTTCATTTTTCTCCCATTTTTCTTATAATTATACTAATTTAATCGAGCGGGAAGGATGGGAATTTGATAGGGGTGCTGACACGGAATATAATCTGTCTCCCGACTCCGTTTTGTCAATGGGAACAAAAGAAAAATCTATGCTCGGCTCAATCACATTATATAATTATAAGAAAAATAACGGACAATTTTCATTTTTCTCCCATTTTTCTTGTAATTATACTAATTTAATCGAGCGGGAAGGGCGGATATTTGGTAGGGGTGCTGACATGGAATATAGTTTTTGTCTCCCGACTCGGTTTAGTTTATGGGAACGAATCTCTCTCTACTTTCTCACTCATACCCATCACGAACACGAGTAAAACGTATATAGAGGTTCTATCTGGTTGTGTCATTTTCGGTCATAAATTTATATAAAATTCATTTCAAAGAATTTTAGCTTAGATCGAGATGAAAATAGATTTTTAAAAATATTAGCTCGAGATCAAGACGAGGGTAAAGAATATAATTCTATGGAAGAGAAATCTCTCTGTCCACTATAAATACTACCCTATCTCATCCCCAAATTTGAAGCTCACAAAAATGGAACTACTTCAAGACTCCGATTCCTTCTTCAATCTCCTAGAATTCGAATTCCACTCACCACCGCCGGCGTTGTTCTCGCTCCCGCCGATCAAATTCGAATTCGAAGATTTCGAGTACATGAAACCGTCGGAAGAGGAAGAGTCTCCGGTTCAAAATCCGAGAAGGCATCAGGAACGACAATCGACGCGGTCGAGCTCGCCCGAGGCGGGCTTAGGTTCCGATGGCGGGAGGCGTTACAGAGGAGTACGGCGGCGGCCGTGGGGGAAGTTCGCGGCGGAGATCCGAGATCCGAGTAGGAAAGGGAGTAGAGTTTGGTTGGGGACTTTCGATTCGGATGTGGATGCGGCTAGGGCTTATGATTCCGCTGCATTTAAATTAAGGGGAAGAAAGGCTAAGTTGAATTTTCCCTTGGATGCCGGAAATTCCGATCCGCCGCCGAGTAACGGCCGGAAGAAGAGGCGAGAGACGACGGTAAATTGAAGGAGATGAAAACAAATACCCTCAAATCCAAGAATTTCCTTTTATCTTAAATCTTTTAAGAATGTTTTTTTTAGAAATAATCTTTACATTTGGATAAAAAAAAATTGTATATTAAATTATAATTTTGGTTATTCTGGTTTAATTTGATTCTAAAATTGCTCAATTTAGTCTTCAAACATAAATCAATTTAATCTTTTTTATAGAAAAATAAATTATTATAAAATTGAAATCGTGTTACACCCATAAAATTTAATTTTAGTCACAATTTTAAATTATTTTTTATTGTCGATAATTTTAAAAACGATTTCAAATGCAAGTTAGCATATTCTGGAGAGCTTAGTCCTACGGGTTTTTCATAGTTAGACGCTCCGACACTTTAAGTCAGTTTTAGGTAGTGCATTAATAAAGACTCTGATAAAGGTCAAGTTCTCACTCAATCTATTTCTTTAAAATTGAAAAAGAGGAGCAAGCAAGATCAGGTTTTTTTTTCGAGTAAATCGTGCAAGAGATCGAAAGCTACAAAAAAAAGTAGAGCCGTGAAATCAATATGGTGAGGTATTGGAAGTGTTCATCGGGTCGAGAGGAAAACAAAAGAAAAAAGAAATAAGTACACATTAATTACTTCGTACTAATTACTACAAAGCCTAAGCTAAAATGGTGTCTCAGTTACAACAAATGAGAGGTTCATCTTCATACTAATTACACCTTCCAAATTCTGATATAGGTACACCATTTCAGAAGGAAACACCGTTACTCATCTGAACTATAATCACTGGATTCTGGTAGAACAGGCACAGCAGCACAACAGAACGACTCTTTGTCCTTCAGAAGAAGACAGCTACCATCTGAATTCCATTTCAGGTCCGTTATGGCGAACTCCGATAGAGGGATATTGACACAGTAAGCGCCTGCGGGAGTCCACATGTACAGATGTGGGCTACCGGTACAGAGAGTAAGACGTGTGCATGTCGGGTCCCAAGCTGCTGCTCGGATTGGATCTTTCTGCACCAAGATGGCTGCCAGTTCTAGATGGTGAATGTCCCAAATCCAAAGTGCAGTTGGCATGCTATCATTGCGTGTACAGATGTATTGGCTATCCTTGCTCCATAGCATGAGACCTGTAATATAAACTATCATAAAAACCGCTAGCAGATATTGTCCTCTTTGGGCTTTTTCTTTCAGGTTTCCCCTTAAAGTTTCTAAAACGCATCTACTAGGGAGAGGTTTCCACACTCTTGTAAAGAATGCTTCGTTCCTCTCTCCGAACGATGTGAGATCTCACAGCTACGCATCTGCTAGGGAGAGGTTTCCACACTCTTGTAAAGAATGCTTCGTTCCCTTCTCCAAACGACGTGGGATCTCACAGCTAATGACATACACCTTATTGTTAACAACGAAATGATAATCCCATACAGAATTTAACAGTATGGCGCACACGCTAATGCATATTTATGCTTCATATATTAAACAATATGCGATACCTTAATTACGAGGAAACAATTTTACATGCACCTTTTCTTTTCACTAAATGGAGCAGGAACTAGAAAGATTCGGTTACTACCTGAGGTTTTACTCTCGTACCATATTTCACACAACCTCATACAGCCCAGAAACACATTATAACTACTGAAAAGGCAGAAAATGAAGCAGCATGTATTCTCTTTTGGTGGGGACAGAGGGCTTACCAATGCCTTGCTTGGGGTTTGGTTTGTCTACAAGGGGTTTCTGGAATGGCAAAGTAACGGGCATTTCTGTAACTTCATATCTCACCCTGAAGTGTCCTTCGGTAGAATCTTCTTGAGAATAAGAAAAACGTAAAGATAAAGCAATTAGCAATGAAGTAGGTCGAATGTTCAAAGATTGAATAGTATAAAATCAAAGACGAGAGACTGTAATTGATGGGCTAATTTCATACATCATGCTTTGATTTCAAAACCTTGTGAAAGGTGATAGACTGACAATTTAGAAGTCAATTGTTCTGATGAGTCAATGGCCAAGATTATAACATTTCTTGGTTTTTTATGGCAAAGTACGCCATTCAGAAAAAAAGATAGCTATATTACGAAGGTGAGAGAGGCATACAAACAGTTGAAAAACTGATGGTCTTATATTTTGAATGTTCTTTCTTATCTGACAAGGAAAAGATAAAGATATCACGCTAAAATCACCGAAACAATACAAGAACGTATTCAAGAAAAATTAAGAAAGATCTGAGCAAAACCCATCTAAAAATAGTCTATGAATTGCAGGTAAACTAATGAGATTTACAATGTTTGAATATTTTGAAACTAATAATTTATAGGCAATAAAATAATGTAGGGACACTTGAGAAAAGAACCACATGTACCAGAATTCCCTTGGATAAATTCATCACTGAGACATAATTCTGACATATTAAGCTGCAACGGTTCATCCACTTCCTAAACATGAAGGAGAAAACATGAGCTTTCGTTTTTACGCGAAAATGAATCATAGAACAGAAACTGGAAAAACAAAATAACACTACCTTAAAAATAGCAGTGCAACTAGGACCACGAACAGTAGATACATGAATGAACTCAGCAAAAGTCTTCCATGTCAGACGATTTAAAACTCTCAACATCTGATCGTAACTACCAACAGCTAAAAACTGGCCACAAGGTGACCATGAAACACTTTTTACGCCAAGTCCACTTTCATATGCTTGATACTTAAATAGGCACCTTCCATCCGGAGAGTAAATGAGAACCTGTGCAAACCGACCCAAGCTTCACATTTTATCGTCTTCATTTAATTCAGTATTAAAGAGAATCAGCAATGTGCTCCCAACAAGCCAAATAAATAGAAGATGAAGTATTTCTGGAAGTGGCACATGGACATCTTATTGCCGTGTATTGTCTTGAAAAGGCTTCTCACGGAAGAAGGGAAATCTAGTCTCTAGCCTTCAAAATTGTGGTTTTACTCCATAATAATCTCAAGCAAACTAAAAGACTAGAATACTTTTTCGATTTTTTTTTTAAGTTGAACAAGTGGAGGGTTTAAGCCTCCTACCTTTATTTAGGTAAGGAAGCTTTGATTAGTTGAGCAATGTTCATGTCAACAAAAGATAAAGAAAAAAAACTTAAATTAGAGAAAATGCAAGATGATATGCCTGAGTACCAAGAAAGATCGATTTTTAGAAGCAAGATATTGATGAGGAAAACGATTATCTTCGGTATCGGAAAAGAACTTAATTGTATGATTAGAGAGTCACATACATATAGGTGTACAGAAAAACCCTAATCTAAAGGAGTGTATAATTACAATAAATGACAACTATATCTAATAACATATATTATAACAACGATAAGTTTAGGAGTGAAAAGAAAATGGTGGTGGAGTTAAGAAACATTAGCGTTGTACAAAGAACACCAATGTTACATAGATTTACTCCAATTGGAAAGAAATAGAAAAAAAATCAAAATTATAAAAAAAAAGGAGACAGCACATCAAGAGGATCTTAACAAAGTAATCTTCACCTGAATAATATGGAAGTACGGCTCATTCTAGAAAACCTTAGTATGCAAGATGTATGCATATGTTTGACAAGATGTATGCACCAAGAGTTTACAGTAAATATTTAGACTAAAACAGGAAGATATCACCTTATACTCAAGAGGCGAATCCCAGACCACAATAGAACTATCATCTGGCGACCATTCAATATCTGCCAGATCCAGAGTATCAACAGCAAAAACGCCCATTATCTCCCATGTATGACAAGAAATGAGATTGACGTAATCCTTGCAATCTTTTCGAGTGCAAACTGCTGCAAATTTTCCATCTTGGGTAAATGAAACTCCCTTGGAAGTATGCTTTGGCCACTGCACATGTACACATGCTGTATTTACCAAGGACCAGACTGTCAACCGTAGTTGAAAATCTGATGTGGTCAATATGTGACGACTGTCTGGGCTCCACCTGGCATATGCAATGCCCGCTGGACCATCATCTATCTTGCACGTCCATTCCGGTTGTGTCAATGACCATGCCTGTATCATTGGTCTTTTATATAGACCACAAAGAATGTATTCAGAATCGAGGGCCCATTCGATGTAGCTTATCTTGTCCAGACACGAAAACAAGTGCACAACCTGCATTGCATCGTGTAAGTTACATTATCATCTTCATATGCAAAACTAAGCCTAACTACGCCAAGTTACTGCTCAAGTTTCCATTGAATAGAACATAAAGCAATTACAAAGTTCGTTTGTGTCACTTTTATCTGTCAACGTAGGAAAATCAAAGCAAATAACATCAAGTTTTACATGTATCATTGAAAATCTATTATCTACTATCACTATTAAAGATGGGCATACTCTTAAACCTTCCTTTTCCTATTCATATTTACGTTTCTATGTTGGTTTTAGCCAACATTTTACAACTCTTATGAGCACATAAAAATTTAGAAGCAGCACAAGAGTGTTCATATCCTGCATTTTGAGAAAAGGAAAGCACTTACAGCTAGAAAGAGAGATTATCCTGTATGTCAATGCGACTCGATTAGAATACTTTTCAGTACCAAAAAATCATAATGAGCTCATACATTCTCATAGTTTTGCATTTTCCTTTACCAATCCCGCCTTATAAGCCCCAAATATGGCTAAATCCTTCCTGATCTCCAACAAATTTATTTAGCAAGGAAATCGTAAGCTACTCTGGTTAATTGTTTTGCCTAAAAAGGGGAAGAGAACAATAAGATGTTTTATTGATCTACGCTTCTAGGTGGATTTATCCAAAATCAAACTCGTAAGAAAAAACACCCGAATCAGCTCACTTCAGTTCAATTTATATCCTACTTGGTTAAACACTTCAACCAATGGACATTTCAGCAATGCTGCTCAATTAAGATACCAAGAAACTCTGTATCTCAAATACCCTAATGTTGAGATCATAATTCAAGTGGAAATTTCCAAATAATTGAATGAATCGAGAGAGAGAGAGAGAGAGAAACCTTGAAGGAGAGAGTATCGCGAACAACGAGACGATAATCGACGGCCACAGCGATGAAACGGGAGTTGGGAGAGAAACAGCAGGGTCCAGTCTGCTTATAAGAGTCAGTGAACTCCATAGCTTCAGGAGGCAAGGACAAAACTCCAGAAAGAACGGCGAAATGGTGTTGAATGGGCGAGAGTTTGCGAGTCTCTATCTTCTTCTTCGTCTTCTTCTTCTTCTACTAATCCTCTCCCTCTCCTCTCTCTCATCAATGGCAGAAACGAAATGGTGGAGGGAAATGAAATTCCAAAATCTGTGCCCAAGAACAAGAACAGGGCGACTTGAATTCCATTATAAACCCCTTCATCTCTGTCTCCGATCTTTGATCGTGATTTGGGTAATCGCTTTTCGCTTCCCTCCAAACTTTTTTCTTTTTTTCTAAATTAATTAAAATATATTTCAGTTTTAAGTTTAATAGTTTTGGATAAAAATAATTAATAATTTATTTCAAAAATATTTTTAACTTTAAAAAATTATGAATATTTTTTCTATTATTTAAAAATTTTATTAACATATTTAATTTTCTTTTTTAAAAAAAAAACCTAGTTAAAAAATATACTTATAATATAACTAATTTCAAAAATACTCGTAATCGTTAATATTTTTAAATTTTTTATAATTTTTTTTAAAATTCTTATCCTTTTATTTTGTTATATCAATTTGACATTTTAATTAAAAAATAAATAAATAAACTAGGCTATATAGAAACTTTAAAATATTTTCAATCATACTCTTTAATTTTTAAAAAATAATTTTAATAATTTTAGATCTACATGGTTTGGAAGATACATTTAAACATTAAAAAATGTTTGTTTCACATTATAGTGATCAAGCTCATCCGTGTAAAAACTGCAATAATACTTAAACCCCGATAGTTGTAACTATCTAAAAGATAGTGTAATGACGCATTTTAAAGTCTTGAGGGGAAGTCGAAAAGGAAGAGCCAAAAGAGGACAGTATATCTGCTAGTGGTGGATCTATGTTGTTACAAATGGTATCAGAACTATACACCGAACCAGCCTTCTCGCTGTTCCCCGAAGGGGGGTAGCCTTCTCAGTGTGCCAATAAGGACGCTGGCCCCAAAGAGGAGTGGATTTGGGGGCGATCCCACATCGATCGGAGGAAGGAAAGAGTGCGAATGTCGGGCCTCAAAGGGGGTGGATTGTGATGTCTCACATTGGTTGGGGAGGAGGACAAACTACCATTTATAAAGGTGTGGAAACCTCCCCTAGTAGAGACATTTTAAAGTCTTGAGAGGAAACCTGAGAAGGAAAGCCCAAAGAAAATAATATCGAATGGCAGTGGATCTGGACGTGTACCACAGATAGGTAACATAAGAATTCGCAAATTTTTAAAGGTAAACAAAGAAAACGTGAGTTTTTGTTCAAATATATCTTGATCTTAGATTGTATAGCTGTATAAGGTAAAAAAAGACACGATCGTTCGCTCATATATGAATTTGACTTCGACTATTGGTATCTTCGATATTCCTCTTCATCTGGAGTCGCATGATCATGATCTTGTCGCTCAATCGAAATTTTTGGAAGATGAAAAGAAGTCAAAATTGAAAAGCTTTCACAGGAAGATTTGAAAGAGTCTCTAATGGCTTCCTCTGCAATTTTCTTTCCCCAATTCCTTAAATCCTCCGTTTTCCCCCAACCTTCATCATCATCACACGCCACAATCCGTTTGATTCTCTCCATCACACAAAATGCTCTGCTCCAAATCCCCCAAAATCCACCGCACCTCCACCGCCGCCGTTGAACCAGTGCTCAACAACGATGATCTCTTCCTCGAGATCCTTATTCGTTTACCTATCCGATCCCTTCTAACATTCAAATCCGTCTCCAAACGATGGCTTGCCCTAATTTCCAATCCCAGCTTCTCTCGCCGTCGAAGCATTTCTAATCCGCCCATTCCTTCAGGTATCTTCCTCGCCCGTCCCTACCCCGATTCCCTAGCATTCGATTTCGTCAATTTGACTGCAAATCCGTCTAGGGCACCGTTCGAATCTCTTAATTTCACCTATCAGGAATACGGAATTGTAATCAACCAATCCTGTAATGGCTTGTTGTTGTGCAGTAGTAGTTATGGAAACGAATCGAAAAGAGATTATTACGTTCACAATCCAACCACGAAGCACTTCACGACGCTTCCCAAGCTTCAAGCGCGAAAAATTTTCGGTCTCAATTTAGCATTCGATCCTTTGCGATCGTCAGATTACAAAGTAATTTGCGTTCGAAACTCCGATTCCTTCAAGAACAACTACGAAATCGAAATTTATTCCTCTAGATCTGGCCCCTGGAGGCCCTGCCAAGGCGTATTTTCGGCTCCATCAAGCATGAGATTCGATTCCGGAGTGTACTGGAACAGCGCTGTTCATTGGATCGACGCTTGGGAGAACTGCCTGTACTTCGATTTACGTGAAGAAAAACTCCATGAATTGCCGATGCCTCGTGTTCCCGATGGTTGGGAAGAGAGAAGAGTGGAGTATTTTGGGAGTTGCGGTGGAAATCTTCATCTGATTGAAAATTATAAACCTCAAGATTTGGAGTTCAATGTTTACGAAATGAAAGATGATCATTCTGGATGGTTTGTGAAGTATCGTGTTGATCTTCATTGCGTTTCTGTTGCATTTCCAGAGATTGTTCCATCTGAAGAGGACATGGAATTTGGTTTCATCCCGAAGTTTTCGGTGATCACCATTGTCGATGGAATTGAGGTGGGCGAAGAATCATATCTTGTTCTGCAGATTTTTGAGAAAATTGTGAGAGTGAATGTTGAGAGTGGAAGCTTTGAGAGGTTGGTGGGGACTGATAATGGTGGCGGAATATCACAAGTCAATGGTTTCTTTGAACAGGTTGAAGCATATTTGTACATAGAAAGTCTTGTGTGTGTTTAAGGTTAGGACTCCAAAATCTTTTCGACCAAAATAAAATTTGGGCGGGTTAAATTGGTGACCCTAACAATATAGAACCATATAAATACGGTTTTACTCCCCCTGTGTTTTTGGGTCGTGTCAAATTGTCTAATCATTTTTTTAAAAAAAATATTTTAAATAATTCGATTAATTTACCTACCAGTTATAACACACTTTGTCTTATAACACTTCAAACTGACAGATAGAACACTAACTCCGAGGCGTGAATTGTGAGATTTCATGTCAGTTGTAGAAGAGAAGAAACATTCTTTATAAGAGATCGAATGGTGAGATTTCATGTCAGTTGTAGAGGAGAATAAACATTCTTTATAAGAGATCTTTTGTAACAGACACTTTTTATCTTTTGTAACAGACACTTTCTAAAAAAACCTTGATCTACCTAATTATAAGTCAGCTATAAATATTAAATATTTTTAATCTTTTCAAGAATAGGGTTGAATTGCAGTTCTATTTTCTGGTTGATTTCAAAAAAAAACAAGAAGAATTATATTTTTTCTGGTTGATTTCAAAAAAAAACAAGAAGAATTATATTTTTAGGTTGACGGGAAAAAACATAATTTCAACCTACAAACTAAACTAAAATTTTTTAATTTTCTAAAATTAGAAAAAAAAAAAAATATATATATATATATAACCCAAAGTTTGTTATTAGTTACTAAAATTTTTTAGTTTGTTATTAAACATTATTTTATCCTTTGTTACTTAAAAATTCATAATATTTACACTATGTTTTTTTATTTTTTTATTTTTTTATTTCATAAAAGAAAAAAATTGATGTTGTTGGATGATGTTGACATGTCAAACAATTACGCCCAATAAAAGATTTTTTTTTTAAAATTTTGAATTTATATTACTTTTTTTACTTTTGGGTTGAAGGATTTGGACTATTCAATTTAAAAAAAAAAGACTGTTACATGTTATTTGGATATTAAATATTTAAGATTTAAATATAGAAGGATAAACAAATATAGTACATAATTGATATTTAGGTATTTTGAGGAAAATAATATTTGAAAATTAAATTTATTTACTTCTTTATATATGAAAACCAAAATTAAAGGATCAAATATAACATTAATACTTTTAAATGTTATATATATAAAGAAATAACATTTTAATTCTTTTTAAAATATAATTATTATACATAATTATTTAAAAAATAGCGAATTAAAATTTACTATTAAATTTATTTGCATCTTATATTATTGTCACCCATTAATTTTAACCTTTTTATTCTCAAACATTTCCCAAAAAAAAAAAATCTGAAACATTTAATTTCATCAAACTAAAAAATGCGTATTCGGAAGTAAATTAAAAAAATTTATAACCAAATTAATAAATAAATAACATGAAATTATCTAATAAACACAAACAAAAATCTAATATATATATATATATATATATATATATATAATTCATAAATTCAATTATAAAAATATATAAATCAATCCATTTTCAATCTATATATTATTACACTCAAAAGTGAAAAAAAAAATACAAATAAATAACTCAAAAAATAAATAAAATAATTAAAATGTTGGAGAAATAAATATTCAAACTTTTAATTCATTAATGATTTATGTAATTTATCCTTGGAGTCAAACTACTAAATATAAAATTAAAATATTATTTTAGTCTCTATTTTCTACTACTCGTTAAATTTAGTCATTGTATATTTAATAAATTTTAAATATAATTATTGGACGATAATTTACCATCGTATTTAATATTTAAAGTTTAATAGAAACAAAATTTAAGATTTATTAGAAATTAGAGAAAAAAATTATTTAAAACTTTCTTACTAATTAAATTAATGTATTATTATTTAAAATAATAATAATAATAATAATAATTTTAGCATTTATTAATTTCCTGGTTTAGATATTGATTTGACCATTTATTGATTATATTTTATTTGCCATGAAATATGATTGGAAAATTAATTAAAAAAAATATAAGAGAAAAAAAAAAAGAAAATTGAAGGTTGAAATTTCCTGGAAAGGAAGCCATGGAGGAGGATGAACTTGCCTATTAAACAGAGATTCCAATTTCCATTTCAGAATTCAGGTAAATTCATCATCGTCTTCGCTTAATCCTCAAGGCAAGTTCCCTTCATCCATCCCTCTCCTCCTCTTCATCATCAATCCACCTTGAAGGAGAGGAAGAGAGGTTACTCATGTTCAACTCAGGAATCCCATTTCGCCCAATCAACGAAGAATAACCCTCTTCGTGGATTTCCAGAATATTCCCTTCAAGATCTCATATACCATTTCTGATTTCGCTAATCTTTGTGTATTTATTCGCTTGATCCGTCCCTGTTCCTCTAAGGATGACTTTTCTTCGATTCTTCTGTTTCTTTTGCCTGATTTCTCTAGCTTTTGCTCATGAAGCTTTCGATTCGCATCTCCTTTTGAAACCGCTTGTTCTTGAGGCTCCTGAGAGTGGTGAGAATCAGTTGAAGGAAGTGGATGGAGAAATTAGGTTAAGGTGCGATAGTTGGAGATTCAATGTGGAGGCTAATAATTTGAATCCGTGGAGAACGATTCCGAAAAATTGTACTGAATATGTGAAACAGTACGTAACGGGTCGAGCGTATCAACTTGAACTCAAAATTGCTTCGAATGAGGCAGGGATTTTTGCCAAGAGTGTGAAATTGGTCGGCGATGGAAAGGATGTCTGGATTTTCGACATAGACGAGACCTTGCTCTCTAATCTTCCTTACTACACGGAACATGGTTATGGGTATCATTCTATTGGCTCTGTTCTAGATTTTCTGTATTTTGTCTTCTTTTAGAATTACTTTGAATCTTGAAGAATGGGTTACTGTATTGACTTGTTTAGCTACTGTTAGGACCTTCTGAAATTCTGTGTTCATATATTTTTATGCATAATATTGAGGTAGATGAGAAAATTGCTTATTTACAAATTTTACATGGATCTTTTGGGCTGTTTTCGTTTAGTTCTGAATTGAAAAGGTTCTAATTAGTTCAAATAAAATGAACATGTTGTTAGTACAATTGACTAAATGATGATATGACATGTTTTAAACGATGTTTGATAGATTCGAGCTCGGAGGGCACGGATAGCTTCAAGAATTGGTTATATTTATCTGGATATCTATTAAACTTGGCTTGTTTTGGCAAATTCACAGCTCGGAGGGCTTTAAAGCTGATGAGTTTGATAGCTGGGTCCAGATGGGTATGGCACCTGCTATTCAACCCAGTTTAGAACTCTATAAGGAGCTTTTGGATCTAGGATTCAAGGTGGTTTTGCTTACTGGAAGGAGTGAGTATCAGAGGGAAGCAACAACGCAGAATTTGATAAATGCAGGGTTTAATGATTGGGATAGGCTCATACTGAGGTTAGTATGGTTCTGTTTATCAGTAAGCTTGATGATCTTGTGATTCGATGCAATATGTTTAATGTTTCCTCTGTTATTGTTGATATCAAATATTGTATGGTACTTGCCCAAGAACTGTTCTGTTTTGCATTGAGCAAGTTTAAGGCAATAACTAGTAGAAACAACTGATCTAGATATGAAACAAAGTTTGTAGATGTGCACCGACAGCCTTGAAACCAGCAGTGGTTCTTATTCTTTTGTGTGTTTAATTGTTTAGTTACGTTATGTAATCCCATATCGGTTGGAGAGGAGAACAAAACATTCCTTGTAAGAGTGTAGAAACTTCTCTCTAGCATACGCGTTTTAAAATTGTGAGTCTGATGGCGATACGTAATGGGCCAAAACAGATAATATCTTTTAGCGGTGGCTTGAGTTGTTACAAATGGTATCAAAGCCAGACACTGGGCGGTGTGCCAGCGAGGACACTGGGCCCCCAAGAGGGGTGGATTGTGAGTTCCCACGTCGGCTGTAGAGGAGAATGGGAAATCTCTGCTAATCTCCCTAGCAGGCGCGTTTTAAAATCGTGAGATTGACGGCGATATGTAACAGGCCAAAGCAGATAATATCATCTAGTGGTGGGCTTGGGCCCTTACAAATGGTATTAGAGCCGGTGTACCAGCGAGAATGCTGGCCCCTAAGGGGGTGGGTTGTGAGATCCCACATCAGCTGGAGAGGGAAGCGAAGCATTCCTTACAAGAGTGTAGAAACCTCTACCTAACAAACGCATTTTAAAACCGTGAGGCCGACAGCTATATGTAACGGGCCAAAACGGATAATATCTTCTAGTGGTGGGCTTGAGCTATTACAAGCTTTCATTTTGGTTCGTAATCATCATCTTACCCAAATGTTTCTGATCCTATTCAGGAGAGATGATGACCACGGGAAGCCAGCAGTACTTTACAAATCTGAGAAGCGGAGCGAGATGGAGAACGAAGGATTTCGAATCATCGGAAATTCCGGTGACCAATGGAGTGACTTATTGGGTATGTCAATATCGATTCGTTCGTTCAAGCTTCCAAATCCTATGTATTACATTTCCTGAACATAATGAACGATCTGTTATCAATTAAACCTTGGTTCAAGAACTCCTACAGGATTGTATATACATTAATGATTGTCTAATTTCGATCAAAACTGTTATCGTCGTATGGGTTCGATGTGGATTCAAAGTTGGTATTGAACTATCAACGTTGCGAACCGGCATTGTACCCCATTATCATCTATCATTATCTCTTATAAACATATAAATTTATGTGGGGCATGTAAGTCAAAAGGAAGCAAGTTAGGGATACCGTGAGATCTCATATGATTAGATATGAGAATGATTGCCAGCGAGGACGTTGGGCCTCAAAGAGGTGAATTGTGAGATCCCACATCGGTTGGAGAGGGAAACGAAACATTGTTTATAAGGGTGTGGAAACTTTTCTCGTGAATTCTGAGATCCCACATCGATTGAAGAGGAAAACAAAACATTGTTTATAAGGGTGTGGAAACTTTTCTGAGGACGTTGGGCCTCGAAGAGGTGAATTGTGAGATCCCACATCGATTGGAGAAGGAAACGAAACATTGTTTATAAGGGTGTGGAAACTTTTCTCGTGAATTCTGAGATCGCACATCGGTTGGAGAGAGAAACGAAATATTTATTGGTTATAAGGATGTGAAAACTTTTCTCTGAAAGAAATGTTTTAAAAACCTTTCAAGGAAAAACTCAAAGAGGACCGCATCGATTGGAGGGCCCCGAATGGGGGTGGATTTTAAGATTCCACATTAGTTGGAGAGTGGAACGAAGCATAGGGGTGTGGAAAATGCAAGGACATGAGGACCACATCAATTGGAGAGAAAAATGAGTGCCAGCAAGATATTGGGCCCCGAATGGGGTGGATTTTGAGATCCCACATTAGTTGGAGAGGAAAACAAAGCATTAGGATGGAGAAACCGCAAGGACGTTGGGCCCCGAATGGGGGTGGATTTTTTGAGATCCCAGATCGGTTGAAGAGGGGAACAAAGCATTTTCGAAAAGAGAAAACCTAAAAAGAACAATATCGGCTAATGATGAACTTGAACATTTACGAACATTCATCCACTTAAATTCTCTCCAAAGTAGAAAAAGAAAACACCTTAGAAAGAGCATCTTTGAGTATCAGCAATATAAGTGGTTCCAAGGCAAGTGCTTGTGTGGGGATGAAGTCTAGCATTACCTCATGCTTTTGAAGAAGGACCTATCTATTCTTTTAACATAACCACTCTCAATCTCTCAATTATATTTGAGCTTTTGCCCCTCTTTATCTCCAAAGGTTCTTTTTTCGGGTACGATCTCTTTTCTAGTATGTTTTTCAAAAGCGTAAACAAAATAATACTTTTAACGAACGTAGCTCACGTCAATCATAGATAATTTCCACGACGCAAGCTAAGCTTAAGAAATTTATTCTACGAGTATCTCTAGATACTCAAGAACACAATTCTAGCAAACTCAAACAACCTAAAATAATACCGCTCTATATATGACTTATCAATGGTAATTGTTAACAATTATAAGTTCAAAAAAGTTCTTACGATCAATACATAGACACTGAGAGCTTATGCTCAAAGTGGACAATATCATACCATTGTGAGTCGTGTTCATCTAACATGACCGGCACTGCCAATAAAAAAAATTCAATATCATCATTCAAACTTAAATATTTTTAAAAGTTAAAAAGATATTTTTGAAATGTTTTTTTAATTTAAAACTTTTTTTTTAGATTTATTTGAAAGATTTAAAATATTATTGAGATTTTAAAATAAAGGAGTGGGGTCCACATTCTTGGCTGGATGGGATGTATTCCCCTGCTGCGCACGCAAAGTATAGTATTTCACTCTGTTCTTCTGCACAAATCTTTCAAACTCAAAGAAAAGAAGTTTTGAAGATCCAATCATTAAAAAGAAAAAAGCTTTGGATTTGTTTGAACAATCCCACATGCTCAAATTCATGCTTCTCGTAGCTTCGGCCGCCATTTTTGTTCTTCTTCTAATCTCCATCTTCTTCTTCTTCTTCCGCCATAAGCTCTCACTAACAGAGCATCGACACGACGTCGAGAGGCCCTGCAACGACGAACACAACAAAAAGGAACACACGCCGCCGCCGTCGCCGCCGTCGCTGGCAACTTTTGAGGGTGGCGAGGATTTGACGATCGATGAGATTCTTGAAGCTCCGGGGGAAGTGATTGGCAAATCCCACTATGGAACTCTGTACAAAGCTTCGTTACAGAGCACCCAAGCGACCCGGCTACTTAGATTCCTCCGGCCGGGTGCCGGTGGAGGAGAGTACGACGTCGTTCGGTTTCTGGGTTCGATTAGGCATAGGAATTTAGTGCCGATGCTGGGATTCTACGCCGGCGGGAGGGGTGAGAGGCTTCTGGTTCACCCGTTTTATGGGCAGGGGAATTTGGCGGAGTTGATTAGAGGTATGTTTGAAATTTTTGGTGTGAGATTTTCTGTTTGTTTCTCGAGAAAGTGGAAGGGAAAATGGAGTTTAATTTGGAGTGGGATGTCGGCAACCAGATTTGTTGTCGGTTTTTGGTGGCTGTGGGCGTTTTGGTCAATAGGGAAATCAGAGATGGTGACCATTCTGGTTCGTCCAGCGGTGCCTTTTTATTTGTCTCTCCTCCTTCAGGTTTTAAATGTCTAGGAGAGGTTTCCACACTCTTATAAAAATAGTTTGATTCCAGCTCTCTAACGTGAGATCTCACCATCCACCTACTTGGGGCTAAACATTTGGACACACAATTCGATGTCTGACTATGATCTTGTTTGTAACAGTACAAGTCCGCTGCTAGTAGATATTGTTCGGCTTATAGAAATGTTTAGTTCCCTCTCCAAGGTGGGATTTCAGAATCTACCCCCTTGAGGCCAAACGTCATGGCACACTGCCCAGTGTCTAGCTGTGATAGTTCCCTCTCCAATGTGGGATTTCAGAATCTACCCCCTTGAGGCCAAACGTCATGGCACACTGCCCAGTGTCTAGCTGTCATAGTTCCCTCTCCAATGTGGGATTTCAGAATCTACCCCCTTGAGGCCAAACGTCATGGCACACTGCCCAGTGTCTAGCTGTGATAGTTCCCTCTCCAATGTGGGATTTCATAATCTACCCCCTTGAGGCCAAACGTCATGGCACACTGCCCAGTGTCTAGCTGTGATAGTTCCCTCTCCAATGTGGGATTTCAGAATCTACCCCCTTGAGGCCAAACGTCATGGCACACCATCCAGTGTCTAGCTGTGATAGTTCCCTCTCCAATGTGGGATTTCAGAATCTACCCCCTTGAGGCCAAACGTCATGGCACACTGCCCAGTGTCTAGCTGTGATAGTTCCCTCTCCAATGTGGGATTTCAGAATCTATCCCCTTGAGGCCAAACGTCATGGCACACCGCCCAGTGTCTAGCTGTGATAGTTCCCTCTCCAATGTGGGATTTCAGAATCTACCCCCTTGAGGCCAAACGTCATGGCACACCGCCGAGTGTCTAGCTGTGATACCATTTGTAACGGCTCAAGCGTACCGCTGGTAGATATTGTTTTCTTTAGACTTAACCTATCTCACAATCCACCCCTTGGGGCACCATCAAATGTCTAGATATGATACCATAAGTGACTGTCAAAATCCACAGCTAACCGATATTATTTTTGGACTTTCCCTCCGGCACTTCTCCTCAAGAATTTAAAACCAGTCCATGGTGGAAAGTTTACATACCTTTTAATAAATGTTTTGTTTTTGTGTTAAAATAATATATTTTAATCCATTTTTTAGGTTTAATTTACTATATATTTTACATGAACTATAATTTTTTTTTTAAATAAAGATTTTTCATGTTGTTTTGCAAATTTATGTATTTTCTCTTCAAGAAATAAAATATTCTACAAATTACCTAAAGTTTCTATTTTCCTAATAATTTCAATTGTTTCACTTGTGATTGAACAGAACGAGAATCAGAGTCAAAAAATTGGGAGGTCATTAACAAAATCTCCCTCGGAATCGCAAGAGCCCTAGATCATCTCCACAACGGATTACAGAAACCAATACCTCATGGAAATCTCAAATCCAAGAACATTCTTCTCGATTCAAACTTTGAGCCGCACGTCTCCGATTTCGGCCTCCATCTCCTCCTCAACGCCGCCGCAACTCGAGAAATGCTCAAAGTTTCCGCCGCCTCCGGCTACAAGGCGCCGGAACTTATTAATATGACCGACGCCGATGAACGGACAGACGTCTTCAGCTACGGCAAGATCTTACTCGAGTTGCTTTCTGCCGAAGAGACGGGCGGAGACGGCGGCGATTGCGGTGGTTCTGAAGAGCGGACTCTCCGATGCCTTCTTCAGATCGGTGAGGCCTGTTGTTCTTCTTCGCCGGATCGCCGACCGGATTTCAAGGAAGTGATCGCGAAGATTGCAGAAATCGGAAGGATTGAGATGGATTTCAGATGAATTGGATTGCAGCAAAAAGGGTAAGCGTTCTGTGAGACGGTTTTTTTTAAGATGAGTTTTGAGCAACTGATAGATTTATTATTTATTATTTATTATTATTATTATTTTAATAATTCTACAGAATATATATGGCTGTTTTTTTTTTTTTTTTTGTATATCAATTCAGAGATATTTTATATTATTATATTCTGATCTATTATTTTAATCAAAGAAATTAATTTATTCAAATCATTTTCAGTGTAGTGACAAGCATATTTTTGTTTTTAAAAATTTTTAAAACATTTTTATGTCAATAATTAAACCATTTAATTCTTTTTAAAAAATACAATTTTACTTATGATATAATTATATAACATATATTTATCTTATTTTTATTTAATTTCATGATTACTTGTTTTATTATTTAATCTCTAATAACTCTTAAAAATAATCTCGACCAATCCAACCCAAAAAAAAATTTATGGTTGGGTTAGGTTCACTTGTCAACCCGAGATATAATAGCAAAATCAAAACTGAACTTTACTTTATATGAACATTATATGAACACTATATTTTGTCTTGTAATTAATTTTTTGCAGGATGATCATATCCTTTCTCTGCAACTCAAGCTTTCCTATAATGGCTAAAAGAATGTTATGGGGGAAGGAAGTTAAAAGTAAATAGTGGCTTATGAGACACTTTCACATGCTAACTTCAGTTCATATCTTATAAATGGCTGTGAGTATCAGTTTTTTCTGGAGTTCCACTCAACAATTGCAGAGAGAAGACTGAAATTTGGTATCAAATTCTTATCTGGCAATGGCAACTTCGTGATCGGTGAGTTATCGTTCTCTTGTAGCCACTTCTCGATCGCCCAACGATCGTATGTGTATCCATCCGCTGCTACACACGGGTCATTCATCACGTCCTGCGGAGAAATTTAGCACAGTACTATATGGTTTAGAAATTTGAGTCTCTAAGGTTATAATCACAAGACCAGTTAAGCTATACTTAAATTGACCTTGTTCGTACCTGAAGAATTGGACAGATGAAATGATTGGGAATCGGAGCTGGAACTTTCGAGGCTAAGCTGCGAGCCTCATCAGCAACCTTTTTCAGTGTCAGCAATAAGGGAAGCACATGATCCTTCAAGTCAGGCCTATCTTTACGTTGCATCTCTGCACAGTGAAGTCCTAATCTTGCTAGTTCATATGTTTCTTCCACCGGCCAATGTCCAGCCTCTATATCCAGAACCTTATCTAAACTGCAGTTATCAATGGCTGTTTCCACCACATGGGTTAGTGCTACTGCTGGTTTTGCAGTTAGTAACTGCAAGATTACCATTCCAAAAGCATAAACGTCCGACTTCGGCGAGATTAATCCGCTTCGTTGATACTCGGGATCAATGTAACAGAGAGTCCCAACAGGTCCACTGTTCTTGAATGCAGTAGACATTAATGGGTCCGAGTTGAACACGGTAGATAGACCGACGTCGCCGATTTTGCTCACGAGGTTTCGGTCGAGTAATATGTTTGCTGGCTTAAGATCACGGTGGATTATCGGTTTTGGTTTCGAGCTGTGAAGAAAGACGAGAGCCGAGGCTATTTCCCAAGCTATTCGGAATCTCTCATACCATGGAATTGCAGGTGTATTGCCTCTGCAGTATAACCTATCCTCCAAGCTACCATTTTCCATGTATTCATAAACCAGACAGTTCATGTCCGGACATGCACCGAGGAGGAGTAGTAGATGAGGATGATGGATTTTGCTCAAGATTTCGAGCTGAAAAGCAACAAGGGACAAATTTTAATTGAAAATGTAACGAAATTCGAGCTGAAAAGCAGCAAGTAACAGATTTTGATCGAAAATGTAACAAAATTCAAGCTGAAAAGCAACAAGGGACAGATTTTGATCGAAAACGTAATGAAATTCGAGCCGAAAAGCAACAAGTGACAGATTTTGATTGAAAACGTAATGCATTTGAGCTGAAAAGCAACAAGGGACGGATTTTGATCGAAAATGTAATGAAATTCGAGCTGAAAAGCAACAAGTGACAGATTTTGATCGAAAATGTAACGAAATTCGAGCTGAAAAGCAACGAGGGACAGATTTTGATCGAAAACATAACGGAGTTTCAGCTGCAAAGCAACAAGGGACAGATTTTGATTGAAAACGTAATGGAGTTTGAGCTGCAAAGCAACAAGGGACAGATTTTGATCGAAAACATAACGGAGTTTCAGCTGCAAAGCAACAAGGGACAGATTTTGATTGAAAACGTAACGAAGTTTGAGCTGCAAAGCAACAAGGGACAGATTTTGATCGAAAACATAACGGAGTTTGAGCTGCAAAGCAACAAGGGACAGATTTTGATCGAAAACATAACGGCGTTTCAGCTGCAAATCAACAAGGGACAGATTTTGATAAAAAAACATAACGGAGTTTCAGCTGCAAAGCAACAAGGGACAGATTTTGATTGAAAACGTAACGAAGTTTGAGCTGCAAAGCAACAAGGGACAGATTTTGATCGAAAACATAACGGCGTTTCAGCTGCAAATCAACAAGGGACAGATTTTGATAAAAAAACATAACGGAGTTTCAGCTGCAAAGCAACAAGGGACAGATTTTGATTGAAAACGTAACGAAGTTTGAGCTGCAAAGCAACAAGGGACAGATTTTGATCGAAAACATAACGGAGTTTGAGCTGCAAAGCAACAAGGGACAGATTTTGATTGAAAACGTAACGAAGTTTGAGCTGCAAAGCAACAAGGGACAGATTTTGATCGAAAACATAACGGAGTTTGAGCTGCAAAGCAACAAGGGACAGATTTTGATTGAAAACGTAACGAAGTTTCAGCTGCAAAGCAACAAGGGACAGATTTTGATTGAAAACGTAACGAAGTTTGAGCTGCAAAACAACAAGGGACAGATTTTGATCGAAAACATAACGGCGTTTCAGCTGCAAATCAACAAGGGACAGATTTTGATAAAAAAACATAACGGAGTTTCAGCTGCAAAGCAACAAGGGACAGATTTTGATTGAAAACGTAACGAAGTTTGAGCTGCAAAGCAACAAGGGACAGATTTTGATCGAAAACATAACGGAGTTTGAGCTGCACGAAGTTTGAGCTGCAAAGCAACAAGGGACAGATTTTGATCGAAAACATAACGGAGTTTGAGCTGCAAAGCAACAAGGGACAGATTTTGATTGAAAACGTAATTGATCGAAAACATAACGGAGTTTGAGCTGCAAAGCAACAAGGGACAGATTTTGATTGAAAACGTAACGAAGTTTCAGCTGCAAAGCAACAAGGGACAGATTTTGATTGAAAACGTAACGAAGTTTGAGCTGCAAAACAACAAGGGACAGATTTTGATCGAAAACATAACGGCGTTTCAGCTGCAAATCAACAAGGGACAGATTTTGATAAAAAAACATAACGGAGTTTCAGCTGCAAAGCAACAAGGGACAGATTTTGATTGAAAACGTAACGAAGTTTGAGCTGCAAAGCAACAAGGGACAGATTTTGATCGAAAACATAACGGAGTTTGAGCTGCACGAAGTTTGAGCTGCAAAGCAACAAGGGACAGATTTTGATCGAAAACATAACGGAGTTTGAGCTGCAAAGCAACAAGGGACAGATTTTGATCGAAAACATAACGGAGTTTGAGCTGCAAAGCAACAAGGGACAGATTTTGATTGAAAACGTAATGAAATTCGAGCTGAAAAGCAACAAGTGACAGATTTTGATCGAAAACGTAATGACATTCGAGCTGAAAAGCAACAAGGGGCAGATTTTGATCGAAAACGTAACGAAATTCAAGCTGACAAGCAGCAAGGGACAGATTTTGATCGAAAACGTAACAAAATTCGAGCTGAAAAGCAACAAGGGACAGGGTTTGATAAAAAACGTAACGAAGTTTGAGCTGAAAAGCAACAAGGGACAGATTTTGATCGAAAACTTAATGAAGTTCGAGCTGAAAAGCAACAAGGGACAGATATTGATCGAAAGCATAACGAAATTCTAAAAGCAACAAGTTTGTAAGATGTTATTTTGAACAGTTCACTCACCTCCTGAAGAAATTGTGTCTTTTTGTGATCATCTCTAGAATGAAGAACCTTTACTGCTACAGTTGTATGATGTAAACTGCACTTATAAACTGTTCCATGTGCTCCCATTCCAAGCTTAAGATCCTCTGAGAAAGATGATGTTGCAGAAACAATATCTTCCCACTGAAAATGTTGGTATTGCTGCAGAGGTCCTTCAAGAGCATTCTCATGCTTTCCTTTCTCTTTGGCATCTTGAAGAGCTTTTGTCTCTGCTTCCTTCCTATAGATGCCTTCTCTTTCGGCGCGTTCTTTTACGTACTTTGCTTCTCTTCTTAAAGCTTCACGCTTCGTTCTCTCTTCCCTTGCAAATTCTTTGGCAGCCACCTCTCTGTTCTTGATCTCGTCGAGCTTCCTAGCGTCCTCGGATCGTTGTTTATTTAGATGGTTCAGCTGATAAGAATCAATAATGGGGTGACTGTCGAAGAGCATGAAAAGAAAACAAGTAGAGGGAATATTACTCATAGGTTATGAATGATGAATAGAAAAATGATATCTACCTTTCGAGAGGCATCGATCGTCTCTCGTTGAGCGATTGCGTACATTCCTCTCGCGTGTCTTAGTTTGATTCTCAACTTTTCAAGCTCAAAGTTGACATCCGTCTGTCAATGCAAGAAACAAATTGAATATACAAATATGTCGTCATAGTAACATCAGATAAATGAATGTCAGAATGAAAGTTGTATCCCAGAAGTCTTTATAATGCTGAGACTGGAGTCGTGGATTGTCGATGTGAGATGTTACATTGGTTGGAGAGGGGAACGAAACATTGTTTATAAGGGTGTGAAAACCTCTCCCTAATAGACGTCAAATGCATTTAAAACCCTGAGGAGAAGTCAAGAAGAGAAAGCTCAAAGAGAATAATATCAGCTAACGGTGGGGGCTTGGGCTGTTACAATGGTATCATAGCCAGACAATCGGGCAGTGTGCTCGAGAGAACACTGGGTCACCCCGGATTGTGAGATCTACATTGGTTGAAGAGGGGAACGAACTATTTTTTATAAGAGTGTGAAACCTCTCTCTAACAGAAAACCTTGAGGGGAAAACTGGAAGGAAAAGTCTAAATAAAACAAATATCTGCTAGCGGTGGACTTGGGCTGTTACAATGATATCATAGCCAAACAATCAAGCAGTGTGCTAGCAAGGACGCTAGGCCCCTAAGGGAGTGGATTGTGAGATCCCACGTTAGTTGGAAAGGGGAACGAAACATTTTTTTATAAGGATGTAAAAACCTCACCCTAATGGATGCGTTTTAAAACCTGAAAGGAAAGCTATAATCTCTCAACCACTAGTGGTGAATTATATAGAAGCTCTCCAAGAAAGAATTAGAGCCTTAAATGGATGCAAATGCTCAAGCCAAAGAGACCAAAAGATAACAAGCCAAGGGAACATATGAAATGATCCATTGAACTAACAACAAGCCAAGGCAAACAGCAGATGGATTACCTGACTTTCACATGAAACATGATCACCGAACGCGCCCGAGGACGAAGCTTCATCAACCCAAGATTGGCCATCCATCGGCAAACTTTTACAGCTAGAGTCTCGACTCAATGTTCGTACGCAATCCGAAACATAGGAAGAAGAACGAACGCCATCCACCTGATCCTCAATATCAACAGATTGACATCTAGAATGGTCAGCTTTAATGGGGCTTGATTTCGTCGTAAGAAGAGTCTGGTTGATGGTTGAAAGAGCTTGAAATCGTTGTAACGGTAGGGACGGGGAAGAAGAAGGGAAATCGGAGTAGGACGTAGTTAAGCTCGAACTGCTATCTGTATCAACAAAACAGGAAAAACTGAATAATAAAATTTATAATATGAACTAAAGATGAACAAACACTATCTCTGGTTGAATGCTGGTAAAATATGCATGCAGATCAAAGCTAATGGCTACCAGTAACTGAGCTGGATGAATAGCTCAAGTAGCTATTTGCAGAGCTTGATTCACTCGCATCATCTTTAATGCTCACGTTTGTCTCCATATCAGGCGGCCGTATTGAGGCTAATTGTCCTTTTGAAATAGCATAGACTGTACAATGTCTTGGTGCAAGTGCTGATATTCTTGAGGATAGACCATTTAGTTTCCTGCCAAAAAATGTCATCCAGACACGACAAGAAGATGAGAAAATAAACATAATACTATGTTTGAGAGCTGAAATATGTACTCAACAAAGTGTAATGAGAAAATAAGCAGCAGTTGTCCCTTTAGGCTTACTGTCCCCGACAAAGTGTAAGAACTTAGTATAATGTCAATCGAAGCCCGCCGCTAGCAGATATTGCCTTCTTTGGGCTTTTCCATTTGGGCTTCCGATTAAAGTTTTTAGAACCTGTCTACTAGAGAGAGGTTTCCACACTCTTATAAGGAATGTTCCGTTCTCCTCTCCAACCGACGTGGGATCTCACAATTCACACCTCCCTTGGGGCCAGTGTCCTCACTGGCATACCAACCAGTATCTGGCTCTGATACCATTTGTAACAACCTGAGTCCACTGCTAGTAGATATTGTCTGTTTTAGCTCATTACGTATCGCAGTCAGTCTCACGGTTTTAAAATACGTCTACTAGGAAGAGGTTTCCACACCCTTATAAGGAATGTTTCGTTCTCCTCTCCAACCAATGTGGGATCTCATAATCCACACCTCCCTTGGGGCCAGTGTCCTCGTTGGCACACCAACCGATATCTAGCTCTGATACCATTTGTAACAGCCCAAAGTCACCACTAATAGATATTGTTTGTTTTAGCCCATTACGTATCGCAATCAATCTCACAGTTTTAAAACACGTCTACTAGGGAGAGGTTTCCACACCCTTATAAGGAATGTTTCATTCTCCTCTCCAACCAATATAGGATCTCACAATCCACTCCTCTTGGGGGCTAGCGTCCTCGTTGGCACACCACCCATTGTCTGGCTCCAATACCATTTGTAACAGTCTGAGACCACCCCTAGTAGATATTGTCCGTTTTAGCCCATTACGTATCGCCATCAACCTCACAATTTTAAAACACGTCTACTAGAGAGAGGTTTCCGCACCCTTATAAGGAATGCTTCATTCTCTTATCCAACCAACGTGGGAATCAGGCACTTGTGTCCTGATGTCTCCACGTTAATCTCGTTTATAACTTTCACAACCCTACAGAAACCTTCATTTGATGTTTGTCATTACATATCTTAATTTAGTAAAGAGCATGCTAAAGACTAATTACCTTGAGAAAAAACCCTGTGATGAAACTCCTATAACAAGCTTGCTGATTGAACACTTTGTGACCTCTTCTATGATTGCATTTGCTACATCATCTGCTTCAAGAGTAACAACATCAAGTTGAACCTACATTTTGAAAGAAGATTTCAGCTTATTCTGTTTTCCCATCCACAGTTCAAATTAGTATAAGGCCAGACCTTTCTCTGAGCAAACATCTTCGTGTATGGAAGAAGCTTTTCGTTCGTCTGCCACCCGATTTCTTTCCTATAAGCTGCAGCGACATCGTCACGAACTTGTGAAACTGGAATTGAATTTCCCACTGCATCAACATTGGTATATAGCTTGAATATGCTATCTAGATAAAGTTTAGTGTTAGCCACAAGGAAGTATAAGGAAAATCTGATCAATTTTTACGTCTAATGAAGATTTTGTCTCACACGTTAAGAATTAAAAAATGAACATAACGTATAGGGTTGAAGTAACTTGGTCATGTCGAGAGGTTATTACCCTCTGAATGGTCCTGACCTTGTCTTTTCACCTTAGTAGTCCTATGCATGTCTGACCTTGTCTTTTCAACTTAGTAGTCCTATGCATAGTCAGTACTATAGCTCCATGGTCTAGTTTCCTGCGTCATTTCTTAACCTCATGATGCAACTTTGTTCGAGGTTACATTGTGAGGGTGGATTTGCATATATTGGGGTCACTACATGTAATAGTGCAAGTCCACTGCTAACAAATATGGTCCTCTTTAGGTTTTTCCTTTCGGACTTCCCCTCAAGGTTTTTAAAACGTATTCTGCTAGGGAGAGGTTTCCACACCCTTATAAAGAATGTTTCGTTCCCCTCTCCAACTGATGTGGGATCTCACAATCCACCCCGATTCGGGGCTTTTGGGCTTTCCCTTTCGGACTTCCTCTCAAGGTTTTTAAAACGTGTTTGCTAGGGAGAGGTTTCCACACCCTTATAAAGAATGTTTCGTTCCCCTCTCCAATCGATGTGGGATCTCACAATCCACCCCCTTCGGGGCCTTTGGGCTTTCCCTTTCAGACTTCCCCTCAAGGTTTTCAAAACGCGTCTGTTAGGGAGAGGTTTCCACATCCTTATAAAGAATGTTTTGTTCCCCACTCCAATCAATGTAAGATCTCACAATCCACCCCACTTCCGGGCCTTTGGGCTTTCCCTTTCGAACTCCACCTCAAGGTTTTTAAAACGCATTTGCTAGGGAGAGGTTTGCACACCCTTATAAAGAATGTTTCCTTGCCCTCTCCAACCGATGTTGGATCTCACAATTCACCCTCCTTCAGAGCTTTTGGGCTTTCCGTTTCGAACTTCCCCTCAAGGTTTTTAAAGCAAGTCTACTAGTAAGAGGTTTCCACACCCTTATAAAAAATGCTTCGTTCCTCTCTCCAACCGATGAAGGATCTCACAATGCACCCCCTTTCCAGGCCCAGCGTCCTCGCTGACTCGTTCTCTGATCTCACAATCCACCCTCCTTCGAGGCCCAGTATCCTCACTAGCACTCATTCCTCTCTCCAATCAACTTGGGAAGCTCATGGATTTTCTCAAGATGGTCACAGAAGTGTGTACTTTTCAATTTTCAGTACAAGAACCAAGCGTAAAGTGAACCTCCACATAAACAACCAAAAACATATTCAATTTGAAGTGCACGGCTTACTTGGAGTTGGGACAGTAGTAATCCTCGGGGTGACATGTAGCAGCTTGAAATTAATGATGCCCTCAGGTAGAAACTTTTCCAACGACCATCTAATTATATATCTACTGTTCTTCTTCCCACTGATAGCAACAGCTACAACTGGAGAAGGGGAAGGCAGTGAAATAAGATCGGCTTCCTCTTCCATCCCCTCCATAATGATGCAACTCTAATGCATCCAACTGTCTGAGAAATGTGGAAAGAATGTCAGTTAAGTATAATACACCAAAACAACATAAATTTTTACAGAAAAATGGCTCATATTTAGTGGACCTCCTAGCTAACATATTGGACCAGATATCTTGTATGATACTGTAACGTTCTAGCCAAAGATTCAAACACAGGCCCTTCAAGATTCAAACACAGGTCCTTCTAGCATGTGAAACCAATTCGAGACACGACATGAATGAACCAACACCACATTTGATTGATACGTATCGTGAAACTATACAAGCATGATTAGACAAGAGTTACTAGTTACTATTTATACCAACAAATATAGCTTTCTTTTCAGTGGCTGTCATAAAAACGTCAAGCTTAACCTTGCGTCAATCATATATAGGGTGTAATAGTCCAAGCCTACCGCTAGCAGATATTGTCCACTTTGGCCCGTTACGTACCGCCGTCAGCCTCACGGTTTTAAAACGCATCTCCTAAGGAGAGGTTTCCACGCCCTTATGAGGAATGTTTCGTTCCCCTCTCCAACCAACGTGGGATCTCATATAGGGTGACCTTTTAGGGATATTTACAAAAATACGAGTGAGGAAAAAACATGCTAAGAAATCCGTTCATGTATGTAGGAACAATATCAACCTCTTGTAAGCAGCTCAAGTGGAAGGATGAAAGTTCTTTGGGGGAAGGGAAGTTGTTTGATACAAAGAGAATTATCCAATGCCCTCTGAGTTCAATAAACACCCAGAAAGTTGGAGAGAAACAAGACAGTATATCAGATTCAAAGCATCAAACAACAAAAGCAGCAACAAATAAGGATTTCCCAGTCAATCAATTAACACCAAATCAAAAGAAAGGAGCACCAGCTGCTTGGAATTCCAAAACTAAGAACAACCCAGTTCAAACAGAGTACAGATAAACTAGCAAGAGGTAGAGAATATGAAAAAAGTACCCTCCACGGCCAGAATCCGCCGCCGGAGATGCCCAAGTCCACCGTGCCTCGCAACCAGAAAACCTGCGTTTAAAAGTCCACAGAAAATCAAAGAAAAAATGGGAATCGTGTTCGTGTGGGAAAGGGAAGAAATGGGGAAATTGGTCAAAATTGTTCTTGGTCTTCCATTCATAAACTCATTCGCAGACATGAAAGCAAGACTTTGAAGGTGATATTAAGTAATAACTCCTCATATGCCGTTCTGGCCCACCTTACCCAATTTCTAATACTCATGCTCCAATGTGCAGCAATGAACAATGAATCGACCTCGTGTGAAACGGCACAACCTTTCATAAATGGTTAACTCTCTACCTATTATTACTTCGACCCATTTTTAGTGAATAATAATTTTATTTTAATAATTTAAAATGGGTGAATGAAATCAATTGAAAATAGCTGTAAAATAATTTTTTTTTGTTTTGGATGTTTGTTCATCCAACTCTAAAATTTATGGGTATTAATTTTTTTTCCTTTTTTTTTGTTGAATTTTTTTTGGTTGTTTTTATATAATTTCGAATTTAAACTTTTAATTTCATTTAATTGGACTAGAAACAGTGTTACACTTTTTACCCTCCGTTCAATTAATTTATGAAAATCTTCCTAAATTGATTAATTTTAATAAAATAAAATTTCCAACAAATTTTTTTTAACAAATATACAAATTAATCCTCAAATATTTTTAATAAATTTTATAAATTTCAACATTGTTTTTCTCTAGAATTTTATTAAATTTATATCGTACATATTTTTTATATATAATTTATTAAATGGATATGATAAAGAAAATAGACTTGGAATATAATTTCTCTAATTTACTAATTTAGTTATAGAAATATATTAGCAATGGATTAAATAAAAGTATAAACAAAATTAAAAATTAAAAATAAAATCTTTATCAAACCCACAACAAGTATTTTTAATATTTTCAAATTATAATATAATTATTTTAAAAAAACGAAGGTCAATAAAATGATTTTTTTTTTAATTGTCCTTTTAATATATTAAATATGTTGGGTAGGAATATTGTTTAGTTAGGCTGTATTCAAATTATATTTTTTTAATTATATCAATAATGATGGTAGTATGGAGATTTGTAATATTGTATAAATAATTAAAAAAATTTAAAATAATAATATTGATAATGGGATAAACCAATTTTTAAATTATAATGTATCAACATCCAAAATGGAGATGATTGGGATAGCTTAATGTATAATATAGAAAAATCAAAATAAAATTGTGATTTTTAATTTTAAATCTAATTTCAAACATTAAAATTTTAAATTTCCCATAAAAATAACAAAGACTCCATTTATTAGTAAAGATAATAATAATACAATTTTCTCTTTTTTATTTTATTAGTGATAGCAAATTTTTTAATATCTATTCCACTCCGTCAACGTTTATAAGTTTGTTTTTTTAATTTTACAAGACAAATATATAGTCTAATTTTAAATTTTGGGTCTAATAATTATTGGATATATTTAAAAATAAATAAAAACCCATTATTATATATAAAATTGAATTTTATATCTGACACAACTTTAAACTTTTAATTCTATATCTAATAGTTTTATAAATTTTTTAAAAAGGTCACACGTCTCCATGAGCATTACCAACAGAATTAAAAGTTTTAAGATTCTCTTAAATATATATATATAGTTTAGCATGTTGAGACTAAATATGTGAGATCCTATGTCGTTTGGAGAGAGAAACGGAATATTCATCATATGAATGTGGAAACCTCTTCCTAACATATGCATTTTAAAATTGTGAAATTGATGCTAATATGCAGGCCAAAGCGGACCATATATGTCAGCGGTGGACTTTGACGGTTATAAATGGTATTAGAGCTAGCTAGGACGTTGGGACTTGAATTGTGAGATTCTTGGTTGAAGAGGGGGACAAAATATTCCTCAGGACATAGTAAAAACTAAGTGGAGTGTGAGATCCCGCATTAGTTGGAAAGAATGGTTGAAGAGGGGGACAAAATATTCCTCCGGACTTAGTAAAAACTAGGTGGATTGTGAGATCCCACATTCGTTGGAAAGAATGGTAAGGCGGACAACGATATGTAACAGACCAAAGTGAACAATATTTGAGAGCAGTGGGCTAAGAAATACATACAATTAGGAGTTCAAATACTAAACTTTTATTTATATATATATATACATTAATTTTCAATTTAAATGGTCACTCAAATATTAAATCTCAATTATTTAGGATCTCAAATGTTAGCCGTAAATAAATTTTGATTCTCGAAATAAAAAAATAATGTGAGTCAAAATACAAAAATTGACGGGAGGAAACAAGTGAGATGTGTATATTTAAAACTATAATTTTTAAAATATTAACAAATATGGAAACGTGAATCAAACATCTAATTTTATAAAAGGTAATAAAAAAATTTAAAAGTTTACGATATTGGTTTAATAACGTGTCAATTCTAACATAATTGAGTAGATAAAATATCAATTACAAATCTCAAACATTATTTATTATTTATTTCACTATTAATAACTTATTATATTCCAATTTGAAATTTTAATAATAGTTCCTATAAACTAGTCGTAAAATTAAAATCCACAAATAAATATTATTTATTTCATAACGTCTTTATCGAGTGAATATCATAAGATGAAAATCATTATATTAATATGAAACTATTTACTTAAAAACATATATTATATAAAAAAAATGAAAAGTACAGATTGTATTTGAATACTAAGTATTTTCTTCTAAGTCTTTGAATATAGTACGAGACTTTGAAAAATCATGTCACGGTAATTTAAACTCAATATAAATTTTGGAAAACAAATTGAAAATTTTAAAATTATATAAGGTAAGGTTAATAATTAAAATAAAATATTTAAAAATTAAGAAATTAAAATAAGAATAATTAATTAAAATCAAAATTGAAATTATTCTATGCTTTACGCTCGTTGATTCGTGAAAATAAAATGGAGACAAAACTTCTTATTTTGATGAGAGGAATTCATATGACCGGATAATTCGACGAACCTGTATTACCAATTCAAGTTTGAGTTAGATTTTTTCTTTTTCCGTTTAAGTTTGGATTAAATTTTTAGAAAATAAAAAATCCAGTTCGATTGGTGAGTTTACATTTTTTGGTCGGGTCCACTCGTCCAACCAAAAAAATAAGGAGTTTAGGGTCGAGTCCGCTCGACCAACCCAAAAGTAGGGTTTAAGGTCGGGTCGGGTTAACATTTTTTTTTTGGGTCGGATCGACCCAACTTGTTAATCTCGTACTTTTTTTATAGCCTAACACAAGCGCTCAACCGGCCCATTCGGCCCATTAGTTATTTAACATTTCAATTTAATAAATTGATTTATGAATTGATGCAATGGTGGAGTAGTGATACTCAACCGAGAGAAACAGTGGATGTTGGTAAAGTTCTATTAATTCCTACAATCTTGATGAATTTAGCTCTAATTCTGTCAAAATTTTGATTCAGCAGTTCATGCAACTGCATTAGGATTTTGGGTGTACGAATCCGCCATAGATGTTCTTGCCAAGAATCACTTCCCAGTTCCATTGCGACCTTCGTCTTCTTCTTCCCTCGTCCAGACTCTTCCACTGCAGCCCCATCGTTTCCCGGCATTTCTTCAAACGAATTCCATCTTCACTGAGTTGCTCGTCTGAGACTCATCGCTGCGATTTGAAGCTCGGGGCTGAAAATTTCATAGCGAGGGCAATTTCTTCGCGAGTAGAATTATCGGCGCCAGAAATGGTTAAGGCCGTAAGGGTTCATGAAGTTGGTGGCCCTGAGGTTTAGTCCCCTTTTCTCCGATTGTTGATTCAGTATTCGATTCTTTTCCTTCGCCTGAGCATGGATTTATGTGAATTCTGTATGCATTAGAGAAAACCTACTGTAGAATTATACTTAACTAGTACATTTTTGCTTTCTCGTAAGATTTTTCATTGAAAATGATTGTAACAGGTTCTTAAATGGGAGGATGTGGATATTGGAGAGCCGAAGGAGGTTGAAGTTCGAGTTAGAAATAAGGCGATTGGTCTAAATTTTATTGATGTATACTTCAGGAAAGGAGATTATAAGGCTGCTACCATGCCCTTTACTCCAGGTTCTGTTCTCTTCTTTAAACTCATTGTAAGGTCATGGATTCTGTATAAGGTTTCTTTAGTGGCATCTTATCCTTCTTCCATGTTTAGGTGATTTATTCCTGCCTGTGAAGTTTGAAGGCTTTGGATTGCATGTTGAGATATTGTCTGTTCTAGTTGGATGCAGCCATTAATTGTGCCTTTTTTTTTTCTTCTAAAGATTACAAGTTTTAGCGTGTGAGATGAATAGAGTTTTGTATGAAGTTGGTTAAACTGAGGGCTATGGACTAATGATGTCATTGACATTGAGGTTTTCCATGTGGCTTACAATATGTGTGGACTTTACAATGTCATATTGTGAGATCCCACGTCGGTTGGAGAAGGGAACGAAGCATTCCTTTATAAGGGTGTGGAAACCTCCTTAGTAGACGCGTTTTAAAACTGTGAGGCTGACGACGATATGTAATGGGGCAAAGCGGAAAATGTCGGCTAGCGGTGGGCTAGGGCTATTACAAATGGTATCAGAGGTAGACATCGGACGTGGGCCTCCAAGGGGGTGGATTGTGAAATCGCACATCGGTTGGAGAGGGGAACGAAGCATTCTTTATGAGGGTGTGGAAACCTTTCCTTAGTAGACGTGTTTTAAAATTGTGAGGCTGACGACAATACGTAACGAGGCAAAACAGACAATATCTGCTAGCGGTGGGCTTGGGCTGTTACAAATGATATCAAAGCCAGACAATGAGTGGTGTGCCAGCAAGGACGCTAGGCCCCCAAGGGAGTGGATTGTGAGACTCCACATCGGTTGGAGAGGGGAACGAAACATTCCTTATAAGGGTATGGAAACCTCTCCCTAGTAGATGCGTTTTAAAATCGTGAGGCTGATGGCGATACGTAATAGGTCAAAACGGACAATATCTACTAGCGGTGGGCTTGAACTATTACACATATCAACTTTGAAACTTATTTAATTCCTCCATGCGTGCAATATAAGGAAGAAGTTAGGGTCCTTGGTGACTCAAAATTGAATTTCAAGGCTGAAATTTAAAAATTCTAACTGCTGTCCCTTTGTTATCCATAAAATGTTGTATTTGAGTGAAAATACTTATTGTCCTCTTTTTAAATTTATATTGTGTATTTACACAAAGATTACTTGGCCAATACTCAATTAGAATGCAGTAGAAGTGACCTTTATTTTACATGCCACATGATTGAAGAATAATTTACTATGCAGGCATGGAAGCTGCTGGGGTGGTGACCGCTGTTGGCCCTGGAGTAAACGACAGGAAAGTTGGGGATCTTGTTGCTTATGCTGGGAACCCAATGGGTTCATATTCTGAAGAACAAATACTTCCTGCTGATAAAGTTGTTCCAGTTCCTCCCTCAGTTGATCCCACAATTGCAGCATCTGTCATGCTGAAGGGTATGACAGCCCAATTTCTATTACGTCGATGTTATAAGGTTGGTTTTGTTTTATAGTATTTATTGGCAGATGTTAGATTTAAGGTACATCTGGATCGTTTATGTAACAACTCAAGCCCACCACTAGTAAATATTGTTCTTTTTGGGCTTCCCTTCAAAGTTTTAAAACGCGTCTAAAAAACCTCAAGGGGAAGCTTGAAAGGGAAAGCCCAAAGAGGACAGTATCTACTAGCGGTGGGCTTGGGCTGTTATAGTTTACACGTCTCTGAGAATAATGTTACATGATGTAATTTCTTCATTCCATTGCATCAATGTTACATGTTGTAGCAGAACTGCCAACATTTTTATGACCAGCGAGATTTTGTCTGATATTCTCTACAGGTTGAACCGGGAAATATTGTCCTCGTTCATGCAGCAGCTGGTGGAGTTGGATCCCTGTTGTGCCAATGGGCTAACAGTCTTGGTGCCACTGTCATTGGTACTATCTCAACCAAAGAGAAGGCAATTCAAGCCAAGGAGGATGGATGCCATCATGTTATTATCTCTAAGGAAGAGGACTTTGTTGCTCGTGTTAATGAGATAACTTCCGGAAATGGCGTTAATGTTGTTTATGACTCTGTAGGAAAGGATACCTTTCAGGTAATAATTCTACTTTTCACCTTGTTTTTAAGTATTCTTGCAGAAACTCTAAGTTGTTGTGACTTGCAAGGAATTGTCTTTTCTAACTTCTGAACAATTTAGCAATTCTTAGATACTGATTCTTTATAGCTTCCCACCTCTTAATCAAATATAACTTCTCAGCTATAGTTTTGGCCACGGATTGGGAGCATTAGGTTTCTTCCTTTACTGAAGTTTCACCAATGCTTATTATGATCTAAAATTTCCTGCTGTACTGATTTGAAGAATATGCTCCCAATCTAGTTCACTTGTAGAAAGTTGCTTGAGCCTAAATGATGTAACTAGATGATGTTATGCATGAGTTAGTTAAGGAGTTTGTAAATCACTTGTGTGTGGGTGCACAGTGTCACAATCGTGCTCTTACGGGACGTTTCTAAGCGATTGTGTAACACTCACTCTCACCACCAAGTGAACCAACTCGAAATCTGGTTGCCTTCGGCATGACAATGTATACCCAAGCATCTGGCCCCACTTTGAGAAGAAAGTTTTAGAAAATGGGGGTAGAGAAAGATTTTTGAAAGAGAGTTCAAAAGCAAGATTTGAAAGAAATGAAGAAAGCAACGTTATATGAGTTTAAGGAAAGAAAGAACCACGGCTTAAATAGCATATAACTCAAGGTAGGAAGAATTGACGACTAGTCGCATCCTCCTATAGACATTCTGAGGCATTATAGGTCTACCAGGCGTAGACATGATTCTGCCAAAACATCATACACTTAGAAAATACAATAAAGAAACTATAAATCGTGAAAACAGTAAAGAAAAGCAATAAGGTGATACAAGACAAGGGTTTTGGCATGCAACGGGCATGCGGTCATGGGCAACATGCCTTGCATGACCGTGTGTAGTGGAAGGGTAGTGAAGCTTGAAAACTGACTGAATCGTCTCGATTTCTATACCATTGGCTTTGACTGTATTCTTCTTGTCCCACCCTTCTGTGTTTCTGTCTCAGCTTTAGATAGTGTGGTGAAATGTGGAATGATATAATGAATGAAATTCTATTCGATCATAAGTTAAAATCTTAACCGACTCGTGTGCAATAAACGATCTGAATTTGAGCTTCAGGTATCCTACTTGAACTGCTGATTTTAGTTGTATCATAGTAACTGGACTGTTTCTGGGAAGAGATGACCTCATTCATGAACTCTTTCGTTTTGTTTCATAAGCAGGGATCATTGGCATGTCTGAAAACTCGTGGCTACATGGTGAGTTTTGGACAATCATCAGGACCAGCAGACCCAGTTCCACTCTCAGCTCTTGCAGCAAAATCTCTGTTCTTAACAAGGCCTTCCCTCATGCAATATACTGCGACCCGGGACGAGCTGCTGGAGGCTGCTCAAGAGGTATTTGCAAACATAGAATCTGGCACTTTACGGGTTCGTGTTAATCATACATACCCTTTATTTGAAGCTGCACGGGCGCACGCTGACCTCGAGAGCCGAAAAACAACAGGGTCAGTTGTGCTGATACCTTAAAATACTGTCCTTGAAAATAAGGTTCATGTTGGTTTATTCTGTTTGAACTGCGTTTGTAATGACTTTCTGAGATGAACAGGCTATGGGACGTTTGCTTTCATTAAATTTTGTGGTAGCCATGGAGAATTTGTCCCGCATGTTTTATTACCCCCACCCATTTTTAAAATAGTATTAAACAATTACAAGAGAAATAAATAGAATTAAGAGAATTAAAAACAAAATAAAATCATTTCTTCTCTTTTTTTTTTTTTTTTACATTAATTTCTCTATTAAATATTTCTTAAAATTTGAATTTAGTTTATATTTGGATTATAGATTTTAAAATGAAAATATCCTTTAATTTTCAAAAATTTCATTACTAATTTTTTTAAAAAAATTTAAAAACACCTATAAACTTTTTTAAAAATTTCAAAAATAATTTGAGGGTCATGATTTTTATCATATATTAACGATAAAAAAAAAGAGATAATCTATTAAATGTCACGATTTTTGTCATATATTAACGATAAAAAAAACTTTAAACTATTTTTAATAAAGGATAAAGGTTATTAACGTTACTTTTAAAATTTTATTGACATTTTTTAAATATACGATAAAAATATTTTAAACTTTAAAAAATAATTAGGAGGTATTAATGAAACTTTTTTAATATTAAAAAATATTTTAGAACTTAAACTATTTTAAATATTTTCACAAAAATATTTTAAATATTTTTTTAGATTTTTACGAAAGATTAATATTATTATTGAAAGTTTTGAAAATTTATAAATATTTGGAGACAAAATAGAGCTTAGTTTAGGGGTATTTTTTTTTATTAATTTAGTTTTTTTTTTAAACTGTTTTTGTAGATGGGGGACCACGGACATGGAAGGCGGGAAGAAGGTCACGTGAGGTGCAACACGTCTGGTAATTTTTAATCATTACTTCTCCTCCTCAAAATTCCCTCGCTCTTCTTCGCTTTCCATTGGGTTTCATTTCATTTCATGCAAAGCGAAACTGAAATTGATTTCGCTCCATTTCTTCTCTCCACAAACCTCAACCTTTCTCCTCTTCGTTACCGCCCAAACTCAGAAGGTTCCGTCTCTCTTCACTCATCTTTTTCTCCTGTTTTCCTGATCTCTAATCTATATGGCGTCTTGAATTCATCTCCTGATCTCGATCTTCTTTTTCAATGTTTTTCATCTCCAATCGAGTTTGTTTGGTTCTTGTTTCGGATGTATTCATGGTACTCTTAATTACTTGTTATCGCTGTTTTGATCTCTCTTATGCATGTTAGTATTGTTTCTTACTTTGCCTGTTCTCTACGACGTTTCAAGAACTGGACATGGAATAATTGATGGCTACTTTTGTTATTTATTTATGTTGCTCGTCTTTAATTCTTTGAGATCGAGTTAGGTCTTTTTTTTTTATTTTTTATTTTTATAATTAATCAGTCTGAGTCGAGTGTTTAGTGTTCATTTGCAGTCTTTGTTGTGCTCGAAACGAATCGATTTATCTAACATTCTATCATATTCGAGTTGCAAAAACAGATGAAATAGTGAAAGTTTCCGCAAGAAGATCAGATATCTTTTGACCTAATTTGCTGCTGTGTACTTGTTTTCACTTTTAGTTCTGCTTTTTTTTTTTTTTTTTTTTTTCCCTTTTAGATGTGTATTTCAACTATCAGAGCGTTCTGGTCAACTCAGTGCGTCTCTTTGGTTGCTATTTCATTAATTTATCAACTATAATAATATTTGAATCGACTCCCTCCCGTCGTTTGTTTCTGTATCGCTGCTATTTTCTTTTTGTCTCTGAATTTCAGGGTCTGAAATATACAGCTATTTTGGTGGTTGTAAGCTTTTTCTTTCGGTAGCCGCAATATTATACTCATTTCCATTAATAAACTAACAAAGCCTTTTGTATCGAACAAAGCCCCAGCCACTAGGAATTTCTCTCTCCAAACCCTTGCGATTTCCTTTTTTTTTCAAACGTGAACTGCCAATTTTCATTTTCATTTGAGGAACAGCCTCGGAATTTTTGCCATGTGTATTTATTTAATTTGTATTGAATAAATTATCAAAATGCACAGAGTCTCCAAAACGATCTTTCTTTTATTCCGTTTTTGTTTGCTTCTTTTTTTAAGGTTCAGTATTTTCTTTAAAAAAAAAAATCTTATTTCATTGGTTGCACCGTTAACAAATCGTTATGTGGACAGTTTTTCAGGTGTTCAGAATTATGGAGGCAAGCTCGTGCGTACTTGATGATGCAGCTGAAGTTAGCACCATTTCTCTCTCTCTCTCTATAACACACACACACACACACTAACTGTAATATATTCCCAAATTACCCAACTTGCATTCCCACGCGCTTTCACTTACGTCATGTTCACGGTCGTTTTTTCTATTATAATGATAGAATTTAACTTTCTTTAAAATCCCCTTACATAGGATATATAAAAGAATAAATTTACTCTAATGGAATGGCGACTTGATTTATTTCGCTTACTTGAGTAAAACATATAGAATGGACACCAAAATAATAATAATAAAGAAAAGAAGATCCAAATGGAACATTTCATACACAGAACAGAAAGAAAAGAAAAGAAAAAAAAAATGATGGGACGCCTATCATTAATGCACATACTTTTATGTCCCCAAAAAGGGCATTTACTTCTGAAAATTTGCTTTTTCTGCGTCGAGTACGTGCCGCAGCTAAAAAGCAAAATATAGTTAATGATGAGATTACGAAACCACATGCACGTAACGATCGATAATGCAAATATCTCTTTCAAAATATTTCTTTTTTGTATATATTTGCTGCAAGATCACACACGCGCACTCTGGGAGGGGGTTTGTTACTATGAAAAACCGTTTTAGCTATATAGTCTGGGCTATTGCATTGGGAGGAGAGTTTGTTTCCCGGTCATCGCAGTGAAGGGAGTTTTGTGGGTGTGGTAATAATATTGGATGTAGCTTGCATATTTTTGGTAGGAATGAAAAATGGGTAATTTAAACAGTGTTTTTGTTGAGCAGGATATGAAATTGACGATGTACTTGAAGGAAAAGCAGAAACATAGCTCCGTAGACGGCGCACCAAACCCTGCTTCAGCCAGACATGCACTGCCACCATCTTCAGCAGTGGCTACACCGAGTTGTACCGCTGGTAATGACAGCAACCTTCTCCTTTTGCATCCATATTTTCGTCTACCTTGTACCCATTTTGCCCTTTGCTTTGGCTTAGATTTATGTCTATATGGGACACTATAGTAACGTTCCTATAGGCGAGACTCATCCTCCGATTGGCTTTTGTGAATCAGAGGGTCGCCTGGAGCAAATCAAAGTGGGTTCTTTCTATGAAATAGACCACTCGAAGCTCTCATCTTCTACGCCAGAACAACTAAGGGCAATCCGGATAGTCATGGTATTTTACCAAATTCACACAAACCCATATTTATCGTCCATAAATTTTTTGGCATAAATTTCATGTCATGTTCTTTGCTCATTTTCTTAATGCAGGTAAGTGACAAGGATGAAATCAATGTATCCTTGAGATACCCAAGTGTATACTCGCTTCGCACACATTTCCGTAACTTCGAGAATCCAAATGGAAAAGAGCTTCCTGGACTAAACGAGAAGTATATAATGAGTTCAAACGTTGCTGGAGATGTACTCTACCGGAGAATACCAGCCACGGAAATTGCAGAAAGAAGGAATTCCTGGAGCTTCTGGACTGCACCGTCCGAGAACGCTGATAGAGATCAAAGTTCGACTTCGGGTGGTGAGGTCAACAATGCAGCTTCAAAGAAGGGGATTTGCTGGTCAGAACTCAAGTTCACTGGGATGGTCCAGTGGGGTAGCCGGCGGCAAGTTCAATACATAGGTCGGCACGAAGATAAAAAGATTATAGCTTTGTCGAAATCATTTGAACAAGAAGAAGCAAAAAATGATAGTTTAGGGGAAGGGGAAAAGAAAACAGATCAGGAGAATGGGGAAGAAATATTTAAGGTGGAAGACTCGGACGGGAAAGGGAACAGCCTCAAGAGGAAGCGTTATTGCTCTAGAAATATTCAGAAAAATCTCAAGAAATCAACTCCTGAAAAGAAAAATGGGTTAAAACTTCGTAATACTGGTAAGAAAAAAGAGCTGAAGAAATCCATTGATAGATGGTCTGTGGAAAGGTAAGAAACCATAATCACAATCGAATATTCAGTCATTAATTTTGATACTATAATTGAAATTAATTTAACCGTCTCATAATGGGTTGCTTTAATCATTCAATCATCATTGAAGATATAAATTGGCGGAGGAGAACATGCTGAAGATTATGAGGGCCAAAGGAGCAGTCTTTGGGAACCCAATTCTAAGGCCAGCCTTGAGAGCTGAAGCTCGAAAGCTGATTGGTGATACGGGTTTGCTGGACCATCTACTGAAGCACATGGCCGGAAAGGTGGCACCCGGTGGAGTTGACAGATTCCGTCGCCGACATAATGCCGATGGTGCAATGGAATATTGGCTGGAGAGTGCTGATTTGATAAATATCAGAAAGGAGGTTGGAGTGCAGGATCCATATTGGACACCGCCACCTGGATGGAAGCTGGGTGATAACCCTACTCAGGATCCCATTTGTTCCAGGGAGATCAAGGAGCTCCACGAGGAGATTGCCGAAATTAAGAAGTAAGTTACTGTTTTTTTTTTTTTTTTAAATAAATGGTTTTCCATATATGTGGATGGTAATTTTTTGCTTTGAAATCGTGATATCTTTCCCCAAGTTCTTATCGGAGTAGCTGTCGGAGGAAAAATTGTTAAATGTGGCATTTGGCTGCCGCTAGTAATCACTGTATGCATATTCAAAATACAAATTTTAGTTAATCCTTGTCGGTACTTAACCCTTTATTCATCATCAATTTCTATCTGTTTGATTCTCCCGGAATCTTGGCCTTGGATCTTTATTGCACTGTTTCATCGGGTAAAATGTACAGATATATCCTAGAACTGGCATCTGCAAAGCAACAAGATATAAATATCGAGACGCAACCGAATTCCGATGTTGTTCCTACGAGTCTGGACCATGAAGAACATTCCTTGACTGCATTAAAGGTGAGGATTTTGAATCAGATTAATTAGTTCGTTCAAAGCCCAATTATGCTTACTAGTTTCGCTTTATATATGCTCGATGGCAGGAAATCTACAACGAATTGTTGAAGAGAAAAGCCAAAATTGAGGAACAGCTAATACAAATTTCAGAATCACTGCATGGAATGGAGGTAACCAGACACGAAACCTATATGTTTTTATTTTTATTGGCCGTAGTCTATGATAAGGAACGTAGTATGGAATTTCTATATTTTTAGTGAATCTGCTTGAGCCACACGTTTATGCCAGAAATCATGTGGTATATTATGTCCTAAAAGAAAACGGGGGAAATCTCAGTTTCCCCCCTTAATACATCATTACATTGGGCACAAGTTCACACTACTTTAACACACCCCCGCGGAGAAATACAAACGAATTGTATGGCTCCTTTCATACACCTTTATTTTTAGAAAGCAGAAAATAATTTGCCCTGCGGAGGGAAATTATAGTGTAGCTAAAAGTTCCACGTGTCAGGGAGTGGACTGCCCAAATTATTTGATAAATATTGAATGGTTTATTTATTTTTTTGAAATAGCTGAGGAATGATTTATTGCAATCATAGTAATAAATCTTTTTAGTACAATGAGAGATCAAACTTTTAACACAAGTACAAAAAATAACTATATCAAATGTTTGTTTTATGCTTAGGATAGATACTATGTATTTATTTCTTTAAATATTATTCATTAATATGTTTAACAACTTAAAATAGACCTGTGCAGAAAATTTACAACTTATAAATATAGTTAGCTTTTAGCCATAATAAAAAAAAACATTGTTAAAAAAATAAAGAAAAAGAAAAATTTTAATTTTCCTAGCTTCCTTCATCTACACAGTGGGGAAAAAAGTTAAATTTGGAAATTAATGGAACCCCTATTCGATATTTACACAATCATCCTAGTCCCTTACAGATGATTATATAGATCATAATTTAGGGATCTATATTTTATTCGCTGTTGAGAATGTTGGTAATGCGACGAACAATAGCATTGATGACAAATGTTTAATGCAGGAGACGACAAGGATTCTAAGAACAAAAATCCTGGAGGACCAAAACATAAAGAGGTCAGAAATAGAACCGGCATCCCCATTATTAAGGCCATCATCACCCGGGCCACCGACAAAGTCAGACAGTACTAAAAGAGAGATAAAGCAGGAAGAGAGAAGAAGAAGAAAACAAGTGCAGGAGGGGGTGGAAGAAGAGGGTAATATGGTGGGATACATGGTCGCAAAAACAGAGGACAAGGCAGCGAAGATCCGAAGGCTAAAGAGTGGGTTCAGGATTTGCAAACCACAGGGTACGTTTCTATGGCCAAACATGGCAATGTCCCCTCACTCTGTAATGCAGCAGGTGCAGGATGACCCCGTTGTGGTCCCAACGCCACCTTCAGCTTCCTCAACCACGGCCGCACCACGCCTCTCACTTTCACCCTCACCCTCAACTGGGCCCCACCCCACATCCCCTGTAAAGCCGTTGGCCAGGCGTCCAGTCGGCACCACCACCACCACCACGATCTCAAATCTCACGAGAAGGCCTAATCTCATCAACCTTAATGAGGTTCCTCCTCACACCCAACTTTGCGACCTTGCACTCTGTGGGACACTGACCTACCAAAGAAGGAACCCCAACGCCCCTGCCTGCCATGATTTGCCAAATGTATGTATCCATCTCTCAATAATTCTTTTGCCCATTGAATTCTTTAAGAAAATATTTTGAAGTGAACACAAATCAACTCTCTGTGTATGCAGTTGGTATGTGGAAAGCATGAGAATGACGGCGTAGAAGGGGTGGAATGCTCGGGCTCCGTTTCCTCCTCCACTCCTTCGTGGTTGTTGATGAGAGATAAGTGGCTGTTGGATCTTGCAACTTCTAAATCATCTCTGGATCCATTTTCTGAAAGCGAGTGATTTGAAGAAAATCACCCTGGTTTGGTTAGTTTCAATCACTGGGTTTGGTTTGGAGCTTAAAATATATATATAGTTTTATTTTTATATCAGGCTAACTTGGTTTGGTCAGAGTATCTTAAGAGGGGTGGGGGGTTACTTGTGCTTTTTTGTTGGTTGGGGGCGGGGATCACGATGCTATACCGTATTACTACAATTACAGTGTTGCAGAACCTAAATTGAGAAGCAGAGATTTTAAGGAATGGTGATTATGATGATGGCGTCTTATTGCAATGCTATTTTTTTAAGGCCTCTGACCAAAAACAAACTAAAAACTGCTATCTACTTTATATTTGATTCTGTTCCATCGGAATTGAAATTTATACTATTCCTACATTTCCTTCATAGAGCATGCACTATAACCATAAACCCATAATCCATAATATCCTGAGGCACAATTTTAAACAAGGTGACCTTAAAAACACTTTTTAAAAATTAACGTCCTTTAAATTTTGGCATTTTTACCCGATGAATTCTAATCACTTTCAAATAAACAAGGAAAAGAAGAAACAAAAACAGAACCCCCAAATGGTAGCGATCCAACTAAAGATTTTGATTTTAATGGGGACTGCTATGATCATGGTAGCTACAGTGAAGTAGGCACGAGTATTAATGTCTAAGCCCATAGTAAACCGATGATGAGCTCAAACAAGAAATTCAAGAACACCTATACTAATCATGGCATAACCCATGCCTAGATACTCGAAAACCGATTTTTCCATTAAAAAAGAAAAAAAAAAGATAAAGAAACAATATGACTGATGATACTAGATCTAGACAGAATGGGAATATACACCTCTAGATGATCGAAGAACCGAAAGAGATGCCGGTGTTTTCCAAAACTTACCTAGTTGAAAATCCCTTAATATAAGAAAGAAAAACCACAAAGCAATTGCTATAATAGCTTCTCATGGAGTTGCAAGACGCAAGGGATGAAAAGATTTTGGACTCACTCAAATAAATAAGAATATGTGTATGTATATACTAAAATGCTTGCACTACTACAAACAACTACAAATGGATGCAAAATGTTAGGTTCTGTTCACCCAAAATTGATAAACCTATCCATTCTCTACAACGAAAATAATTTGTGTTTCGGCAATTGTGGATTTATAACATGAAAAATCTTGCATAGCCCTACGGAGGAAGAAATATAGGATACTTCCCAAATTTTCATAAACAATCAAGGAAAATTCGACGGAAGAGCTAAAGAAATGAAGACCTACAATCTTGCATGCCCGTTCGACCCATTGATAGCAATATCTTGAAACCTAATGCACTGCAAGAGGGCACTTGTCAGCTTCTTCACGTCTTCTGTCGTATGCGTTGCACTCAAGGTCACCCGAAGCCTGAGATGGAAGATGAAAGCAAAACATTAATTCATTTACCAAGTAAAGGTTTTTGTATTTCGTTGTAGCACCCAATAAAATAAAAATACAAATAAAAATAAAGAAAATCAGTTGGTCAAAGTCAACAGAGGGACAAATGATCCATTTTATCCCTCCATTGTGGGGTCTTGAGGGACCTTGACAAAATACTTGCAAATGAAAGGACGAGAGAGAGAAAGTTGAGAGGAGAAAGGAGCGGCCGGAAAACTCACCGAAAACTACCGTTGGAGTTCATTCCGGCCAAGACCGTGACACAAGGAGTCTTTCTTGGAAGGGAGAAGAGGATTTGAGTAATCGGAGTTCCATTTTCCATCAATAACTGAGAAGTTCGACAAGGTAAGTTCTTGAGTAATCCTACGCGATTTTTCCTCATATCCAAGTCATTTCTTAAGACTTAAGGCCTAAGATTTTGATATGTTCTTCTAGGAAGGACTCTCCATAGATTCAGTGAAGGAACTTGGCCGAAATCTTAATTGGAAACTGCTGTTCCAAGAGCCCTACCAAGAATGGTAAGAAAGGATAATGTACCTACTTCTGACGTCCATAAATTGGTCTGTGTTGGAGTAAAAATATCCAGACGTAGTTGGGATTAAGAGATCTACAACTTTGCTAAAGAAACTGACTTGATTTGAGTTCAAAATCAAAAGATACAAAAATGTAAATTTCAAGAAAACTATCAGAAAGTTTGGATTTTCATCTGCTAGGAGGAGAGAAAAATTTGGCGTGCCACATGTCAAACGGCAAGAGGAGAGACACGGCTTGGACACAAGAGGGACACGTGTCGATAGCAAGTGGAGCAATGCGGTTCCACCCGATCTGTGACACGCGGCCTGAGTAACACGCGGTCCAACCTGAGTTGCTTAATCCAAACCGACTCAGAACCCCGTCCAATGACCTACGAGTAGGCCTTTCCTGGGCACATGGGAGCGTGTGCAACACGCGTGTAAGACCCAATTGAAGAAAATCACTATTTTTGGCACCCTAATTGTATAGAACGCTAAACGAAAGGGCACATGTTAATCAAGTAAGTCACCACATGGTATTTAATTCACTTAGAATACATGCATGCTAGTATATTTACCTTAGTTATTAACCTTTCCATGAAATGAATTTAGGTAATATGAGTATGAATGCATAATATGAAGCATTATGAGAATGCAATCATGTTTTATGCTTCCGCTAATTATATGTGTTTAATTCATGCTCAAAGGAAGATGGGAATTTGTGAATTCTGCGCTTCGGGTGCTTGATGGACGTTATTGCCCGTTGAGCATGTATATTTATTTTGCATCAATTATGTACGAGGACTCTAGTTAGTTAATGTGTGCACACCCAGTTATTGTTATTGAGCCAAATTATGTTAAGACTAGGGAATTATGGTTGGGGGTACCCGTTACTAAATTTAGACCTAACCTTTCCCCTAGGAGCCTAACAGACCACCTCGACTTATGAACCACCTTAAGAGTTGTCCTTAAATTCCAAGGTGTGAACGGTGCCAATAGCTTTGTGGGGGAACAAGGGTTTCTGATCAAACCCGACTGAACCTAGCCGTTTTGCAAAGGGAACGTGAGCCCCACGTCATTACAGCCCAACAACTGCATGAGATAAGGGAAGGGTCGCGCCCCCCTACGATGGTGACTTTATGGACCTGAAAGGTTTCAGTTCACCCCCTAGGTAAGATACCGTACTGTCTTAGAGAGCCATGCATGAGGTAGCGCCTCATAGAGGAATACCAGTCATTCACAGCTCGGCATAAGGAACTCTCAAGGTTTAAAAAAGAAAGACAAAGACCAGAATAGCCCCAAGGGGATAAAACCAAAATCAGACATCCTAGTGCCAACGAGTAGCTAGTGGGAATCTATTACACCAAGTATGTGACGAGAGCCTACAAGTAGGTGACTTACTGAATATAATATGCTGCCGGTCGAGGTGGAGGAGTATTCGAGAGCTGTGCGGTCACAAAGGGGGTCGTTCCATAGCGTCGGTTTATTTTTAGATTTTGGAGTCTATTGTATTTTCTTTTATGTTTGTATTCCCTTTGTAATATTCTTTTATTTTAATTTTATTGGATTTTTATCTTTTATTCTACTTTTTCTTGTTTGTTTTCGATTTTGCCGTTTTAGTCGCAGTCCGAGTTTCGAAGTCTTGAAAATCAAGTCATGACATTCATATTCCAAACCTTGACTAGTCCAAATCAGAAGCTCATAACTAGTAGAAGTTAATATAAGTTTTCTTTTCTAGAAGGGGCCTGGACCCAATTCCTTAGACTTGTGGTCTACCACGTTAGGCTTACAATACAACATTTTCTAGAATTGTGAAAACTTAGACGTTCATACTCCACAAAGAAAGCAGCTCCATTTTGAAATAAGAAAATATTTAAAAACAATAAAATATTCAGAGATCATTGTGTACCAAGGAACAAAGATGTACCCGTCCAAGTCCACCGTTAGCAAATATTGTTCGCTTTGGCCCGTTACGTATCGCCGTCAACCTCACAGTTTTAAGACACGTTTGCTAGGGAGATGTTTCCACACCCTTATAGGAAATGTTTTGTTTTCCTCTCCAACCAACGTGAAATCTCATGATCCACCCTCTTGGGGGCCAACGTCCTCGCTGGCACACTGTCCGGTGTCTGGGTCTAATACCATTTGTAATAGTCCAAGTCCACCGCTAGTAAATATTGTTAGCTTTAGCCCGTTACATATCGCCGTCAGCCTCACGATTTTAAGACGTGTCTACTAGGGAGAGGTTTCCACACCCTTATAAGAAATGTTTCGTTTTCCTCTCTAACCAATGTGGGATCTCACAATCCACCCCCTTTGGGGGCCAGTGTCTTCGCTGGCACACTGTCCAGTGTCTGACTCTGACACAATTTGTAATAGCCCAAGTTCACCACTAGCAAATATTGTCCGCTTTGGTCCGTTACGTATCGCCGTCAGCCTCACAGTTTTAAAACGCGTCTGCTAAGGAGAGGTTTCCACACCCTAATAAGAAATGTTTTGTGTTCCTCTCCAACCAACCAGTAAGATGTATAAGATGTATATAACAAGACCGATCAAAATCAGTCTTATTTTAGATAATAGAGTGGAAACTGCAGGAAGTAGCGATCCACTAGGAAATGAATGATCATATATACTGAAGTTTAACGATCACATGCTGAAGTTTAACGAGGTAATGCACCGTGCTAGCCAGATGAAGAATGTCAAGTAAAAAAATCAAGAACAGTATCAAGAATTAATATTGTATAAGATTCAAAAGAAAATAATGAACCTGCAAGAGTTGGCTGGAACTGTAGGAGGCCTTATTGCAGTCACATGAAAACCGGATTTCAGCAAATGCCTGTTCCTCAATAGTAAAAAAAAACAACAATAAAAACAATGATGCATACCGTTGGAACAATAACTTAATAGCATAGAAAGGGTAACAAAGCACCTGCTGGCTTCCAATGCCTTCCCTTCGCTGCCTACAATAAGAGAGATTATGGGGCTTTGGATAGGGATTCCAGTCAAATCACGAAAATCCTGCACCCGATTCCAAATTTCCCTTCTTCGCCACATTTCCCTCTTAGCCACCAAGACTGCAGCTGCTAAGATATGCTCTAATTAAGAACATAGAATTTCAAGATTGGATAAATGATGAGATTAAGCAATAACAAATCTACTCTACCATGGCCAGCAGCAATAAGAGGGATGGGTGCAGCAGTTGAAAATATAAAGGATCGGCCCCTTGATTGAATGAGCAATTTCCACCTTTTGCTGCTCGTGTCGAAGGAAGAAAATCTTAAAGCGAATCAAAACTAATTATCCAAAATTATGGAAAAAGAAGCATAGAATCTGTTGCCTGTTCTGGACATGGGGGAACAGAGCACAATCACATAAACAGGTTGATGGAAAGCAGGCTAAGCGGAATCATTATTTTCTTCAATTAAACAAATACATAGCAATTTTTTTTTTTTTTTTTTTTTAATGAGAAACCAAGCTTTCGTTAAGAAGAAATGAAAGAATACAAAACAAAAGCCACATGGGAATGACAAAAAAGCAGCCCAAACCAAAGGAATGAACCAACAAAATACACAAATGAGGACTCCAGTCTACAAGAATAAAACCCAATGGGTAATTACAAAAATTGTAGGAGACTGAGACTAACGGCCCAAGCCTACCGCTAGCATATTTCTTTGGGATTTTCTTTTTGGGCTTTCCATCAAGGTTTTCAAAACGCGTCTACCAGGGAGAGGTTTCCACACCCTTATAAAGAATGTTTCGTTCTCCTCCCCACCGATGTGGGATCTCACAATCCACCTCCTTTGGGGCCTAGCGTCCTCGCACTTGTTCTTTTCTCCAATCGATGTGGGATCCTCAATCCACCTCCCTTTGGGGCCTAACGTCCTTGGTTGCACACCGCCTCGTGTCCACCCTCCTTCGGAGATCAGCCTCCTCACTGGCACATCGCCCGGTGTCTGGCTCTGATACCATTTGTAACGACCCAAGTCCACTGCTAGCAGATATTGTCCTCTTTGGGCTTTCCTTTCGGGCTTCCCATCAAGGCTTTTAAAACTAGGGAGAGGTTTTCACACCCTTATAAAGAATGTTTTGTTCTCCAAGATCTCACAATTCACCCCCTTCAGGACCCAGCGAGGTCTACAAAGGATGTTTCTACGCTCTTATAAAGGATGTTTCGTTCTCTTCTCCAATCGATGTGGGATCTCACACTGGCTCACCTAGAGGCATTAAACCTAGCTAACAACCAGACCTCCTCCCAAGCTCTCTCCAAATCCCTAATATTCCTACTATTCCTTCCAAGCTAAAGATCCCAAATGACAACAACGAAACCAGCAGGCCACAGAACCCAACTCTTATCAAAACAAAGTAAATCAGCATGCCCCAGAACCCAACTCTTATCAAGACAAAGTAAATCTAGATCGTACTTTCATAGAGCAAATAAATATTACATCATGGTCTCTTTGGGTCATTTTGATAGCCAATGAGTAGATTGTTACCGTCAATCATTGCTCCTGAAGTTAAATTCTAGGCATTAAGTGAGCCAAATTTAATTTAACGAATGAGAACAATGCATACCAACAATTACCTGCATGCTATGAACCCACCAAAACACCCTGCTGCTTTGCTCAAGGTGCCAACACATATGTCAACATCTCTTTCACAATTGAACATCTCGGCTACACCCCCACCATTTTTGCCACAAACAAATGTTCCATGAGCCTGACGTTTAGAAGAACAATAGTTCTCAGACATACACTTCTTACATACATTAAGTTTTAGGCTCGAGCAATGCATATTACATCTGATATGAAGCTCAAACCGACAAACTAGACCAAACACAGAAGATATGAAAGCCAAAGATGGAATACACCATATGTAAAAATGGAACTGATAGCAACAAACAATTGCCAAAAGCATATCATAATATCTTATAACAGCTTCAAACGATTCTACATCAACCAATGAGTTCAAAAAACTTACATCATCAATAACTAACAAAAATCCATGCTTCTTGCGAAGCTTTGCAAGTTCCCTCATGGGCGCAAAGTCTCCATCCATGCTAAATAAGCTGTATTATGAATAGGATACATGCCAAACCAATTTCACACTTGCAGTTAGGATAAAGGAAAAAAGTTTGGGCCTAATAAATTCATTAATTAGTAGAAAAATAAGGGAAGATGTTGTAGGAGAACAACATAATAAATCTACTTCCAATGAATTTATTATCTGAAGCTATCTTAAAGGTTCTGTTTTTTATGTGGGAAGAGCCTACAGGGAAAGCGAGAAAGAAATGGGAGTTCTGTCAATGCATCTAATTGGTGCCCTCTAGAGATATTGTCTCGTTCTTTCTAATATTCCATATGTAATTAACTCGAATTGGAGTACATTCGGTGTAAGCCCTACGGATATTAAAGCATCATGTTCTCCATATCAAAGAATAGTTCTCTGTTTCACTATTTTAGAAGAAAACATGCACATATATTACAAATCATTGAAGTACGAATACCGGAGCAGCTAAATTTTGTTGGTGGCCGTTATATAGTCAAGAAAATACAAAGAAAGAAAAGTTAGAATTGAGAAATCTACTTGTAACACAACACCAACCTATCAGTTACGACAACTTTCTTTGTACGTGTGCAACTTGATCTGCCCAAAAGAAAACAGAAATTTGTCACATCAAAAGCAGGAATAAAGCATCTGAGCAAATCCAAATAACAGATGGACATGAAAGATAGAGAAAGGTAAAAAGAAAGCATACAATAAAGCATTGAGATGAGCCATATCACAATGCCTATAGATGAACAGTTCCACATTTCTTTGTCGCTCGGCAAGACGAATGCCATCAATAATAGATGCATGATTAAGTGAATCAGAAAATATGGCAATCTTCTGATCTTCAGATGAAGCTTTTCTTTCAGTTAAGAGCGAGCCAATATTTCCTATTGCTACCATCAATGCCATGTTGGCTGCAAATCCAGTAGGACAAAGAAGGCAATCCTAGAAACACTAAAAATTATTTCACAGCTGAGTGTACATCTAGAATATTATGAGCAACAGAAAGGTTAAGCCTTCAAAAATCAGAAACAGGTTCCCATAGCAGGGGCCCACACATTTCCCACAGTCCATGATATATGCAAATTACAAACACAATGTTGAGCCGAGATGCGAATTGCTTGCTTCAATCACATACATATATTCATGTAATACTTTAATTACGATCTTGGTTTGATTCTATTCCATTGTTTCACAGTATTTCACATTACCCTCTTATAAATACCGCACCATATCATAAATTCTACTAATTAAATTGTGACTTGCTTAATTAAGCAACATTTGACATCTCAAACTTTGGACAACTATGAGGCCTTTCAAATTAGACTCATGTCTTGTGTTCTGTAAACACTGAAATGAATTATCATTTATCAGTAATTGGCCAAGCATTTATCCGTGTTCAAAAGGTGACACATTCCATGATGGTACTTCTGATTAAATATACATCCATAACATTCAATACATACCTCTTTCTTCTTTAATTTGGCCAAGCATGATTCTAGCAGCCTATGATGGAAGGTATATCCACAGATTAGAGCAGAACCCCTGGGGCCCATTCTATATTCTAGAGCAGCCTGGTTTAGAATTGAGTTTCAGACACTAGAGAAAGAACAAAGAAATACAAGTATCATGGCGACAGAAGATTTTTTGAAGAGTAATATATCCTTAAACACACCTTTGCTGCTGCTCTTCCTATTGTTGGATGGGAACTTAGTCCCAGATAATCGTTTCCAGAAAATAGAATTAACTTTTTGAATTGATGAGGATGTTCCACTAAACTTTTTATGGCACCACCTTTGGTTACAATTTCATCTCCTATAAGAACAAAGCAAATTGATAATAAACACAGGAAAGATTAATCATCTGAGAAAACATATAGTTCTTTCCAATCAAGTGCATTGAAAGAATCACAAGTAAAGGTCCAGTTACACTGGAAAGCCCAATGGCTATATTGGATATTTCGAACACTTTTTTAAAAAAGAATAGAAAATAGTTTCATTGAGGGTATGGAATTTTACCCCTTTTATTTAATTTATTTTACACATGAAAAAGTAATTTTGACAACAGTGAAAGTGCATGGAATGTTAGAACTACTATAAGTAATGGTCAATGTTTGGGAGTGATTTTGAAGTGATTAAAACACTTCTGTTATTTACAAAATCACTCCGAAACATGACTTTAATGATTCAAAAGCACTTTTGGTCGTATGAAAATCATTTTTAAGAGTGTAAAGTCAAACATTAAATTGACTTTGAATGATTAAAGGCTTACTTTAGAGACATTTTGAACCCAACCAAAATGAATTTGACCATTTCAAAATTACTCCAAAACATGCCCCAAATACAACTAAGTAGAAACACTAGAAGTCAACAACAATAATCAACGATAAATTATTAAAAAATGAGTAAATGAGGGGGTTAGAAGAGTTTGTTAATGATTGAGGCACATGATTAAATATTGTTCTTAAAGACGATGTGCCTTTCCGAGAAATCATCACTCTTCTCTCAAGAAAGAACCCTCAGCAGACCTTGTATTTAGCTATGTTCGATAATTTTTATTATTTTTAAATTTTTTTGGAGGAAGACAAAAAGGAGGAAAAGCTCTTTTGTTTTTCATTAAAGTTGCTATTGTGTTCTTTGTGTCAAAAGATTGGGCTGACTTTTTTCTTACAATATAAAAAGAAACAGGTCAAGTTCGTAGCACACCAACTACACAACTACCCCCTTTGTAAAAAAAAAAAATATAGTTGCATTGACATTTTCCATTTATGCAAATATCAACTTAAGTTTCTGAAATAAAATAAAACAGAATAATAAAACTTAATTTTCCAGAAAATACGAGAAAAAAGTCAACCAACAAACAAATGCCTGGACTTTCTCATAACTAGCTATTATATAATACAATATGTATGGCCGATGCTTAAAAGGCGAGCAGATTTCGCCATTCAAATCAGACAGTATGAGTAAAAGTTTTTATTATATATTTTCTTGATTTCCTTTGGTCACATAGTCAGAACACTTCCACAAAAACTAATTGCATCCAATGTAGGATGACTCGAAGGCCTTGCAACGATTTCAATATAATCAGTTAGTACCGCAAAATGTCTACTTTCTACAAGCCAGAATGATACTAACATTTTGATAACCTTACTAACATCCATTTGTTCCAGTCAAAGATATTAAGGAAGGGTGACAGAGAGAGGATAGCCTCCATAAGAAGTAAGCGACATCCAGAAGGTGTTGCTTTCATAGAAAGCAAGAGGCTTAAGGTAGCTGAAAGCAGGTATAGAGGTAGCAAATTGGGAGAAATAACACTCTCTTTTCTGATTGATTGGATTATGGCCAATGTCAGATGGTTATCAAGATGTTTCAAGAAAGGATATCATGATGTCTTTTACTACTGAAAAAAATAGATAATAAAGAACAACTAAGACTACTTATCCTAGGCAAAGAGGATAAGGAAAACAGGCTTGAAATTTAAAAATCTTAAACTTATAATCTTCCCATGTGAAAATCTTCACAGAATCACATCAAATATTTGATTAACTATCAAAACTTAGATATTTGTTTCAATTATAAAATGTTGTAACAGCCCATGTCCACCACTAGCAGATATTGTCCATTTTCGGCTTTCCCTTTTGGGCTTCCCCTCAAGATTTTTAAAACGCGTTTGCTAGGGAAAGGTTTCCACACCCTTATAAAAAATACTTTGTTCCCCTCTTCAACCGATGTGGGATCTCACAATCCACCCTCTTTCGGGGTCTAGCGTCCTCGCTAGCACTCGTTCCTCTCTCCAATCGATGTGGAATCTCACAATCTATCCTCTTTTGAGACTCAGTATCCTCGCTAGCACTCATTCCCCTCTACAATTGATGTGGGATCTCATAATCCACCCCCCTTCGGATCCCAGCATCCTCGCTGGCACACCGCCCCGTGTCTGGCTCTGCTATCATTTGTAACGTCCCTAATTTAGGGCAAGAAAATTAGGAGCGTTACAAAGTCTTATCTACCCTTCTTTTCAGTAATTTTCATTTTTTTTTACAGAAGTTGCTCTAATATAAGAACAACAACACTGTTTAAGCAGCCTAAGCCCACCCCTAGCAGATACCGTTCTTTTTAGGCTTTCCCTCAGGTTTTTAAAACGCGTCTATTAGGGAGAAGTTTCCACAGAATGTTTTGTTCCCCTCTCCAACCGATGTGGGATCTCACAATCTACCTCGAGGAATTTCCCTTTCGAACTTCCCCTCAAGGTTTTTAAAATGCGTCTACTAGGGAGAGGTTTTCACACCCTCATAAAGAATGTTTCGTTCCCCTCTCCAACCGATATGGGATCTCACAATTTACCCCGAGGGCTTTCCCTTTCGAGCTTTCCCTCAAAGTTTTTAAAACGCATCTACTAGGGAGAGGTTTCCACACCCTTATAAAGAATGCTTCGTTCCCCTCTCCAACCGATATGGGATCTCACAATCTACCCTGAGGGCTTTCCCTTTCGAGCTTCCCCTCAAGGTTTTTAAAATGCGTCTACTAGAGAGAGGTTTCCACACCCTTATAAAGAATGTTTTGTTCCCCTCTCCAACCGATGTGAAATCTCACAATCTACTCCCCTTCGGGGCTCAGAGTCCTCGCTGACACTCGTTCCCTTTCTCCAATCGATGGGGATCCCCTAATCCACCCCCTTTCAGGGCTCAGCCTCCTTGCTGGCACATTCCATGGTGTCTGGCTTTGATACCATTTATGACATCACAAGTCCATCGCAAATAACTATTGTCCTTTGGGTTTTCTCTTTCGGGCTTCTCCTCAAGGTTTTTAAAATGCGTCTACTAGGGAGAGGTTTCCACACCCTTATAAAGAATGTTTCGTTTCTCTTCGGCCGACGTGGAATCTCACAGTTTCCCCTACTGCTTCATTACGAAATTCTTGCTCTAAACATTTCTTTTACTACTCCCCTCTTTTTATAACAATGATAAATTTTTTTGTTGAACAATACTACTCTTCTTATATACTCCGATTAGAATTTCCTTTTTCCTTCCTTCTTTTTTCTGCCCGCATGGAATTAAACCTTGAGTGTGGATTATATCTAAGTCTCATTCGGTTACTAAGTCTAGTCTCTAAACTTTTAAAGTTGTGCTTAAAGGTCCCTTGCGTTTAATATTTAGTAATCTCTTCAACAGTTTTTAAGTTCACGGATCTATAAACAAAAATGGGATTAATTGTCTTGAATATGACTTTTGACATTCCAATTGTTTTGCCTAATAAAGAAAAGAATATAAAAAAGAGTTTGAATGATGGAATCATTTCGTGTGGATCGGGATAAGTTCTAAATTGTCCAACTACCGTATTATTTTATTTAAGCTCCAATAATAATTCGGTATCATCATAGCATTTAAAATACTGTCGAATTATTGCATGAGAGTTGAAATGTTCGCATTTCTTTGAAGTATAAAAAAACAAACAGAGACAATCACAGAGCAATTCACATACAAAGTATTTGTAGTTAGCGCTGGCACAAAATCCAAACATGAAAAACGGCACTCAAGTAGAATGCATCCCATTCTCGCATCACAAAAGCAGGGAAGCATACCGGAACTGGGAATATCAAGAAGCCACTTCTGGACAGTGGATTCCGCAATTTCAACCTCCACAGAGGCCCTATCCCACGGCTGCATTTCATCGAACACCTTGAATTCACCATCTTCTTTCGCTTCGATGGGAGCTTCGTCGTCAACGGGATTTAGTTTCTCGAGTGATGGCGTAATGGGTCTCAAAGATCTGAGCAATTGGAGCAACCCTAGCTGCGCTAGCGCCTGCTCGACACAGGCATCCCACATGCTCATCCCTGAGAAACTGAAAGTCCAACGCTCACCTAAAATAAAAAGCGCGGTAAGCAACTTTTCTTCAATATTTTAATAAAGATGTTCGAATTTAAGAGGAGATGATTCGATTCGACATCGAGATATTCATATCGACTCGTAGGCCTCAATTATACACCGATGATACCCCTAATCTACCCTTAATCGAAAAATCTCGTAACGTTCAAAGCATTCCTTATAACCTCCTCGTGAATTTTACCAATGATAAATAATTACTATAAAATAAGGTTAATCTTCACATATCATTACGGTATTCGAGCCAACATAGTACATACCAACTTTGAAGTCACAATGATCATAAACAACACACGACTCTTAGACATCATGAGAGACAATCTTCTTTTATTGCAAATAAAAACATTTTATTGAAGGTGTTTAAATTCAAGAGAAGATAATTTGATTAGACATCGAGATATTCCAGATCAGCCTAAAAGTTCCAATAGTTCTAATTGAGTCACTGTGTACCGATACCCATAATCTAAAGATACAAATTGATACGACGTTTGAAGCATTTCCTACAACCTCTTTGAGGTTTTAGTCTCGAGAGTAATTACTATAAAAGAAGGTTAGTCTTCATGTACTCACTACGATGCTCGAAATCAATATGCTACATATCAACGTCGTAGCGAGGGTATACGCATAATTTTCACTATAATTAATTAATAATTGATTTAACCATTTTATTAAAATAATCCCACAAAATTAATTTAAAATTAAACATTGAATTGCTTAATTTTTTTTTTTTTTTTTAGCTTTCTACAATTCTTAGAACTGGTCACGGCACTAAAATTAGGATCTTCCAACGTTTCTTCTTTTTCGACATCCTTTGCCGCCGCCATTTCCCGCTCCCGCTCCCGTCGCTGTTCTGGCGCCACCGGCAGGTGCCTCTAGCTTTCTCTATCGTTCGTAGACCGAGTTTTCGGCGAAGATTGTAAGACTTTCCGTAGTCTATCAATCTCGCTTCAAGTTCGTGGATTCAATAGTATTACCGAAGGAAATAACTGATGCGTTGGGTTGTTTTATGTGCTAGTAATATTTGGCTGCATTATTTAGGGACTGTTCTTGTGGCATTTCCTTTCAAAGGTTCAAACCTCAGTTCACGCAGCTATGGAAATTTGGTGAGGGCTTCATGTGTTGTTTATTTATTTGGGAGTGGCCCTTGTTCTCTTTGAAGTATCTGATGAGTTTTGATTAGTAATGCTTTGTTGTTTGAGTTTGTGGATATTTCTGATATGCTAGAATGCTGCATTGTACAACTTGAATTTTGTTTGATATTTTGTGGGCTTGTTAATGTTTTGATGTATTGGATTTTGTTTAGCTAACTCAATAGGATCCTTATGTCATAGCTGTGAATTCGACTTGGTTTAGGTTAAAATGCCTCGACCTTCAATTGTACTCTTGTAAAACAAAGGAATAGCATTTTGATGTATGTAATTTAAGCTATAATGAAAGAAATATGGTGCTTGGTACTTTTTCCCTTATTTGCTTGGCTTGTCCGGGTACGTATTTGTAACAGCCCAATCCTACCACTAGTAGATATTGTCTTATTTGGGCTTTCCCTTCTAGGCTTCCCCTCAAGGTTTTAAACGCATATGTTACGGAGAGGTTTCCACATCCTTATAAGAAATACTTTATGTAACAACCAGCTTTTTAGTTGGTATCAGAGCCAGGTATCGAGCGATGTACCAGCGAGGAGGCTGAACCCAGAAGGGGGTGGACACGAGGCGGTGTGCCAACAAGGACGTTGGGCCCTAAAGGGGGGTGGATTGGGGGGTCTCACATCGATTGAAGAAGGGAACGAGTGCCAGCGAGGGTGGATTGTGAGATCCCACATCGATTAGGGATAAGAACGAAACATTCTTTATAAGGGTGTGGTAACCTCTCCATAATAGACGCGTTTTAAAAACCTTGAGGGGAAGCCTGAAATGGAAAGCCCAAAGAAAACAATATCGGCTAACAGTGGGCTTGGGCAGTTATATACTTGGTAGTTAGTTTAGAATAGCTACTTGTTTCCATGTCATGGCCTATTTGGTTTGGTTAAGTGTTTGATTCTACATGTGAATTCATCTTTATTGAGGCTCTAGTGTAGAGCTTATTATGATGTATGTGTTTGGTGCCATTATCATAACTTAATTTTATTTTTTTCTTTATCTCATGTATTCTTGAAATTTATTTCTTTATTAGAGATTAAGAAAGAGTTGCATCTTTATGTGGAACTTGAGTTCTTGGGGTGGACAGTCTAGTTTTGATGTGTTGATTGTATGGAGTAGTTTCTAAATTGAAGTCTTAGTTAAGTCGTTATATTCATAAGTTTGAGATTAGTGTATTGGGGTTGGTGAGGGGATAGTTTCATTTAGACATATGAGATTCATCATGAGGGGTGATTCTCATTTAGGTGGGTCTTTGTGTATGTGGTTGGTATATTTGATTGAGTCGGAGCCATCCATGTTTTAGTTTGTTTGTGGGGTTCGAGTAGCTTTGTATGGGTTTCTTGGAGCATTCTTGTAATGGTCCAAGCCCACCGCTAGCAGATATTGTATTCTTTGGGCTTTCCTTTGAGGTTTTTAAAATGCGTCTGCTAGGGTGAGGTTTCCATACCCTTATAAAGAATGTTCCGTTCTCCTCCTCCACCGATGTGGGATCTCACAATTCATGTACATAAGTTAAGCATTCTTAACAATTGAATGAGTCATGAGTTTCTGCGAGATGTTCATTTTGTTCTTAGTTCTTCGTCAGGATAACCTTTGCCAATGAGCCACCCGACGAGTTATTTTCATTGGAATAACCTTTGTCGACTCCCAACACTTCCCCGAAATATTGGACTCGATATATTGACGTGATATTAAGTTTGATAACTTATCTAAAGTAAATAAGGAAAACAAATAAGTGAAAAGCATGAATAACCTTTTATTTATTGAAGTTTCTGACCGCGCTTCGTTTTGGCTGGTTGTCAGATTTGAGGCAACTGGGGATGAGCATGTGGGATGCTTATGTCGAGCAGGCGCTTGCGCAGCGAGGGTTGCTCCAATTGCTCAGGTCTTTGAGACCCATTACGCCATCACTCGAGAAACTAAATTCCGTTGACGACGAATCTCCCATGGAAGCGAAAGAAGATGGTGAATTCAAGGTGTTCGATGAAATGCAGCCATGGGATAGGAACTCTGTGGAGGTTGAAATTTCAGAATCCACTGTCCAGAAGCGGCTTCTTGATATTCCCAGTTCCGGTATGCTTCCTTGCTTTTATTATGTGGGAATGAATGCATTAGAACTTGAATGCCATTTTGCATATTTGATATTGTTGACATTGTCAGCGCAGTGAGAATCAATAGACTACAAATCCCTTTCTTGAGAGGACATTGAGCCAAAAAACCTTTCGCTATTGCTCTAGACATAGCATAATATTCAACTTTAGTGAAGGATTTCTTTTGATATTTTCTCCATTTCAATTTTGACCCAGTTCGTTCTCTAGAACTTCCGACCTCATCGAGACTCTACCTCTTTCTGAAAGTAGGAAAGGAGATGAGATAGAGAAAGCGTTTTTAACCTAACCCCACTTTATTGCATCTAATAATTTTTCGGATCTTGTCAATTTGAACATAGTTCAATGGGATAATGCACGAATTACCCTCTCAATTGTTGATGATTTGATCTCATTCTATGTTTGTTGAATCCAACAACCTGATTCATTTTCAAGACCTCGTGCATTGGTGGTAAACTAGCCGTGAATGGACTCAGGTTCAAGTTCTTACCTTCTCGGGACTTTACTTAATTTCCAACTGAAAGAGTTTGGGACTTCCTTGGGAGTCCTATTTTCTCTGCCGGCAAGATAGTTCTAATTGTGGTAAATAATATGCAGGCCATTACACGCATGGACGGCACAACTGATTCAATTACTTAAAAAGGTGATATTTATAACCTTTAATTGTAATGTACTTTGACATTTTCAATTGATTTTTAATTTAAATTGTTCATTTCTGTCTATGCTATGGTCTGTAGTGCATATATTTTATATTCTTTGACTTTTTTCTGATTATTTTTTTCATATATTTTCTAACGAAATCAATTATGTGAATTATAAACATTCTAAATTCTTATTTTGTTCTTACTCCGGAAACAAAAGTCTTCGGGAATTTTTACCATATTATTTAATAAACCTTGGTTTATAAAGTCGAGGCTCGACTCTTAGAGTCGGTATAATTTGTGTTTGAATGTACAACAAAATAAGGTATAGAGATACTGAGTTTATATAGTTTGTGTTTGGTTCATAGATTTATAATTTAGTTTAAAAATGATGAACTTCATTAGTTTGTTATTAATATAACGTCTTGTCTAGAGGAATCTGGTTTCCAATGATTCTTAGAGCTAACACTGTCATTTTCCCCAAAGACGTTGAAGCTGCCGGCGATGATACCCATTTGGCTGAGTTTTCGCTTTCAACAAAGCCAAAAGGGTCCTCTAATTTGTTCTTAAGACCTCCTTTTCCACTAAAACCAGTCTCCATTACCATTGCTCATTCGAGATCCAAGGAACAAATTTCAGAAGCTTTTCTCAAGAAAAAAAATGGGAACTCCCACCAATGGCAGCAAAACCAGATGGATGATGGGTCTGCATTTAAAGGGTCGAAAGGAAAGCGACAATGAAGATCTTCATCTGTTCCGGGAGCTGCATAAGCGTGGCAAGGAACGCACTGCCTGCTTTCTTCTTCCCGTCCATGACCTTGAACACAGCAATGGTGGTAATTATGAACTCCATGATGTTAGGAATCATGAACCTCCACAGTGATCTGAGTTCTGTTAACTTTCTTGCTAAGCTTTTATTTGATCTCGAGTTACTTTTGCAGGGAATTCTCAGTTCTACAGAATTCAACCAATCAGAAAAGAGTCTGAATTTGAACTCCTTTCTGAGGGCAACAAAAACGATTATGATTGGTAAAAATCTCATCTTCTTTGATTCAGAGTTTGTTTAATTGGTAACTCTTCTGAAGTTATTATCTTCATGAACACTGCTTATTGAAGGCTTAAAACACCACCTGCAACTCCTTTGTTCCCATCTTTGGAAATGGAAGCCATTGCTCCACATATGAAAGCTCAGAAAGAGACCAGATTTCTCCAGCTTCTCTCACAGCCACAGTCTCAGGTGCGCTTCTCTGAAATATTTTATTAATCCAAATAGATGTGAGAATTATAGTTGTCTATGGGGAAGGGATAGGGAACCGCCTCCTATTTCATATTTCTGCCCCGACCTCCTGACCCCTGTTTAGCTAAGGGGATAAATCTCTCTCGGTTAGAAACCACACATCTCCATAATGGTATGATACTATCCACTTTGAGCATAAGCTCTCATGACTTTGCTTTTGGTTTCTCGAAAAGGCCTCGTACCAATGGAAATTTGTATTCATTACTTATAAATCCATGATCAATCCCTAATTAGCCGATGTAAGACTCCTCTCCTAACCATCCTCAACAATCTTTCCCTCGAACAAAGTACACCATAGAGCCTCTCGTAAGGCTTATGGAGCCCTCGAACAGCCTCCTCTCAATCAAGACTCAACTCCTTTGGAGCCCTCGAACAAAGTACACCTTTGTTCGACACTTTAGTCACTTTTGTTTACACCTTCGAGGCTCACCACTTCTTTATTCGACATTAGAGGATTCTATTGACATGGCTAAGCTAAGGGCATGACTCTGATACCATGTTAAGAACCACAAATTTCCACAATGGTATGATATTATCCACTTTGAGCATAAGTTCTCATGGCTTTGCTTTTGGTTTCCCGAAAAGGCCTCATACCAATGGAGATGTATATTTATTACTTATAAATCCATGATCAATCCCTTAATTAACCGATGTGAGACTGCTGTCCCAACAATCCTCAACATCTCCATCCCGTCCAGGGTGGAACTGAAATGGACATCTCAAGAAAGAATCTTAATTTCCTTCATTCGACTGATTGACCTGCGAGTTAAATGTACATGAACTCTGGATTTTCTTTCATGGTTTCTCTAATCCTATATGATATCACTAAAGTATCCATTGAATCTCAGTCTCCATGTTGCAATTATGGCCAGGCTTCTAACAATTCAGAATCAACCAAGAGAAGCAATGGAATTGAGAAATCTCCCACTACAAATCCAAGAATACCATCCAGATCCATCACTCCCAGTTATAAACCACGCATCAATTCATCAACTGAACCCAAAAACACCCAAAGAATCACAAACCCAAACCAGAGAATCTCTCAGGCATCATCAACAGACCCCACAATCAAAAGAAACAACAATAAAACGAAATCCACAAATCTTAAAGAAAGCTACACAGATTATCTAACATCAAACCTCTCCAAGCCAAAGGCAAAGTCAAATCCAAACCCAAATCCAAGAAGTAGAACGACATCTCCAATTGTGAGATCGACAATAGCATCTCAAATTCCAGACTTCTCCAACGAAACACCTCCGAATCTGAGGACCGATCGGTCGAGCTCGGTGACGAGAGGGCGGCAGGTAGGAACTGAGCAGAAACCAGAGACGATCAACATCAACTCCAGAAGGCAATCGTGCTCGCCAAGTGTGACGAGGGGGCGCAAAGTGGAGGTGAAACAAGAGATTAACAGGGGCGGAAACTTGAGTAATGATCAGAGAAGAACTGAATCTACAAACATTATTGGAAGTCGAATGGTGGAGAGAGTGATGAATGCCAGAAAAGGAAATAAAAATGCTTCAAAACTCTGTGTTTAGTAAATTTTGTTAACTTAATATCATGCTAATCTAAGAGGATTCGAAATCTGGATTCAATATTTGACGGCTTGATATCTGTGAATTATTGGGCCGAGCTGGATTTGAACCCTACACCCCTCGAGACAAGGCCATGATACCTACTTTTCTTGAATTACTCTAAGAGTGAAGAATATCTCTACTGATCAATGAGTTCTATTAACACGAACTTACCTGTATGTTTCGAATTTTATTAATATTTTAAACCGAACCGGACTACGTTAAGCATTAAAAACAAAATTTTCAGTTATCTTCGGTTTGATTTTTCGGTTTGTTTCTGCACTCCTATTATACACACAATCAATTAAGCATTGATTCGAGGGGCCAATTCGAAATTGACCATAGAAGCAACCATATCATCACGTTAACTTGGCTGTATAGAATTTTATCGATGTCCATGTCTAAACATTTAAAGGCCAATTAGGACGCTCTTTCTTAGGTTTCATACTTGTTCGTTTCTATGCCATTGAAGATATAGAAAAGCTTTAATAGTATTATGAATCTGTATTCAATGATTATCGTGACTGCTTCGTTGCATAATTTTTATGGTATTTGGCTTCTGAAGGGTCACAGTATCGAGCAACTTGTGGATGTCTGAATTTCCCGTCTTCGATTCTTAATGCTACCAAATTAGATCCTCTAAATACTCATAGATTCTACTTTTTCAAAGAAAAAAGAAAGCTACAGTAACGTGAAGATCACTCTCTTCTATTCTTAAATAGAGGGGGAATTATCATTATTGAGTTGTGAATGATCAAAAGAGTATTTTTGCAGTATAAAGGTACTCTTTAATCTTCTTCAATTCGAGTCCTTGTTCTTTATTTCTTGAGCTTGACAATTTCATAGGGTATGAAGGTTCGATAATCGTTTTGCTTTTAGTTTTGTACTCTTTAATATTAAGTTTACGATCACTATTTCTACTTATAACTTTTTGTTAAAAAAATGGTTTCTTTTCCAGTAAAACATAGAAAACGAAGCCATTGTCCACCAGAAGCCAATGTCGCAAATCGAGTGCTTACCCATCGATGCCCTAAAGAGGAGCCAACCTCGCCTTCCGACTCATGTCTCCCTCACTCGAAAGGTACTTATTTTTTGTTTTTTCATGTTCAATCATGTCGAGGATAAACATTTTAACTATGATTGAATAAGGAGCTTATTTTATGAAATTGGTACAAATCACGAACCTACTATTCTAAGTCATATAGATTGGCACATTAGGTTGGTTCGACAGGTTTTTAAGATCAAGTAGTACTACGCTCTTATTTCAACTACAACAATTTATATCATCTAGTCGGAAACAAAGCATTTCTTATAAAAGTGTAATACCGTGAGGCTGACGACGATACGCAATGAGCGAAAGCGGACAATATCTGCTAGCGGTGGGCTTGAGTTGTTACAAATGACATTAGAGCTAGACATCGAGCGATGTGCTAGCAAGGGCGCTGGCCCCCAAAGGGGATGGATTGTGAGATTTCACATCGATTGAAGAGGGAAATAAAACATTCCTTATAAAGGTGTGATACTGAGAGGCAACGATACATAACGGGTTAAAGCAGACAATATCTGCTAGCGGTGGGCTTAGGTTGTTAGAAATAATATTAGAGTCAGACATCGGGGGTTTGCCAGCGAGGGCGCTAGCCCCCAAGGAGGGGTGGATTGTGAGATCCCATATCGGTTGAAGAGTGGAACAAAACATTCCTTATGAGGGTGTGAGAACCTCTTCCTAGTAGACACATTTTAAAATCGTAAGGCTGACAGTTTACGTAACGAGCTAAAGCAGACAATATTTGCTTGGATTGTTACACCCGACCCGACTCAACCGAATTTTTTTAGGGTTGTAATAGGTTGAAGCTGAATATTTGAGTGATATCATGTAGGTGGGAGCAGAATTTGTGGGCACATTCATCCTCATATTTGCTGCAACAGCCGCACCGATCATCAACCAAAAGTACAACAACATCACCTCTCTGATCGGAAACGCAGCATCCTCCGCCCTAGCGGTGATGATCGTAATTCTGTCGACGGGACACATCTCCGGCGCCCACCTTAACCCCTCACTCACCATCGCCTTAGCCGCCATCCGCCACTTCCCTTGGGTTCAAGTCCCTGCCTACCTCACCGCCCAAATCTCCGCCTCCATATGCGCCTCTTTCACTCTCAAAGGTATCTTTCACCCTTTCATGTCCGGCGGCGTTACAGTTCCCTCCGTCAGCACCGGCCAAGCCTTTGCTCTTGAATTCCTCATTGCCTTCAATCTCTTGTTCGTGGTCACTGCTGTCACTACTGATCCTCGCGTTGTAAGAACAAAAAAAAAAAAATAAATGAATAAATCCCTTTAATTGTGTAAGTTTTTGCTTAATTTATTACTCAAAAATTTAATTATCACAGGTTAGAGAGTTGGCCGGAATTGCCGTCGGAGCTACCGTGATGCTCAACATTCTTATCGCAGGGTCGTCCACCGGTGGTTCAATGAACCCCGTGCGGACTCTTGGCCCCGCCGTGGCCGCCGGAAATTACAGAGGGCTGTGGGTGTACATGGTGGCTCCTATACTTGGGGGGGTTGTCGGTGCCGGAACCTACTCTGCCATGAGAATCAAAGATGATGAAATGGATGTTCCACAGCACGTGAGGAGCTTCGGTCAGTACACGAGTGGCAGCTGTGTTCGTGTTTAAATGTTCTAGGTATCGAGTCAATTGAAGTATACTTAAATTAATATTATTTTTGTGTAAAAGCAATCCATGTTATAGTATAGACATAATAATATGGATGTTTCGATTTCACTATAAAATATAACCAGCAACCACACAAAGAATCGAGCAAACTATCAAGAACAATTTATAGACAAACGAGAGAGGACTTAATATTGATGTCAAACTCTCCCCTATATTAACGAGTATTTTAATCCTTAATAGGACATCAAATAGATAAAAACAAGAAAATAGAAGAAGATTTGAAAAGATCATTGGATGGAGCCGTGTAGACAAGTAGGCAACACCAAGGTGTTGCATGTAGAAATGTCACGACATTGCCAAACTCAAGCTAAGGAAGCATCGTCTCAATGCTTCAAAAAATTAAAATGAAATGCAGCATAGTCGAAAAAATTTGTGTGCACTCCTTCATGAATTCTGCCTGTATCGTCGAGTTACAGTGTGAAACATGTGTTTAGGGATTTTGTATTGCATTCATGTTTTTCACAAAATTCAATTAAGAAGTCAACCTTCCGTCTCTAATTCTACATCTTCTCCGTTTCTTTCCCGATCAATCTCCGTTTGTTGAAAGCATACCATTGTCAAGTGATTAATCTCCGTTCTTATCATTGTAACCTTCCGTCTCTAATATGATATGCTTTTGGAGCAAAGCAGTGGTACTAATTACTTTCTTCCTTCTTCTTATGGTATAATATGATTATTTGTTTAAATGATGCCTAAACTTAAAAAGTATTAATAGTGATTATCTATCAAAATTTTATATATAGGAAAATTACTAAAATACCCTTACGCTACCCTGTTTCAAATCTCTCCACCTTCACTTCCACCAAGGCAGTTGCTGTCTACTGCTAATGACCAAACGTTAACAACTGTCGAGTTCGACAATTGCTCCAGCAATTGCCGCTCACCTCTGTCATTACTAACGGTCATAACCGACCACCACAAAGCATCACCGACCCCTGATTTCACGTCACTTCCATTATCGTCAACCACCGGTAATAGTCAATGGTCAATCATAGTAGTTGTGAATTGATTTTAGGTTACGCCAATGGTATGAAAATTAGTTTGACATGGTAAGAAATTGGATAAAATATGAGTTTGAAAATAACAATGAGAGAATGGGGCCCACAATTGACACTCTGGCAGCCACATAATTCCAAATCGGCACAAAATAATTGCTGTCATGGACAACAAGTCATCGTCGGTGATGGCAACGTGGACGCCATCCTCCACGTTTTTCTTTTCTTTTTTTTTTTTCCTATTTTTAAAATCAAACAAACAAATATTCTTTCCTAACCCATTTTTACATATTTACCCATTTGTTTTTACCATCTCCCCATATCCAATAATTTACTGCCACGTTTCCCCGCCCATACCCCGTCGCTCACATTCCCGATCTTCTCCGTCATCATCTGCAGCACGCCTCCGATCACCGGCCTCGGTGCGGGCGGCTGCGCTAAGCAGGCGGCTGCGATTGAAAGCAACGCTCCGGCTTCATTGCTGTCGAATTCTCCCCGGAGCCGCGGATCCACCAGTTCCGCCACCGCCGACGGTTTAATTCCTTCGCCGTCGCGAACTGCTGGAGGTAAAATTGAAGTCAGAATCAGACCCTTCTCCGAGCAGAAAGCCTCTTTTCCGGTGATTAGCTCTAAAACTACCACGCCGAAACTGTAAATGTCGTTCTTCTTTGAGGCGATTCCGGTTCTTAAGTATTGGGGATCTGTGTAACCGGGAGATCCCATCATCCATTGCTTCGCTCTGAAGGGGCTCGACGGCGATGACGACGACGACGGATTCGCTACTGCCGATGAGAATCCCATTTTCGCCGACCCAAAATCACAGAGTTTGCAATTGAAGCGTTCGTCCAGTAAAATGTTCGATGATTTTATATCGCCATGAACGATTTGTAGACTGCATTTTTCATGGAGGTATTCGATTGCTTGAGCTAACTGAAAGGCAATGGCTAACCGGATTTTCCATGGAAGAACCGGCACCGCTGTCTTCGCCGCCGGCAGCCGGCTGTGAAGCTTCTCTTGCAAGCTCCCATTGGAGACATATTCGAAGACCAAAGCTCCTTCATCTGCAATTTTTTAAATTCATAAACTTCAATTTAATCATCGGATTAATCATTACAGATTTGTGATTAACAGTTAATCAAAGTTGAAAGATGAAACGCAAATTATTGAATTGCTTTTATTCTACTGTCTTTTTTGCTTTATTCTTTTCCTCTGTTTCCTCTGTTTTCCTCTGTTTTCCTCTGTTTTCTCTCTGAGTTTGAACATTTTCTTTTTGGGTCTAATCCAAATTTGATTAACTAAAAAACAAAGAATTCGAATTCCATTAGAGAAGAGAAGATTAGATTTTCACCTCGTTCATCGCAAAAGCCAAGGAAAGTGACAATATTCCGGTGTCGGAGCTGCAGAAGAATGTCCAATTCCTGCCGGAACATCCGGTTGAGCCGCTCACTAGCACCCAAAATCTTAACCGCCGCCGGCATCCCCGGCGACGTCCGAGCAAGATAGACGTTACTGAAGCCGCCGGAGCCGACAACAGTGGAGAAATTCTTAGTAAAAGCCTCTATTTCAGTCCACCGGAACTTCCTAGCACCAAAACCAGGCTGAATTTCAGCATCAAGAACGGTTTTTTTATCAGCAACTTTCGATTTCCTCTTCACTCTAAAAAACCGAAGCAAACCCATTTCATAAAATCAAAAACCAAACAAAACCCACGAAGAAAACCCAGAAAAGTGCACAAATTTGAACAAAAATTATGAAATGAAGGGGGTTTTTTAAGGAATGGGGTCGGTGGGTGTAGCGTCAAAAAGAGGTGATTATTTTAAAAAAGGAAATAACTTTCATGGAAACAGAGAAAGATGAAAGAGTGGGATCACAAGAGGAGTGGGTATCATTGATAATCCAATCCGATATGGTTGGTGGATGCAGGGGCTCTGGATTTGGGCTTCCCCGGGAAGAAGCGACGAAGAAGAGAAGGAAGCTTTTGACTAAGGAACACAGCCAAACGCAGTACCCACAGACCACTCACTCGTGCGGGGCATTTTTCTATGCATTTATGGGTTTGTTTGTTTGTTGGGTTTAGGGTTCTAAGGCTTTTGGAAATAGAAGGTGAGGAGGCATTATCTGACACTATTTGGATCTTGTTTTGTTTCGAGACACACTAAGATCATAAATAAATTCATGGGTGTTCTTAGTTCATAACATAAATTCTTTCAAATCTACCATAAACAATCGTTTTAACTATGGGAAGTAAGCATCCATCCATAATAATTCGCTTCAAAAGTCAAATTACTTCATTTATCATTTATTATGTGTAAGATTACACATGGGTCGTAAAGAAAAAACAAACATTTTTTATAAGAGCGTGTAAACCTCTATTTAATATACGCGTTTTAAAATCATGAGGGCTATATATAATGGGCTAGAGTAGACAACGTTTATTAGTTGTGATCAATAGAGAGATATGCTCGATATGCTCGAAGAAATTGTACTATCTAAGATTGGGTTATGAAATTATTTGAATTGGGTTCGGTTTAAATAAATAAAATTATGAGTTGGGTTAGGTTAAAACAATCCAATCGAACAACCTTAATATATACACACATACAGAACTATACTAAAAGTGATTGGCGACTAGGGTTTATTGTGGAGGCACAAGATAATGTCCTATTTACTTGTATTTTCGGTAGTCTCGGTACAACATATTGCTTCCTTTTAACTAAGTTGTGAATAGTGTAATGGGTAAATCCTGACTCACTTATATTCTATTATTTAATTTTTGGAAAATTTCGGCTCATTTTAAAATCATAATTGTTTTAGTCAATTTTATCAATTTTATTGACGTTGATTTGGTTAGTTGAGTCTATTTAATCAATTTATTAAATTTTTTAATTATTTTTTTAATTAAAATTTGTCTATTTTCTTTTGTTTTTATGTTTTGAGTATTTAATTTTTTCTTTAAAAAATGAAAAAGTTGATTTAATTTAACTTTTTAAAAAGTCCACTTTAAATTTAATTGATTACACCTCTAAAAATTATTTTTTTAAAAAAAAAATGTTTATTTTTAATCTCTAAATTTTATACTTTATTCTATTTTAATAAACCTAAAAAATATTATTTCTATTTTAAAAAATTCACATAAATTTAAAAATTAAAAAAGAAAATAAATTCATTTAATTCTAAAATCATAAATGGACAATATGAAATTTCAAAGGTGTGTTAAGGTGCAAAATCATTGCTTAAATAATTTTTTTAATTATCAATAAAAAATGAAAAAAAAAATGATATGTCAACAGAAAAGGATGACTTCACCCTATAATTGATTCTTTCTTTGAAAAATAAACATTTTTGTTCAGATTTCAACTGGCATTATTATTCCATAAAATGTTATTTTAAAATTAATATTAATACATAAATGCATGATTTTCTTAAAATGGAATATTTATAAGAATAAAAATATAATTCTTTAAAAGTATTGAAATTTTCAACGTCTTTAAATATAAGTGTTTGGTGGGAAGAAAATACGAGGATATTAATTAATTAATTTATATTAATTATCATATTCGATTGATGTTGAAAGATCTCGTGTTGGTTTGTAAAGATAATTTTTACTCTTAAAAGTAGTTCAAGTTAAGAACGTAACGTGATCATGTTGAAGGAAATGTCGAGACTGTTATGTACCAAATTTAGATTTCAAATGATGTCGGGAGGGAAATAATAAAATATATATTTCATATTGTAATGGCATAAAGCACGTAGCTTTAAATTTATTATTAATATTTTTTTAATTTTTGAAATAGGCATAAGGTTAGGATGGTAATTTGGCTATATTCTTTGAGTGAGTGAAAGACAAAAGTGTAAATTTGTAGCTTTTTGGATAAAAAGTGTTGGATTCTTTATCCCTTAGATTTAATTGCAACAATTTTACAAATGTGTTTTAATATTTAAAGCTAAATTAATTAAGAAAAAATATTTTAATAAAATTTTTGAATTTTTTAAAAAAATTATTAAAAAATTGTAATGGCCCAGATCCACCGCTAGATATTGTTCTCTTTGGACTTGTCCGATCCCTTTCGAGCTGTTTAGGGTTTGGTTTGTTCTCCTCCCCAACCAATGTGGGACATCACAATCCACCCCCCTTCGAGGCTCAGCATCCTCGCTGGCACTCTTTCCTTCCGACAATCGATGTGGAATCGCCCCCAAATCCACCCCCCTTTGGAGCCTAGTGTCCTTACTGGCACGCCACCTCGTGTCTACCCCCTTCGGGGACTAGCGAGAAGGCTGGCACATCGTCTAGTGTTTGGCTCTGATACCACTTGTAACGACCCAGATCCACCGCTAGCAGATATTGTCCTCTTTGGGCTTTCTCTTTCGAACTTCCCCTCAAGGCTTTAAAACGCGTCTACTAGGGGAAGGTTTCCACACCCTTATAAATGATGGTTTGTTCTCCTCCCCAACCTGGGACATCACAAAAATACCCTTAAAATTAAAAAAATACTCTTGCATTAGTAATAAATAATATTATCAAACATGATCTATATCAAGAAGACGAATGATAGGAATAATGAACCTCTACAATGGTACGATGTTATTCACTTTGACCACGAGCTCTCATAATTTTACTTTTCGTTTCCAAAAAATTTCCTACAAATAGAGACAGTGTCTATTTCTTATATACTCACGATCTTTCCCTTAATTGATCAATCTGGGTGTGACACCCGAGTAAAAGAGATATATGAACGAACCGGAACCATATTCGAATAAAAGCAATCTTAAAGAAAGGATGACGGCTAAAAAAGACTTAAAAGAATTTAAAATGACTACATATATACTAACAAGACAATTCTATGTTGGATAGTCTCCCGAAAATTGTCCTCAGGTGAATGTGAGTGAGGATAAAACATACAGGAAGAACTCGTGTTGGTCGATAGGGATAGAGTAAGTAACGTGACTATGTCACAAATGAATGTCGAGATCATTAGGTGTCGAATCTTAAACGTGGCTCGTTACAATCGAATTCCAACAATCGTCTGAGGAACACAAAAAATAAAAAATAAAAAAAAGGGGAAAAAAAACATGTTGCTTTGATTTTTCAAAAGGCGTACACTTTGTTTAAATCCTGAGAATTTATTAAATGAATTTATAATTTCTATATAAAAATGAAATAAAAAAAGAAAAAAAGAAATTAGAGGTCAAATTAAGAGAACCACTTTTTTCAAAAACACGCGGCATTGAAATGGATGGCGCCTCTTACCTGCTACCGGCTTTCATAATCACTTCCTTAATTAATTAAAATTAACCATTTAATTATTTAATCAGTGATTAAAATCACGCCTTAAATATCATTTGACGTGGTCGCTTTCTATTGGGACGTCTTCCAACGCTTACGTGGACCTCGATGTGGACGTCTCCGTTTACCCTTGTTTTATTTTTTTCATTAAAAAAATGTTTTAACTAACCAAGTGTATAACTCAATCAATTCATTTTTTTTCTTTATTTTCATTATTAAATTATATATTTATTTTTTTAACTCAAAATTACCTAATTATTCCATTTCAGTTCTTATTCCGTCGTCACCCGAGATCCAAGTCAACACTAACAAACTGAGCGAAAATAAAAAAAACAATACTATCGATCGATTCTTTAATAGTGTCTAGGGTACGCTGAGAGGAGACAACGTAAGTGAGCGAATATTAAAGAGATCCTTTTTAATATATTAATTGAAAAATGTTCGTATAGACCAGATCGACTCGTTTTACAATAAATACCTTCATATTACGCTAAGTGAGATAATTTTAGTTTTATGTCCAACTTATTTTCAAATATTAAAAGTTAATTGATTAATTTACTTTCTTTTTTAATCTTAAATGTCAAATAATAATAATAATAATAATAATAATAAAGTTTTGAATAATTTTTTTAATTAGATAATTGCAAATATTATATATTGAACTCTGGAATTGTTGTCGGTTTGTTTGGATTAATTTAAAATTTTAATTTGTTTAAATAATTGTGTTTTTTGTGTACTTGTTGTTGTTGATTAGTTGAGTGAAGGCGACAGTTTTTGACCAAATGAACCAATGTTTGTGACAACGATGACACTAATAATTTATTTCAACCAAATGTCCATTTTCTATTGGTTTATAATTAATATTTTATTTTAATACGAGGGCCACAATTGCTACGGTGGATAAGTATAGACATCATTGTCGGTCGAATTCTTTTAAGGTTTTTATCATACCAACATTCAATTCTCGCTATCTAAATTTGCTTTTGCTCTTGGTTTCATTCTCAATCTATAAATGTTTATGAATCAATCATTGAACGTTCAACTACTCAAAAATATATTACCGTGAATCATCTGCTTTACCTTCAATTTTTTACCAATTTGGAAGGAATTACGTTCCACGCTGCATTCTTAGCCTTGATTGAGGTTGGTTTTGATTATTTTCATCACTGACACTAAAAAATCAAGATGAGTTTATCTTTGTTTTTCCCCTTAATTTTCTTTTTATTTTCTCTATCAATCTCGTCCCTTCAATTTTTATTAGTTGTCTCAACTATCTATTTTATTGAATCTACGCAGCTGTTGTTATACGGTCGTAATAGAAAACTAAAAGTAGGGGCTAAGTATACCATTTTCTCAAACCTGTTAAATTTGTAAATTTGTGAACCGAAATACTACCGAATTGAACCCGAGGGGTAACGGTGTAATTTTTCATATTAAAAAAAGTCAAATTAGATCATATAATACTTGCGTGTCCTGGTTCAAATAAACCATTAGTCCAAAGTCCAAAGGGTGAGAAAAGCCCAAATCCAATGGGCTAAGCCCAAAGGTCATCAAAGCCCAAGTCCACAATAAGCGTTGTTAGGCTTAGCCTACCTCCAAATTGATATGATATTGTTTAGGAAGGCACAAATTGGCCATCTCACGATCACCCTAAGCCACGAGAACTACACAGTAGCCAACAGCACCACCATTTAATAACAAATTTCAAAGAAAAAAAAAAACGCTAGCTACACGCTCTAAGGATCGCTCTAAGCAATGAGAGCTACACGCTAGCTAACTGTACCATCACTCTATGATAACTAAATTTGAGTTCATAGTCAAACCGATACAAAACATATATATTATGGGGTGAGAGAGGCTCGAAGAACTCTCGACCTCAGGATCACCCTAAGCAATGAGACCTACGCACTAGCCAACTGTGCCACCACCCCTAGTTCAGAGCCAAACCGACACAAAACATATTTTTTTTGTTTAGGAACTTTTTTTTTTAATTGTTATAAAATGAAAGATATTATGAGGTGAGAGAAGCTCGAACTCTCAACCTTAAGATCACTTCAAGCTATGAGACCTACGCTCTAGCCAACTGCGCCACCACCCCATGAAAACAAAATTTGAAAACCGACACAAAACATATTTTAAGATCACCTAACAAACTAGGCCACCACCCTTCTAAACATATTTTTAATGAAAGATATTAAGGGGTGAGAGAGGAGCTCAAAATCACTCACCTACGCGCTAACCAGCTGCGCCACCACCTCTTTATTACAAAACTAGAAGTTTAGAACCAAACTGACACAAAACATATTTTGTTATAAAATGGAAGATAATGTGGGGTGAGAGAGGCTCGAACTCTCGACCTCAGGATCACTCTAAGCTATGAGACCTACGCGCTAGCCAACTGCGCCACCACCCCTTAATTACAAATTTTGAAGTCCAAAGCCAAACCGACACAAAACATATTTTTTTGTTAGGTTTTATAGGACTTTTTTTTTTTTAAATTGTTATAAAATGAAAAATATTATGGGGTGAGAGAGGCTCGAACTCTCGACCTCAAGATCACTCTAAGCTATGAGACCTACGCGCTAGCCAACTGCACTACCACCCCTTGATTACAAAATTTGAAGTCCAGAGCCAAACCGACACAAAAACATATTCTTTTGTTAGGTTTTATAGGATCTTTTTTTAAAATTGTTATAAAATGAAAAACAACATTATGCGGTGAGAGAGGCTCGAACTCTCAACCTCAAGATCACTCTAAGCTATGAGACCTACACGCTAACCAACTGCACCATCACCACATAATAATAAAGTTTGAAATTCAAATCCAAACTGACACAAAATATACGTTTCCAACCAATTATATTTTTGGGTAAATTAAAATTTATTTACAAATTTATATTTTATATCTAATAAATCTCTAAACGTTGGTCTTGGTAGAATTAGATAAATCCTTAGCTATGAATAACAAAGAAGATTGTTATAAAGAAAACTTTTACATTAAATTTTAATAAACAATAAAGTATAATAACAAAACTTTAATACTATGAATTTTGTGATTAGAAATTTCAACATTATAAAAATCTACCCACTATTAAATGATTGCCATGATTCATTCCGATCCATTATATAAATATTTTTCTTTCGAGCTTAAACTCGTATTAATAAAAAAATCGATTTAGTTCGTATAGTTTAATCAATTCATATACTATTTCCGACATCTCAAGTCATTACCACATTTAATATAAGTCTGTCCAATAGTCCAATAATTTTTGTTATTTAATATCTCGAGAACGAAGGGTGGTGAGTAAAAATATATATATATATATATATATATATATATATATATATATATGACCCAATAATCGAATTACTCAGTCCAAACTATAAAAGTTGGGTTGGGTTAAATTTTTGGAAAATCCAAAAACTAATGGATGGGTTGATATGTTTTTGGCCAGCTTAACCTAATCAACTTGAAAATAAGGTTACAACCCAACTCAACTCAATCCAATATCCAGCTCACGTCACCAACCAACCAGCCCAAAATTTCAGGTTGGTCCAAATTTTCTTTTAAATCCAATCCAATTTAGCTCAGATACACCCGTTTATGAAATTGATTCAAATAATAGTAACAAAATGTCAATACAAGTACAATTCAATTCGTTTACACGTTCTATTCTCGAACCATGGATGGTCGGAGTCTACGAGTAATTAGGGTTGGAGGAGATGAGGTGCACAATAAATGTAATAGAGAGAGGGAGAAGGAAATGGAAAGCGGAACGTGTGGGGAGGGGAAGTGGTTAAAAGAGAGAAGCAAGAGGCATGTGCAGCGATATGGAGATGGAGGGTAGATGCCAGGCAGTTGGGGGATTCTCAAATCCACCATAAACGCCACGCACGTTCCCTTACACCCTGTACTCATCTCTTCTTGTCTCTTTTTTTTTTCTCTTTTTCTTATCCACTCTATTGTCAACCATTTCTTCATTATTTTCCCATCACCCGACCCGACCCGACCCGACCCGACTATACCCCAATTCACCGAAACCTACACGTTCTTCACTAAGAGACCCTGATGCTCGAATCTCTTACCCTATGTCTAATGTGTTTGATCTCCCGCCTTCCAAATTGTGTCCACCTGTCCTAAACTTGTCAACATGAGATAGCTCAATAGTTAAGATGTAAAATAATTCAAGCCCTTTAACTAGTTACTTCTCGTCGTCAGTTACACACTTTTAAAATTCCACACTTATAAAGAATGCTTCGTTCTCATCTACAACTCACGTGGAATCTCAGTCGTATACTTCATTCATGAAGTCTGGTTCATTTTAGGCATGATTTGAGTAACAATTTTTTTTTTTTTTAATAAGGTTTTCAAAAGTATTGGTTCTTATAGTTTTACCATTTCGAAAATAAAAAACGAGAACCAAAAATAAAAAATCAAAAACGAAAAAAATGAATTTATTAAATATTGAAAAGATTAGGATCAAATTTAATATTTAACATAAAAATAAAATATTTCGTCGCACGTTAACCGTATAAACGTGTTTCGATTCAAAATATATTTAATTATTTTTAAAATGAAAAGTAAAATTACATTTGGTAATTTTTTCATTTATTGATTCTTTTTTATTAAAAAAATTACAAACGTATTTAAAAATTAAAAAAAAAAGAAGATTATAAAATATAATTTATTTTTGTTAAACAATAATGAGGAGATAATAATGTGTATATACATTTAGGATTAAAATTATAATAATTTATTATTATAAGTGATCCATTGCATCTTCAGCATTACCTATCACAATTATTATCCAATCCTGATGCTAATAAATTAATAATTTCTGTTTCTTGCCAGCCAAGTAATTTCATTTTCATTCACACTTACCATAATTAATGAAAATCTTGGGTTGTTGTTTTTTAAATTATATTCTCAATTATTGCAACCCACCCCCTCTAAATTCTATTATTTGCTTCATTAACATCCTCATTAAATAATAACATTACACGGTCAACTCGATACAAATTTATTGCGTTCGTTCCTGACATCAATTTCTTTTCTGGGTCTTCTTCTCTCTCTCTTTTTTTTTATCTAGGTTGACTTCTTCTCTAATTATCAAAGTTTATTCTCGAAACTTATAAATATGTTAGCTAAATGAGGTTGAGAATGAAGATTATATTCTTCCTCTCTGTATCTGTCTCTACCCTGATCAAATCCCATGTGATGTCTCATGTTGATTGGGGAGAAGAACAAAACAACCTTAATAAGGGTATGGAAATTTTCTCGTAAGAGACGCGTTTTAAAGCCTTGAGAGGAAGCCGGAAGGGAAAACTCAAAGAAGATAATATCTGCTAGCGGTGGATCTGGGACGTTACATCCCAACCTATGCTAAAATAAATGAGTAGAGACGAGAATGAGAAAACCCTAAACTCTAAACCCTAAACCTTTCCCAACGGGAATGGGAAAACCCTAAACCCTAAACCTTTCCTAAACCTTTCCCAACGGGAATGGGAAAACCCTAAACCTTTCCTGAGTGGAGACGGGAATGGGAAAACCCTAAAACCGAGACCTTTCCCGACTGGAACGGAAAAACCCTAAACCATGAACCTTTCCTGAGTAGAGACGGGAATGGGAAAACCCTAAACTCTAAACCTTTCCCGACGGGAATGGGAAAACCCTAAACCTTAAACCTTTCCTGAGTAGAGATGGGAATGGACAAACCCTAAACCCTAAACCTTTCCAGAGTAGAGACAGGAATGGACAAACCCTAAACCCTAAACCTTTCCTGAGTAGAGACGGGAATGGGAAAACCCTAAACCCTAACCCTTTCCTGAGTAGAGACGGGAATGGAAAAACCCTAAAACCTAAACCTTTCCTGACGGGAATGGGAAAACCCTAAACCCTAACCCTTTCCTGAGTAGAGACGGGAATGGAAAAATCCTAAACCCTAAACCTTTCCTGAGTATAGACGGGAATGAGAAAACCCTAAACCCTAAACCTTTCCTGTCCTCGCTTCATTTCATAGACATCTTTTGGTGGAAGGTTGAATTATGGTGGAGACAGTATGTGAAATATAATCTTCATCTTCATTTCTGTTTAGTTAACCAATTTCCTCGAGTGGATATTTCTACTTCTATGTTCTCCACTCTTTCCTGGTGACCTCTCTAATTAAACTGGCTTATGATTTATTTATTTATTTTATTGTATTACTTTCAAAAAGAAAAAAATTGCCATTTTTAAACATCACTATAAACTATTTTATTTTGGTTTGGCTTGGACATTAAAAACAAAGGGAGGGACTAAAATGGAATTAAAAAAAAAAAAAAAAGAAGAAAAAGGAATGTGCCACATCATCATTTTACTATTCAAATTTAACAAAAAAAAAAAAAAAAAAAAAAACTATTATTAAATAGTGATATGATTGAAAATTTTTTTGAAAATTAAGAACAAATCTAAACTTTAAAAACATTACATGTGAAAATAAAAGAAAAGTAATGAAAATTTTATTGGATTAAATTATGCACTTAACTAAAATATTCCATTCACAAAGCATAATTTAATCACTAAAATATTTAAAATATATCAATAATTTTCTTTTAATTTTGTATCTCCAAACTCATGCCCACTTCTTCCAATTACAATATCATAAATTTTATTTATTATATTTAAAATAATTCTAAAAATTTACCCATCTAAAATTAATTTAATTTTTTTAAATTTAAAAATAATATTTTAATTAATTGAATAATTTAAAAGATGGAGAGAGGGGGAAAGGATAAGAAAATGGACACAGGATTTATGCGCTGTCAAATTAGATATATTTTGTATTTATTTTATATTTTTGTGAGTGAATTTAGTGAGATTGGATATAGTGGGGTGACGTTTTGGCATTTGGTTGAAGAGGGCAATGCTAAAATCACCAACCGCACTTTACTGCTGTCACTCTTCTCCATCACGTGCTCCTTATTTAATATCCTCCGACAACTTCGTTAAATTACACTCAATCGCCATGTGCCTTCTCATTTTTACCATTTTTTTTTCTTTTCCACTTTTTTCCCTCTCATTTTCCATTTTTCATTCATTTTTTTTTTTTTACCACCCCACTTTTAAATCCCTAAATTATTATTATTATTATTATCCTTTTCTTTTTGGGTTTCTTTGAAATTATAATTAACAATAATGTGCGCTACATGTGCCCTCCCCTCATATTATTCTTAATGTTTGTTCTATGCTTTCCACGATTTTAAAATACGATATTCTCTCTTAATAATCTTCCTTACCATCTCTGATGTTCGAGGAAATGAAATTGATTACGAAGATATGAACGTTAAAAAGTAACCGCTATATTTTTTTCGATAGTTCAATTATAAGAATTTTAAAATTAGACGTGTTTAACTTGAAATAATCTTACATTAAAAGAACTCGAGTTGGTTTGTAGGAATAATCTTCAGTCTTAGAAGACAAAACATGTTTGAATTTGTTTTGGTCTACAAGGATAGTTTTTACTCGTATAAGCACTTCAAGACAAGCAAGCTGGGTGAGGAATCCCGGTTTAAACGAAAAATAGGAGGAGTGGAAAGAGATTTCTTCTTGTTAGCTAAATTGAAATAGGAGACGAGAACGAAAATAAGAAGCGCTTCCTTGTCTCACATTAACCGATAGGTATTTGTACGAGTAAATAACGTAGTATATCGGAGAAAATGCGGTGATCGTTATCGATAGGGTTATAATATAATTGAAAAATGTATATTTAGTTAGGGAAGGAATTGGGGGTGGATAAGGTGGGTGACAATGTTGGAGAAAGGTTAAAGGAAAATCCAATTATGCAACGCCACGCCGACACCGGCATTGAACGTCTGGTCAAATCACCACTCCTCTTCGCCAAATGTATGTTCTTATCTTACACCGCGAAGTCTCTGATTATTCCTCTTTAATTAATCCTCCTTATCATTTTAGCCTTGGTATTTAATTTAAATTATAAAAAAAAAAACCATTATTTTTATTTTTATTTAAAAATAACCATCTTAATTATTTTATCATTTAAAATCAATTTTTTAATAAATTTCTAAAAATTCACGACATAAATAAATAACTACATAAGTTTATAAAAGATACGTCTGAAATTTATGAACTCTAAAATTAAATACAAAAGATTAAATAATAATTATTATAAATATGAAAACGACCTTTATATAATTATTGTTTTTTTTATTGCGAGATAGAATAAAATTTAATTATTTGAAAGAAAAAGAGAAAAAAAAAAGGAAAGTACTGAACTGGAGTGAAGAGGGTTTGTCGATAAATATGTTTTTTTTTTTCCAATAAAAAAATAATAAAATAATTAGTTAGAAAGTGAGAAAAAATAAAATAACTAATAAAAATAAAAAGCTGCTGTCAACGCTAACCAGCATCTCCTCTGTTGTATCACACGCACATTCTTTTATTTTAATTTTTTAATTTTTTAATTTTTAATTTTTAATTTCTCTCTCTTAATCATCATATTAAAAAAAATAAAAAAATAAAAAAAATAAAAAAAACAATATCATCATCCTCATAATCCTCATCTCCATTCATTTATGTCTGTTTCTATTTTCTCTCTCCTCTTTTTTTTTTGTTGTTCTTGAGTTTCTCTCTCTAGAAAAGGAATTTGGTGGTGCGATGAGAATAATTATGCCTTCTTCTTCTTCTTCTTCTTCTTTGCTGATTTTTTTGTTAATTTGTGTTTGAATTTTTATTTATTTATTTTTTTAAAGAAAAAGAATCGAAATCTGAAGGTCCTTATAGCACTAACTCGTAGGAATTCCCTTTCTGACTTCCATTTTTTTTTTCTCCAGCTGTGTCTACTGCTTCTCTTTCTCTCTCTTCCTTTTCTCTCTCCTCCTCCATTTCTTCTTCCTGTTCTGGAATTTCAATTCTCCAATTTCACTGTTCTGTTTTGATTTTACTTGACGGCGGTGGGTTTTGGGATTCCGACGGTTTTCGCCGGAGTTAATGGAAGGGGTTGGAGGTGGGTCGGGATCGGAATTGTTTGGAGTTAAGCCGTCGTTGACTGTCGATGTTGTAAGTGATTCTCAGCCAGTGGAAGCTGCTTCTCCGATTAGTAGTCGACCTCCTGCATCGTCTTCGTTGAATTATGAGGAACTCATTCGCGGTGGAGGACAGATGGCGATTGATGACGACGCGCTTGTAGGAGAAGATGCTGGCGGCGGTAGCGGCAGCGGCGGCGGCGGCGGCTCGGCTGGGAATCGTTGGCCTCGTCAAGAAACTCTTGCGTTGCTTAAAATTAGATCGGATATGGATTCCGCTTTCCGTGATGCTACCCTCAAAGGTCCTCTCTGGGACGAAGTCTCCAGGTGATTAAAAGAAATGATCATGTGTTTATAAGTAATGGAGAGTTTTAAATTTTGTTCAATTTTGAATTGGGTTCCAGTTCGTGATTGGTAACCATTTTGAATTGGGTTGGGTTGCATTTTGAATTGGGTTCGAGTCTAATTGCTAATGGTTTTGAATTGGGTTCGAGTCTAGTTGCTAATGGTTTTGAATTGGGTTGGGTTGGACTGCAGGAAGCTCGGGGAAATGGGTTATGCAAGAAATGCGAAGAAATGCAAGGAGAAATTTGAGAATGTACAGAAGTATTACAAGCGCACAAAGGAAGGGCGAGGAGGGCGTGGAGATGGGAAGACGTACAAATTCTTCACGCAGCTTGAGGCGCTACACAACGCCGCATCTCAAAACGTGGCATCATCGGGCTTCGGGATTAGCAACCCAACTCCAATCTCAGCCGTCAAAATCTCACAAACCCCAATGGGAATCTTTTCTCCGCCGCCCACCATCGCCGCTCCAATGGGTGTCAGCTTTTCATCCGACACCTCATCTTCATCAACAGAAGAGGAGGAGGAGGAGGAGGAGGAGGAGGAGGAGGAGGAGGAGATGGGTTTTGACGTTGAAGGAGAGCCGTCGAGTGTGGCGGGAAGTAGCCGGAAGCGGCGGCGGAGAGGGGCGGTTAAGGGAAAAAGTGGTGGGCGGAGGAGAAGGCATAAGATGATGATGGGGTTTTTTGAGGGTTTGATGAAGGAAGTGGTGCAGAAACAGGAAGCTATGCAACAGAGATTCCTGGAAGCGATTGAGAGAAGAGAAGAGGAGAGAATGATGAGAGAAGAGACATGGAAGAGGCAAGAAATGGGGAGATTAAGGGAGGAGCAAGAAAAAATGGCTCAAGAACGGACAATTTCTGGGTCTAGAGATGCGGCCATAATTGCTTTTCTTCAGAAATTCACAGGCCAAACCATTGAATTACCGTCAGTGAATATCTCTCCTTCAGCCCCACAACAACACTATGATCTGTCAGTGCCAGTCCCTGCGCCCACGCCTGTCGCTATGCCACTATCCCCTGTCCCCCCACCTCCGCCATTGAAAACCCAGCCGCCTCCAAATGCAATGCCGTTTTTGGATCACCCAATATCAATATCAAATCAGGAAAGCAGCAGCCATGGCGGCCGGGGAGATGGCCCTTCAGAACCCATTTCTTCAAGATGGCCTAAACCCGAAGTTCTAGCGCTAATTAAGCTGCGAGGTGGGCTTGAATCAAGATATCAAGAAATGGGTCCTAAGGGCCCTCTTTGGGAAGAGATTTCAGCTGGAATGAACCGATTGGGTTACAAAAGAAGCGCCAAAAGATGCAAGGAAAAATGGGAGAATATCAACAAATACTTCAAGAAAGTTAAAGAAAGCAACAAAAAACGCCGCGAGGATTCCAAAACTTGCCCCTATTTCGATGAACTCGACGCTCTTTACCGGAAAAAGATCCCCACTGCCGGTGGTTCTGACGGTGGCGCCTCCTTTAGCGACACCGCCAAATTACAACAAACCCACATCCAAATGCCTCATACCACATCCGCTGAAGAACAACCACCACCACCGCCGCCGCCTCCGCCGTCGTCACCACCACCCACAAAGGTAACACCCATTGAACAAATCATATCTCAGTCCTTAACGACCTTCTTTTTAGTACATCTATGAATGAATTCCGATTATATCGTTTTGCATTTGAAGCCAGAAGACATTGTGAATGAGTTGATGGAGCTTCAGAACCTTTACGATGTCGATCACGTCGACGACGAGGACGATGACGATGACGACAACGACAACGACGACAACGACAACACCCGAGAAGAAAAGAGAAGGAACATGGATTACAAAATGGAGTTTCAGACAAGTGAGTTTCAATCAATGGCGGTGGTTCAATAATGATCTTGAAACAAAACAAACCCATATCTGAATTTTCAGTTCCATTTACACCAAAACAATCCTAACCCATTTTCTTCACCATTCCTTCTAAGATGATCATATGAATTTCTTTCCAAAATTCTCAATCACTGTTTATTTTATCATAATTCTTATAAATTCATGTATTAAATTATTTGTGAGGGGGAAAATAAAGAAACTCTCTGAATTGGAGTCAAGAATCAGTAGGGATCAGAAGAACAAGAACAAGAACACATTGATTCAGCTCGTGAAATTGGGTGAATAATCCATTAAAATGCTCAAATTATGTTGAAGATTTGTATTATTTCATTCTTTTGGGTGAATAATTTGTGATATTGTTATATGTTTTATAAGTTATTTATGATAATAAATGTGGGTCTGAGTTAAAGGAAGCTTGCAGCTTTAACAAAGATGCTTAATATATATATATATATATATATATATATATATAGTGGAGAGAGAGAGGCATGTGATATACACACACAATTCCTTTTGTAATCACATGTAATGTCTACTACTTGCTTCCACATTCTAATGTCTCCCCAAAACATATTTTTACATATAGTTTTTTTTTTCTTTTTTAAATCCATGTGTTCATGTTTTTATTCCGTTCACAATTAGGTTAAATTACAAGTTCGAGCTTCGAGCTTGCTTAATAATATGGCTCCGTGTTCAAGATTTCAAATCTGAATGTCCCCTGCATTCCCCTACGTCATGACTACGTTACCTATAGTATGTTATCTAGAGATGTCTATTTAAATTTCGTGCATCATGATTAGGTTACCTAAAGATGTATATTTAACTCACGGAAATCTGCCCAAAATTAGCTTGAAAATCTCTATTTAAACGGGGAATAGAGGGGAGAGTGGAGAGATATTTCTCCATGTAAGCTAAACGATATTGTCCACTTTGAGATCATATTCTTGTAATAGTTCAAGCCCATCGCTAACGTATATTGTCCACTTTGACCTGATACTTGTCGTCATCAGCCTCACAATTTTAAACCGTGTCTACTGGAGAGAGATTTCCACACCCTTATAAAGAATGTTTCGTTCTCCTCTCCACACTCTTATAAAAATGTTTTGTTTCCCTCTCCAACTTATGTGAGATCTCACAATGTAGCCCTACTCGTAATAGATAAACAAATATATATATATCTTTGGGTATCTACTTGTCTTGTCCCATAGATATCTATATGATATCTACTTGTCTTGAAATGCTTCCAGCAATGAAGAATATCCCCAACACGAGTTCTTTTAGCATGACTCTTTTACTAAGAGAAGAGATCACCCAACCTAAAATTGGTCAGAACCGAGCATGATTATACTATTGAAAAAAAGAACATGCATCTTGTTTATATAAATAATAATTATCGATTATTTTAACAATCATATTCTATGATATTTATATTTACAAATTTCACAAAAAAAAATTGACATACAATCATAATATTTAAATTATCAATTATATTATTATTACTATCATAGTTATTATTTGACTTTAATTTTCCACATTATAAGTGTCACATAGAATATTACAATCAGACTGTAATTTTGCATAATATATGATAGTTATATCAATTATGAAAAAAAAATCACTTAAGACGGTATTTTAACACATTCATAATCAGATGGTCTCGGCTCATTCATGTACTTCTTTTTACTTGTCTTTACTCAAACGTCACATTATCCTTAAACTTTGCAAGACAACTCAAGATTACACCATCATATCGAGTCTTATATGTAGTCCAAGGGCAAATTAGTAAAAAGTCGATGGAGTTTAAGAGAGATTACGCTAGGGTTAGATTTCGATTGAAATTGGTGAATTGTAAGAGATTTTTAAAATTCTCGAACTTATACGACGTGATTTTATGTATTAATTTGTTATGTGTCGGGATTAAGGTTTAATTAGATAAAATTAAAAGTTTAGAGAGTAAACGTAATAATAAAAAGGGTTTAGGGTTTGACAAAGTAACTAATGATGTGTATTAGATGGGGAAAACAAATAATTATGCATGGTTAGCTTAAGGAATGTTCCATTCTATTATTATATACTAAATTTCTATTTGAAAACACTCATTTTCTATGGCATTGATTTCGGGTTGGGTATATAATGAGTGTATACTCGTTGGGTTAGGTTTGGACCAACTAAAATTTTGGGTTAATTTGGTTTGTGACACGACCAATCTGAATAGAGTTCACAACCCAATTCACTTTTAAAAGAATAAAGAATATTTGACGTTTGTAACTGATGTTAATGACACGTTATGACTTGTAAATATTTAATATTTGAAATTGACGAGATTTGATTTATTGATGTAACATATACCGTGGATAAATATGATTTTTTAAATAATTAAAACAGAACTCAACAACTCAACTCAACCCGAAAAAATCTAGCCCAAACCCACATTAAATTTGGGTTGGATAGTATGAATTAATCGAGTTATCAGATCATAAGTAGGATCTTTAAACGAGAACCTGATGCCTTAGCTTATACTTGTTTGGATATTATTCTCGAGAAAATCTCGTGGTTTATTTCATATTAAAATTTATGGAATTTTTTTACATCAATCTTCCACAAAATTTGAACCCTTTTGTCTTGATTGATATAAGAAAATTGAGGGCATAGTTATTGGGTATCAATAATGAGGGAGCTACTTTGAATGCATAGTTATTGGGTATCAATCATGTAGGGTTTATAATATTAGTAGTGCACATGGACTTGGATTTGGACCATATTGGAAGTATCCCTATCCAATAATAATTGTGATGTACTTTACTCCAAACTATTTCACACTTTCAGGCCTAAGGGAGTACACAACTACCTCTAAAATTCTATTCAAGGTTCATCCCTATATAATTTTAGGGGAAAATCCTTTAAACTTGTTGTTTTGTATCAATTTTTATCATAAATTTTCGGACCATTAGATTAAACCCTAAACTTACTAAAATGTTGTAATTTCATACTCCTCAACACAATTCTTTGTGGAAAACCCTCGTACTCTTTATTAAGATGAACTGAAAAGAAATTACAAGATCCTAAACCCTAAACCCTATATTACAAGATCCTAAACCCTAAATTCTAAACCCTAAATTAAAAGATCCTAAACCCTAAACTCTAAACCTTAAATTACAACATCCTAAACCCTAAATTTTAAATCCTAAACTCTAAACCCTAAATTACAAGATCCTTAGTAGAATACTAGTACACTTTGCTTTACTTGAACCGCTTTAGATTTGTTGTGGGTAGATGAGTATTTATAATAGAATCTAGATTATTTATTTAAAAAATATCTAATCATTTATTCATAAAATACCTAAATCATTTTTCTAAAATGTCTGAATTCTAGTTCATCTAACGATCCTTTGAATCATACTCTTTTTACGACTTTCGACCATTGATTGTAGACTGCATTTTCCAACTCACCACATTGATATCCCGTGAGATGAGATTATTCTATTTGTTTCTCTTATTTGGACGCTTAATTTGAAATTGAGGTTTTGGTTCTATTCATCACTAACAAAAAATAATGGATGTGATAGCTAACTGAAAACACTACATTCTATTTCCACGGCTCATTGAAAAATCTTTAAGATGGTTTCACAATCGGTTCTATGTACAACAATGTGTTGAACTACTTCAGTAAGTCTGCGTGGAAGATATATAGCATTCGATGTTCGTACAATGGTATCTACAACTTCTTTACGCGCTCCGTAGTAATAAATTATATAATTTGTTAAGGACAACCCCTCACGTAAATTGTTTTGAATGAGTAAATCAATCCTTTGTTGTTGTGGATTGGACATTAATCCTCTCGTACCTACTAATTGGTGAAGTTTGTGAAATTCTCCCTACCGAACACATCAACTTTTTATTCATTTCTCCCATAGAGTCTCGTCAAGATTAAGACTAAACTTGTATTTTTTTGTTTCATTGAAATCTTTATTGATTCTAATCAACACGTAACTTATTTAAGTTTGGCAACCAACGACGCGAATTTTCAACCACCACTGATAGAAGAAAGAGAGATTAACCAAACATACTTGGCTAGCAAATTATTGAAGTTCAAATATTCAACGGAATAATCCAAGATTAAGTGAAGTTATTCGTCAAGGAATTATCAGAAATTAATATTCCATCATCTCAAGTTTCAAAGATACGAAATGGAAAAATTAAGTAAAGAGGGAAATAAGATGAAGAATAAGGCTCTCTCTCACAGCTCACTTGAAGCATATCATTCCTTTCATCCTTCTTTTGCCTTCCTCTTCTTTTTCTACATAGCTAAACTCGAGTTCATCGTGTATGAGTTCATGCTTGGCCTCTCACCCAATACATTATAGAGATTGAGTCATGTAGCACAACTTCGATTGCTTACCAAATTCGACCCCGTAAAGCATTCATCTTAACATGTTATGACTTATTGCTCAAAACCTACTTTTAGCACGACTTCGCAGGTTGGTGCAACCTGTTACTCAATGCTAGTAAGATCACAAACATTACTTATGATTTATAGGATGTTGGCTGGAAAAATTACCAAGTTCTTTCCTGCATCTTCAAAATTATATAACATCTTGTATCCACAAAGTAAAAGATAAACATAATGTCTAATTCAAAACACTACAGAATGTTTATTAAGATGTACAAGTTTCAAGGTACAAAGATCATAGGGGAAGAACATGGACACAAAAGGAAAAGTGTGATAAAACTCAATTCTTACATTTTGCCATGCCTATCAGAAATGAAAAGAAACAAAAACTTAGATGGTGAAAACATCCAGACAATCGCTTTCCTTACGAAATAAATGAGATAACGAACCGAAATTACAATAGGAAATTTAAAAAACTCGCTCACTAGCTTGCAATGAACTGCAATAGAAAAGAGAAGAATGTTACATGGGTAACAGGAAAATGAGCCTTGCGTTTAGTAGCACGTCCATCAACTTCTCCAGGGAAGAACCTATGCAAGACCAACTTTACATGATAAAATTGTATTGAGAGTCAAAAACGAAGATGTAAAAAAGGGGAGAAGGGCAATTCTCACAGGTCAGCTTTGACAAAACAAATCCAAGATCTGGAAAGGTGAAGAATAGATCCTACAAGTTAATACAAGTAATCCTATGCATTAAGAACTGGTCTGGGCCAATTCCTGCTTGCTCTTGCTTCTTTTCATCTTTGCCTTGAATCTTGATTTTACCATTAAGGTTTGCACTGTATTTGCGAAGTTCCCGACCGCCATTACAACCAGAAGGAATCCACAAAATAACACCTGCAACGGACATTTATCCATCAGTTTGTATCCGAACATGTTCACAATCTTTTTCTGTAAGTTTGAAATATTATTTTGAATTAGAACCAGTAGAAACAAGAAGCAATTTATCACCTGCCATTCAGGAACCACGCCAACCAATGCAGTCTTGAGGAGAAGTAATCCAACATATGCCTCAAAGCCCTATTGAATACTCCACATATAAATAAATTAACATATCACTAAGACATATTAGAGTTCTATCATGTAGCAAGTGGCCATACAGATTACGACTGTCAAATGCCCTTCCCCAAACAAAGATGGTTTACACTGACCATAAAACCACCGTGCCACCGTTGTAGTAAACAGCGAAAGGCAAACCATTAAAAATATACTCAAAATCTTCAATTAAACCCATAACATTGGAACTTGAAATCTAAAAGTTTTACCATCTCTACTTTCGAGTATGTTTTATATGAAAAATTATACTCCCACCTTTTTTCGAGATTCTCTTAGTGAAGAGTAAAAACATTGAATAGAAAGAAATCAACCAAAAATAAAAGTACCTAATATTTTTACTAAACTAAAAAATTTCTAATGACTAACTACGACTTAATGGTAGTTAAATAGGAAAAGAGTTTTGCCAGTTTGAATTGACTAAAAAATTTCTTAAAACGTTGAGAAATTCTGCATTTACTGCAATGAAAAATCTACTTTTCACACTTTTTATTTTGTAGTGTGTTCATCAACTGCCATAAAAACTTTGGAAGGACGGTGAAAGTTGAGGATTAAATCACCTGTAAGATAAAGAGTAAAGGACACAGTATCAATAGTTGACCATCCACACCAGCTGTTTCTCCCCAAACGACATCCATTCTCTTAGCCTAATAATAAGAAGAATAAACAGGGAAATCAACATATAGATAAAATGACAGAACAAGCAACCACCAATTATAAAACATAAGCAAAATTCCTCAATGTTCACCATCGTGCATGCCTCATCAGATGTTTAAAATTTTGAGTCCCTTGGGTAGGGATAATGAGCTCCAGTCATCGAATGAGATGCAACAAAAATTAGAATATATTGTTATAAAGTTGAATGTACATGAATGCAGTATCAAACTGCACCTTTCCAAGAGCAATCCGAGTATAAAGCCTCTGACGCTGATATCTATTTTGTAAAAGCATTGCAACTCCTTGCATCATGGCCCACTGTAGGAAGAGTTGTACACCTCTCTGGAGAAGAATTGAACCCGTATAGTTAATCTAATGCATAGAGTATGCATGTGTTTAGCAAGCAATAACAATTGAAAAACCTGCTTTTGGGCACAATTTGGCTGTCCTTTGATCTCCCACGTAAGACTAACAAGGGCCGTAATCATAGCACAATAGTGATGGTATATCCACCTGTAAAATCATTACTTAGGAACCTCAGCACAATGTCTGTGGAACTAAGGGATCATATAGCATGAGTGATGATCACTCGACAGCAAAAGCATAATTACAAACGTTATCAGAATGTCTGTGTATACCACAGACACTATAGAAACATTGATGCAATACAAATCCCATCCACTAACCCATATTGAAGATATAAAAAATAAAATTGTTTAAATCTATCGTGGAACAGGCATCGTTGTGTCAAGCACCAAACGTAATCCTTAACTTATAACAGATGCTATGACGTTAGAAAGCATGCATTGAAAGCATGACTACATTTTTCTTCAAAATTGCTCATGAAAGAGAATCCTATTCCACCCTTTTTGCTGGATTTCTTTCACCTTTGAGGAAAGAAAAGAGGTAATTTTCAGGGCTTTTACATAGGAAGAGTGGGTTCCAAACATGTTGATCACAATCATCTGTAGTAGTTAGATGAGCTTTACTCTCTTTTACAGTAGCCTTATAATACCATTTTAAAACAAACCACTGAACATATCAATGAAAGAAAAGGTTGCAGTGCACTTACCAAGAACGAATATCACTTCCATTGACTCTTAGTATGTTTTCACGCAAAGACAATCCAGTGTATAGGAACAGGAGCCATGCCTAGAAAGAAAAATGATGTGTCAAGAGTTTAAATGAACCTATAAGCTATCTCTCAAGGCATCGGATTCCCTTTAAGAAGATAAGCCTAGAAATGTCAAGATAACAAGATTTCAAAAATTACATGGAAATGAAATGGGGAAAAACTCGTTTCGCAAAAAAGTGAGGCTAAGATATAAGTGAGGATAAAAAGTGAGTTTAAATGAAAGAATGCAAGGGGATACCAAAATGAAGCACACAAAAAGGGAGCCAATCCAGAATATTGATTTCCAAGTAGATACAAACAATTATGTTTATCTGATAATCACAATGTATTTGCTCCACAGTCCCTATTACCAAGCAGGAGACTGGAAAACTTGTACACAATTGAACTCAACATATAACTCAACATATAACGAAACATTCAATTAGAGAGAGCAAGAGCAATTTTTGGGGAAAAAAAATACCTGGTACAGTTGAACTGGAAATGTAGGCAAGCATCCATCCCACACCCAGCCTCTTAGAACAAGCAGCAGAGATGGGAAAAAAAGAAAGAGAAGAGCAGTCCTATCCTGCTTGAAAGAGATCACTGTGAGGGCACCTCAAGCTAAAATAACATAGAATTTTACCAAAAGAAAACAATCCAGTTTGAGAATATCATAGAACAAAGGAATAAATCCTGACTAAGAATCTGAAAAAAAAAAATTCCCGATAGCACATAAGTATGTCAAGATCCCCCAAGTTGAGAACAATATCATGTAGTAATTACTAAAGAAAGAAGATTACAAACACCAAGAAGTTGCTCGACATTTAGCTACAGCCACTCGCTCACACCACTCAGTGCAGTTCCTAATCATTATAATCGCATTCGTCTACAATGGTTTTCTTTTGCCTCTAGACTTGATTCTACGTAGAATTTGAACAAAATTACTCTTAGTGCTGAAGTCCAGCACCCATGAGATGTTGAATTTTTTAATAAGACCTGCCAACATTTTTAATCAACAAAACAATGGAAAGTGATTTATATTTTCACTTCCCCTCTAAAATCTTCTAGTAAAATTGTCCATCCAACTGCAGTTTGGTCCATTGCAGAGGCAAGCATAAAATTGAACATAGAATTCTACCGCAGAATTAGGAGAAAAGGGAAAAGGTAGGAAGATAAAACTCTCCAAGTCCCTACAAAATTTCCTTCGACTCTATGATAGTTAGCTGAACAGAAGATGTGCTCTAGAACTTAGATATACCCCTAGGAAATCAGAAGTCAGCTGTGTAACTATCAAATAATTACTGACAAGATGGTTATAGCTTTGCATAATCAGTAAATTTCATTGTGCTGGTAGGCAGAGTTGAAAGGCTGTAACGTGTTCATTCATCTCATTAAGGACTTCTTGAACAATTCCCATCATAGAAGCCCTAGAATCACTTTGATATGTCTCCTTCAATGATTTGTCTTAATAAAAATTGGTCTGGTTACCAAAATGAGAGATCGATGATGTACTGCTTGAATTTGACAGGAGGAAAGCTATAGTTGTAAGTTTTATAACTAGACACTACGTCAATGAACTCTTGGGATTAGTTTTTTTTTTTTTTCAAATGAGAAACTAGCCTTCAATATGACAGATAAACTTACAAAAACAGAAAGCCATGAAAAAAAAAATGAAGCCAACAAAAACACTCTTAAGAGGTTACAACTATTAGGATCAATAATATCAAAATATTACAAAAGATTTTTGTAGAGATACCAAAAGGGAGGCCTTCAACTAAGACACTTAATTTTTCTTTTTCTTTTTCTTTTTTTTTTACAAGAAACAGCTTTTCAGTGATGTATGGAAAGGAAGAAAAAAAGTTAAAGGATACAAGTTCCCAATGGAAACAAAAAAAGATGATACGAGAAGAAATAAGCCTAAAAATACAAGAGGATAAAACAAAAATTCTCCTATTTCTCTCTTACACAAGGGGAGGCATTCAACTGACACTTTCTGCAAACATCCTCCGAAGACCCCTTCTAAAAAATTCTCTTATTTCTCTCTAAGCAAAGGATGCTGCCTGCCACAGAATCACCTTCATTACTAAATGGTGGGTGAAGAAGCAACACCTCCATCAAACGAAAAGGAATAACTCCTCTATCACCTCCATTAGAAAGAGAAGGGTGGAGAGGCACCTTATCCCTCGGTTCCACAACCCCTACTACTAGATGAGTTGATCCACCTAAATGTCTTGTCTTTACTGCAAAGGGAGCTACTCCATGTATTGCTGGACAAAATTTTCATGAATTTGTTTATCTTAAAATCATTTTTGTGGCTAAATAGAGAATTTGATAACCTAATATTTTCTCCTCGCCTATGCTGCTTATTCTAGTAAACAAGGATGTTTTTTTTTTTTTTTTTCTTTCAGCAGTACCTCAATATAACACGATTGGTGTCAACCTAAGACTAAATATCTCCAGACTTCTATGAGATTTTTGAAGTGAGTCATCCTCGGGATTTAATCTTCCATTGCAGCAAATAAAATGTAAGACTGGCTAAGCAGACAAACATGTAAGTATGAGATTTTAGGAGCAAGTTCTAAAAGGATCGAGAATCCAAAATAGTAAGTCACCAAAATTTGATAAAACAATCTCCAAGAAACAAAATAAGCAACGTCAAAAAGTCTGAACATTATGGATTAGAAAGGAATCTCCAGAACTTAAGAGTCACGAAAAAGGGATCAGGGCATACAAAAAACTTTTTTTTTTTTTTTTTTTTTTTTTTTT
>NW_019268566.1:761712-764831 GCF_002738365.1 Cucurbita moschata
TTTTTTTTTTTTTTTTTTTTTTTTTTTGTAAGAGTCAATTTCATTGATGTTTGAAATCAAAAGGGATTAAGGCATACAAAAAAGAAGCCGAAGAAATTGCATAAGAACTTCCAATCGAAAAGAACAAGATCAAGATCACAACTACAAAAAGACCCGGTCAACGAGGTTCAAAAGGAGGCACTAGCCGCCTCCCACACCTCATCCCCCAATCTCTCTACCTCTCTAAAAACTCTCTTGTTCATTTCCAACCAAATACCTTACAAGACAACAAAGACGCTTGCTTGACACATGATTTAATTACTCCTTTCGCAGAGAGTTTAGAGGACACCTATTCTTCTCTTACTGTAAATTTTATTCTATTAATGAAATTTTGCAACTAACATAAAATGGATACGCCAGACGAAGGGTAAAATTAACCAATCAGGTCCATCTGAAGCTTCATCATGCTAATGCATTGAAGAAAGAATGTTTCAATCAGCTGTTGATGGCTGTTGATCCTCAAAAGGTAGACTATCAAATACAGATGTTTCAAGTAAAATACAAAAGCGAGCAAGAAAATAACTCTTATAACAAAGCACTAATTTCTAAGAGTTGGAGGTATGCCATAGCCGTAATAATTGAGAAGTTTGATCAAGGTGCAAATTACAACATGCAACAAGGTTTAGCCTCTACGACTAAAGCAAAAACATGTGAAACTTTGCAGTACAAATAGTAATAGAAATTCGTACTCTGTAACTGTTATACTCCTCTTTAACTTTAAACTGCACATCTTTCCGTGAGGCACGCACATTAATAGGTCCCAGAAACATCTGCAAGAACTTACCTGCCATCAAATTACATACTCAGACAGTAAATGCAGGAAGAAGCAAACGGACGCTAATCCTGATATTGTCCTTTCATTTCCTAATCCCATGATTCCCTTAAAAATGAAATGACATCAATTCAAGATCTCTAAATAACGAAGGAAAGGACTCTAACCCTGCGGCTTCCCAGGAAGAAACGATGCAACCTCTCCATCGACCATCATACATCTAGCTCTCTGCAAGTCATCTTCCAGCTGATTCATCCAAACAAGCGGAAAAATGAATAGATCCAACGGTTGCAGAACGAAAGATTTCAATTCAAATGCGTTCAAAATTGAGAAAGATGTGCACCTTGTCAGCAAGTTTGGAATCCAAAAGCTCCTTGGAGAGAAGCGAATTGAGTAAAGAACGAAGACGACGAATGGAAGATTCAAGAGAGAGAGCACTCTGGCGGAGGGCCTGTTCGTCAGTGGCTGTTCTAGAGATTAGAGAAGCAGCCGAATCATGCAGCTCCTTCGCCTGCTCCACCACTTTCCCAACTTCATCCTCCACATTCTGCAACGAATCGGTTATGTTCTCGGTCTCCACCATATCTCTCCGCCCTTGAGATGATGGTGAACTCGATCTTTGTTGAGGCTGCAAGGCCCCAATGTTAAAAGAGGAGAAGAAGGCGAATCTTGAACACCACCGCTTGAGTAGCTAAGTAGAGAGAGATGGGCCTCTCTTCTTCAGACGATTCACGTAACCTTTCTCTTCCCTCTCGCGCGCGCACGCTTAATCTCTCCTTTTCTCTCTCTCCATTTTATTCCTTAATGCTTTGTTCTTCCTGTTCTTGTTTTAAACAACCTCATCAGGTTGAAGGTAAATAAATTTTGGTATTTAATAGGTTCGCTCATTGGCTATGAGATATTAGAAACTTCCATATTTAATATGTTCATTAGGTATGTTAATTACTGAAGATAAGCTCGTTATGAAATGAAGAAGGTATGACTTACATCATAAGTATATGACATGATTGATGAGATAGGACCTCGTACATTTTTGTATGTCACATGCATTAAGATACTTCCTGATGAACCGTACATTACAATACTAATGTTAAGTCATAATATTATGTGGGCTTCTTTCCGTCTGTGGTTCCGACAATGTGAGCGTGCGCTAGCTGAATAACAAGTCTAAGAGATACAATGTGAGCGTGATGCTCTTATATTTTAGGTAAAGATCTGTTTCAACCCGAACGAAACCTATCCATGAACAACCTTAATAAATTGCGATGCACATTCAATCAGAACCTATCACATATCTTGTTTAGCCTATAAAAGGAGTCGGTCATCGTTTGAGGGAGACAAATTATGGTTGAAACGCCTGAAAAATGTTGATAAATTAATCAACTATTCACCATATATAAGAAGCATGTAGATATCTGAGAATAGTTTTCAATCTTAAAAACGAGAACTAGATAACGTGATCATGTTGTAAGAAATGAAACCGTGAGGCTATCCTTTGTCGTTCAATTGGGTGGAAGAGTCAAGCTTTCGAATGCTATTTCCAATGCAGTGTCGAGTACACGGTCGAATGCAGCTCAATACTAGTTATTGGATAGTGAAAGAACAAAAACGATAAACAAACACCAATCCTAGATTCGTTGTTAGACAAATGTGAATATTCGAAGACGAAGAGTTGCCGATGATTTTGAAAAACGTTTCGAGAAGTATGAGAATATGTGAGATCCCATATCGGTTGGAGAGGGGAACAAAACATTTTTTTATAAAGATGTAAAAACCTCTCCCAAGTAGACGCATTTTAAAATCGTGAGGCTGACGGCGATACATAACAGGTCAAAGCGGACAATATCTACTAGCTGTGGGCTTGGGTTATTACAAATAATTGTGAGATCCCTCATCGTTTGGAGAGAAGAACGAAGCATTGCTGATGAGGGTGTGGAAATCTCTCCCTAATAGACGCATTTTAAAACCATAATGTTGACGGCGATACGTAACGGACTAAAACGGACAATATTTAATAGCAATAAGCTTGAGTTGTTACAAATGGTATCAAAGTCAGACACCAGGCGGTATGCCAGTAAGGACGCTGTTACAGAATAAGTATGTAAATATGCAAATTCGAGATTATTTTGACGTCTAATCAACAAAAGCGAAGGTTTTATAAAACCCGAACATTATCTATGATTGGAACAATAATGTCCCAAATGACATAAATGTTTGAAACAAAGAGGAAGGACAAAGTACAGACCTAAGTGGTAAAAGTGTGGAGTTAAAAAAAAAAAAAAAAAAAAAAAAAAAAAAAAAAAAAAAA
>NW_019268566.1:764940-810835 GCF_002738365.1 Cucurbita moschata
AAAAAAAAAAAAAAAAAAAAAAAAAAAAAAAAAAAAAAAAAAAAAAAAATACAAACTGCTTCAGTTATTTAAAATTTACTATGCTTGTTTCTCTTATTGTCGGGTGGTTTCACCCGTCCAATAAGATTTTACTGCGACAAGAATCTTCTCAGGATTAAATGGTCCTGTTTCATGGTCCATAATTTGGCTCTTCCACTTCATCCCATCTGAAATGGCTTGAACTTTCACCAACACTTCCACTGTATCCCTAAAAATTACTGTCCCTTCAGGCCTCAAAATCCTATCCATCTCCAGTAAAATGTAAGTTATATCACACCTGCAATTCACAACAATCCCTTGTTCTTCAATCAAACCCTACAAAACTCATCAAATAAGTATGCAAATCTTTTAATTACCTATCTTGATATATGCTGAATATGCCATCGGCATGGATTAGATCGTACGTTCTCGGGTACGTCGAGAAGGCCTCGCACCAATCATGGTACGTTCCGATTAGGCCGCGTTCGTATATTACTCCCAAACTGTCACGGTCTGAATTGGCTGGCACGACGTTCATAACCCACACCGGAAACTTCAACAAAGCCGCTGCAAATCCCCCGAGATTTGCATTCATGTCCATTATGTTTCGGTATCGTCCATGCTCTAACGGGATCATCTTTCCGTAATATGTAATCCTCTCGTTCCATAGTTTGTTATCCTCTTCGAATTTTTCCTTGTTCACGTTTGGTATTGTTCCTCTACTTATTCGAGGTGGTACGGCGAATGCGCGGTTCGGCCAATTCTCCACTGCACCACCGGCAACTTCGTTGTCGCCACTTACCTCTGGTAATGGAGTTATGCAGGTCTCCAAGTTTCGGTACCTTTATTAGTTTGGGTTCGAGGAAGGTACGTATAAGATATTCGTTGAACGATCTTGAATGATTAAAAACATGGTTGGGAATGTTTTTTTACGAGTACGTACCAGGCCGAATCGGGATCGTCTGACTTGCAAATGTGGGGTGTTTTGTAGACTTTCTTGTTCTTGATGCATTGGATGTGGTTGAGGGGCTTTTGCCATATTGCAAGATCATTCTTCTCAACCACTTTCTTCCAGCATAGCCTCCTGGCTACTTCTTCAATGGAGTCTTGCTCTTGTTTCAAATCCTCTTGTGTTCTTGCCCAACCTCTCCAATACTTCTTCCAACGAATCGGAGGGCCCGAGAGAATCCAATACCCGCCCGGTCTCAAAACTCGATCGAGCTCAATTAAATACAACCCATCTGTAAACGTTTTAAATTACATCGATGCAATTACTCACTAGTCACCGTATCGATAAATCGTAGAACGTGTTAGTTTCATACTCAGTATAGATGGTATCAGAGTTGTTAGATTTGTGGTCTTACCATTATCGGCCCACGGGATGAGACAACGAGAGCAATGAGCCATGTCGAAGGCCCGGGCCGGGTAAGGGAGTCGTTGAGAGGCTAAGACACCGATCATGGCCGGAACGCCACGCTCTAGAGCGAACTGAACTTGAGCTTCATGAGTATCCCTTGGGGCAAAGGACATGGTCAAGATGTCCCTCTTCAGCAAAAAAGCGCCCCAACTTGCTACCTAGAAAAAACACATTTAATAATTGAATCATTTTATTTTGCGATGTAAGAAAGAATTTTGAGTAAGAGAAATTCACTTACGCCACAACCCGTATCAATGGCGGTTCGAATCTTCCCTGTAGTAAGAGGAATAAGTTCGTTAATGTCGTCTATATAAGCATTGGCACCGCGGGGGAACATCGTGCCACCGCCGGGAAATCGGAAGCGATCGCCTTCAACCTGAATCCAATTCTGCACCGCCTTCTCGATGCTAAGTTCTCTGTGAGGAATGTTATCGTACCATGCATAATCGCGGCTCTGTGGCCATTTGAACGGCGTCTTGTACTTCGGCGGCGCCGGAATCATACAGAGGAGCAATTCTTCCTTGGGAGGACAATGACGCTCTCTGTATTTCAACATTCTCCGATCGAATTTCCTGGCCCTAGTCGGATCTTGACAGGGAGTGTATTCGCTGAACTTCATATCGCAGGGGGAGATCTTCTTGGTGACCGCTTCAATGGAATTGTTGATTTCGACGCTATGGTGGCTCTCGAAATCGAGCGTATTTGTTGATGAAGAGGATTGGGATGACGGGAATGTTTGATCCGTGCAATCGACTTTGGAATATGCTTCGGATTGGTTGATCGGTGTCGTGGTGTTCTGCCATGCCCCAAAGATGTATGATAAAATGCATAGCCCACTGACGCCGAGAATCCATGTCAACCGCTTCCTTCTCGACTCGATATGGTGATGCTTCGGTGAGCCACTATACTCCTTCGCCATTGTTTTCAACTTTTGATCTTTACAAATTACAAATTCCTATGAAATCATCCAACAAAACCTTGATTGTTAACGAATAAGGATCAAATCAATGCTTGAAACTTGAAGCTATATTATAGAATATCATGTTCAACAGCACATATTAGCCACTTTGGTTCTGGATTTGAGAAATTATGGCGAAAACATGTACTAAATGTTATATTATATTATGTTGACTTGCACATGCACGTATTAGCCACTTTTTGATTCTGGGTTGATCAATGGGGGGAAGAATTTCAAAGATACCAAGACAAACTACCAAGAAACAAGCCTGGTCCTACGCTCCGTCCTCCCCACAACAGCTGAAACTTCACAACATAAACAAAATGGGGAGAAAAAACAGATACCCAACACTTGGATTCATTAGCTTAGAACAATCCATTACTTAGATTTGAATAAAAGAACAACGTCCAACCCAGATGAACCATTAGCTACCCTTTTGCTTTACCATTAGCTATAAGGAAACAGAGGCAAGTTACAAACCTGAAAAGGGTTCTGAACCAGAATTCCCCTGCGTGGGCTAGAAGAAGAGCATGTTAGCAAGGCAGCTTCTTTCTTTCACATTCTATCAACAATGGAAAGAGAAAGGTAAGGGAAGGTACGAGGAGGGAATGAGGCATATAGATGAAAGGATAAAGCAAGAGGCTATTAAAAGAGTAAGAACAATAGATAAGTTAAGACAGTGTGAGTGGACGATACAGATTTACAGCTTACCCAAAACGATAAGAAACAGAGGGCGAACCCTGTGATTATATCACAACTTTCCATTAAAATTTTAAAGTTGGAAAGGAGAGAAAAGAGAGACAAAGGGATTTGGTCGTATGGAGTCTGAGGGTTCACAGGAGAGTCAGTAGCCTCAAATTACTCCCAACCTTGCTTTCATTTCATCTTTACATATCACACGTTGCTGCATTTCATTCCATCATCTTCTTCCTCCTACCTCTTTATATCCCCCCCAACCTTTTAGGTTCTTATTCCAAGTTTCCCACCCAATGGATCTTTCCTAAATTATGATTGAACAATCACTGCACTATTTGGAAGGATGGACACGAACTTCCTCTGTAGCCCATACAGAATTTTTTAAATTGTTTCCGTAGATAAAATGGTGAAAACAATTATGAGTACAATAAGTATGAAGGGAAAAAAGATGAGGGAAATGAAAGAACAGAGATAGAAGTAAAGAAAAGGAATCACGTGAAGATCATATTTTTAATGAGTGGCATGTGTCCCTACGTCTGATCTTCATAATCATCTTGTCCATCATCTTCCATTTTTATATATAACTTGATTGTGGTTCACGGCGAGAATCAGGCTCCCACGTCCAAGCATTTACTCTTTCGAATCAAGCTCCGGCCCAAGGGCTTAGCAATGTTGGTACAACGTGCTATTGGACGCTATTCTTAGATAGAGAAACCCATTTTTAAAGGAACACATCCAAATACTTATCTTGTATAGCTCCTGCACACTATCGCACATGGGTGGTACGTCTTCAGGCGTTTTAGTTTTGGCCGTCATTATGGCTAATACTCATACCAGCCCTTTCCCAACTTTTTACTTTTTAGGAAGTCATCTAACATATAATTATTTCAAGTAAAATACGTTTAGCCGTGTAGTTTCTATGTTGATCTAGTGGTAAGTTGCAATCCAAAGAATTTGTACGGGTTTAAGTCTCAATTAATTCATGTGACATTCGAATAAATGACTATTCTCAAAACTCATTAGACTAACATAAACACGAGGGTGAAGTTAAAAACTCCTTGAATATTTATCATCCTTTCCGATTGAGAAATATTTAGATATTTTTATTTAATTTTTAAATTGATAAATGTTTTGTATTTTAATTGAAAATGTTTGTAGGATACAAATGGAGTGGAGAGTGAGATCGGTACTTCATACCAATAATGGAGATTACTACCCTAATAAAGTAATACTAATACTAATAATAATAATGGAGTAAATCCTTGCCTTTATATATATATATATATATTATTAAGAAAAATGCAAACTTCAACTTCTAGCCCCCTAGAAAATTTAGTGCTTAAATTATGCTCTAGTCAGCAATAATTACTCAATTTGAAAATTTGGTTGGTTTTCGAGTAAGTCATTTCTTTATGTCGAGTCAATCCGACCCATTCGAAAATAGAGTTACAATTCAACTTTACCCTATTTTTAAGATTACTATGATTACAAATATTTGACGTTTGTAATCAATATTAGTGATACGATGTAGCTTGTAAATATTTGATATTTAAATATTACGAGATTTTAGTTATTGACGTAATATGTAAGGAAAATAGTTGCTTGTGAATTCTATTTGGACGGTTAGGTCACCAAAACTCATGCATTTCAAATTAAGCTTCATGTATGCCATAAGACACATATGTTAGATATCTTATTATTATTATATGCATCCAAATCAGGTAATTAATGATATATCAATAATATATCAAATTATGTATCTCGATTATACATTAAATCATGCATTTCAAATTAATTACATCAATAATATATCACATTAGCTTTACCTAACACATATACTATTGGTATATTAGATATTGTGGTAATTATTTTAAAAAATTATTTCATAATTATTTAAACGATTTAATATAAAATGTTCTATTGTGAGAAGACAAGGGGAACCATGTGGCTCATCTTTTGACCATAATAAAAGCAACCCATGAGGTGTTCAATTATGTCGTTTCAAAAATTTCAAAGGTTTTAATTTTGGTTTTGGTATCTGAACTATGAGTTTTGTTTCCTTTTTTATCTATGAATATTGACTATTAAATTTGATGATGATATGATCTCTAGGTTGAAATAAATAGGTAATCAAATAGCTAATGAGGTATAACTAGTCAGGTGTTTAACAACTTGAACGGATCGATATGGGTATATCTTCAGTGTTAGAAGATGATGAATCCAAGAATTTCAAACATGGGTTGTGAAAAAGATTAATTTTTCTCGATTTTTTCTATTGTTCTTCTTTGGGTGCACGTAAGAAAGTAGACTGAGAATCATCACTAAGTATATGGAAAAATGAAGTAAAATGTTGTATAAATACGATTATTTTATTAAAGCCTTGCTTTAAATATTTAGAGAAAGCAAATACTAAAATGAAGGAACATAAAGCAGGTCCAACATATCTCAAAACAAACACAATTCAACACTATTGGAAAAGTTTACAACTGCGTTAGCAAAATAGAAAATCACGAGGACATAGACCCATAACATAACCCTCAACCCTCCTTGTTATTCTCTAGCCCGAGCTCAACTTTTATAGCTAGGGACTATTAAGATGATCTACACATGAATAATGGTAAACGTGAAGAAAGATCTTGGAGCTAGAATTTGGTCGGATATTAGTAAGTTGATTTGGTACTTCTGGAATGATGTTTGACTGTGCTATTTGTCACGGTCATGCTTGTCCAAGGCGTATTAGCTATGGCTGCATATCAGATGTCCCGGTCATGCTTGTCCAGTACGTGTTGTTTATAGCCACATGCCCGTCCCAAACCCCTTTTACATGCTTTCATGTTAGATAAATTTTCACTATTTCATGTTGTGTCAATATGGGGTGTATGACTATTCATGTGAAATCTCACGTCCTTTGGGGAGGACAACTAAACATTGGTGTGAAAACATTTCCCTTAGTAGATACGTTTTAAAAACCTTAAGGGTTGATCCATTCTCTTTCTGTTACTGTCTGTTAAGTGTTGATCCAATCATTGTTCTTAATGTCATTCTAAAAATTACATTTTTACACAAACTCTTCAATCTAATCAATCCAATCATTGTTCTTAATTCATAGTGGGTTCTTAATTCATAGTGATGTTTGGAGTCGTTCTAAAATTGTAATTCATACAGAAAAGTGTTGTTTAATTGAAAATCACACTCACTTGTCTTCCGCCTATCACGTATCAAATCACTGTAAAATTTACTTCCTGACGCAAGGATTATACAAAAAGTCTACATGACACTCTAAGTAAAAAAAATGGATATACGAAGTTCAAATGAGAGTGATAAAAAAGGCTTATTATCCAGATCATTTAAATGGAGATAAGTACGAAGATTAGCCGTTTTTGAGTCAAATAAGAAGACATTTAAATTTAAGAGAAAGTTCCAAAAACATTTGAAAACGTTTAGGAATTGTTGTTTACAAGACAAAGAACGAAAACTGTGGACGCAATAATTGTGCCCCACCCCTTAAGGCACACAGATTGTTGAGCTCAAACACACTGCTTCGATACCTCACACGTTGCCTCCTTTGTCAGTCCTTCCGTGGCGCCTCAAGAACGCTCAACGTTGCCCAAACCCTCCCAAATTTTTACTCACTTCAATTCATTCATTTCATAAAAACCTAAAATTTCACACATTTTTAATTTTAATTTATAAATTTTGCCACTTGAAAAACTCCAGAGCGAGGTAATTGTAATTATAAAATTATAAAATTACAAAAACCGGGAGAAATTCCGGTAATTTATAATAAAAATTCAGGGGTCGCCGTCGCCGTCGCCGCCGTGTGCGGCGGACGACGGTGACGGAGGGAGGTAGCTACAGCGGCAAGTCGGACAAGAAGAATGCAAAATCAGCCATGTTTGAATACATTGAACATGAAATCCGTGCTTACAAATCGCCAATACACGAATCTCTTCCCCTTCCGAGAATTCCGTCAAACAAATCGTACACTCCGCCTCCGCACCGGCGAGTTTCGGCTTGATCTCCGCCGAGAACACCAACGCCGGAGCCATCTTCAATTTGTCCACTAACGTCGGCTTCGTCTCATCACGAAGCTCCTCCTGCCGGGTATCACTTGGGTTTTCATCGGCGTCTCCGCGGCGGCGGAGAAAGCAGCGAATGGCGGTGTTGAGAGCTAGAGAGCAGATGAGACCGCAGAGAAGGATGATGACTACGACAGCAGCGTTGGCTTCGAAGTCTCTGGAATTGGAGTACGGCCTCCAAGTACAAGCGCGGAGGTCGTGGCACGGTGGCGGTGGTGGTGGTGGCTGGAAGCTGACGGTGTCGTCGGCGTCTAAAGGAGTCGGCCGCATTCTCTCTCTCTCTCTCTCTCTCTCTCTAGTTCTTGTGTAAGAAAGGAATTCAGTGAATTGCATAAGATGAAAGACACTATATAATAAATGTGTGGTTTGGATTTCCTTATTTAGCTGCTCTCATTCTGTCTTACGTGGCACATTAATTAAGCTCATTTTTATGCTAATAATTATTTAATTAATACACTTAGATTGATTAAATTCATTAATTAAAATCATACTTAGTTGGAAAATTTTAAATATTTGATATATTAGTCGAGAATATAAAATTAATTAATTAAGTTATACTCTAAATGATAAAAATATTTTAGCTCATCAAAAACGGGAAAATAATAATAATAATAATAATAATAACAACGGCGACAAATAAATGTACTATTTTGCCACTAGTTTACTAACATCGACAAGCAATCATAGTCACCTCATGCAAGTAGGAAATTAATGGGCTAAAACTAATTTCTTGAAAGTGATGGAGAGATCCGAATGCAAAATATATCCAAATTTATAATATTCATAATTTTGATTTTAATCGAGATTAATTTTTTTTTAAATGTGTTTGTCTAGACAGAGGCTTCCACACCCTCAGTTTCTCTCTATTAATGTGAGATCTCACAATCCACCCTCTGCATCTTCATTGGTACATCACTCAGTGTCTTGCTTTGATACCATTTGTAACATTTTAAACTCACCGCTAGTAGATATTGTCTGCTTTAGCCTGTTACGTGTTGACGTAAGTCGTGATTTTAAAACGCGTCTACTAGGGAGAGATTTTACAATCGATGTGGGATCTAACAGAACGTCTAGTTTTAAAATCGTACCAAAATTATTATTTGGATTAGTGAGTCTACGTTTTAGCTCACATTGGCTGACATAACGTTCATTTTTGTAACGTTAGAAGATCGATCTCGGGTCGGGAAAAAAAATTAAAATAAGCGCCATCCCCCCACCCCCTTAATTAACCTTCCCCTGGTGGATGGAAAGTGAATGTAACAATAAATTGGATATAATTCAGTACTCGACAAGTTGCCCTTTTTCTTAGGGTAAAACAAAATCGCCGATTTTTTCCCCGCTTCATTCACACTATTGCGTCCCCCCTAATAATAAAAACAAAAACAAAAAATAAAATAAAATAAATATTTAAAATTTTCAGAAATTAGAATAAAGTTGAGACATAATACAATTATTCGAATATTCATATCATTTCTAAATATTTATTTAATATTAAAAGAGAATAACTAATTAAAATAAAATTACATCAATTGACACAAATTAATATAATGATAATTAATAGTAATGAAGAATTTATTTCATATCAATAAATAATTAAATAAGATTAAAATAATTTCATATTAAAAAAATATAAATCAACATTTTTTTTTCTAAGAAAATTTTATATTAAAATAAAGTTAAATAGCGGAGTTCATAAGTAATAAAAACGTCGTGGGACCTACAAATAAGAAATGAGAATAAGATTGACAAACGTTTACGAGAGAAATGAGATTCTCAAAGTGTTTGATCAGTCTCACCAATTGATTCTATGCATTTTAGTCGGTAATGAAAATTTTAATTCTTATTCTTTGATTCTCATTCCTATCAGTTAAACGTGAATGATGTTATGATGTTTTAAAAGTGTTGAATAAATTTCTAATTTTTTTAAAAAATTTATTTATTTTATATATAATAAAGTCTAAAATTTTGACTATTCTCATCGGACAGATTCACTCGACCCTACTACATATCTTGTCATAAAAGAAAAAAAAAAAAAAAAACTCGTGAGACATTAAAATTTTGGGTAACCAATTACCATAGCTAGAACCTCTAAAATACTTTAAATTTTATACCTTATTAGTTTACTTTGACGACATTTAATAGGTTTTTGAGTTTTGAACTGTATTGTTTTAGAAGATACCTTTCGGTTATTTTATATTTTTTTTTATAGACATAAAGCTGAAAATTGAACGAGTCCAATTGAGACATGTATATACGACCTTACAATCTAACCCCGATTGAGAAAACCCTAATCGAGTCATTTAAACTATTAGGTGAAAAATTGATTTTACCCTACTCAGAAAACCCTAATCGAGTCATTTAAACTATTAGGTGAAAATTTGATTTTACCCTACTCAGAAATCTCAAATCGAGTCATTTAAACTATTAGGTGAAAAACTGAATTTTACCCTACTCAGAAAATCCTAATCGAGTCATTTAAACTATTAGGTGAAAAACTGATTTTACCCTACTCAGAAAACCCTAATTGAGTCATTTAAACTATTAGGTGAAAATTTGATTTTACCCTGCTCAGAAAACCCTAATCGAGTCATTTAAACTATTAGGTGAAAAATTGAGTTTACGTTTACCCTACCGATAAAACTCTGGTCGAGTCATTTAACCTACTAGGTGAAAAATTGAGTTTTGACCAATATTTTTCGACATTATTATGAAAATAGCAAAAATTTGATAAATTTGACACATATATTCAGTAAAAAAAACACACCATATAATTTCAACTAAAAAGATCACACAATACAATTTCGACTAAAAAGATCGAACATTCGAATTTCCATCCCCACATATTTTTTAACTAAAATAATTCAATTACGAAACTTTAAAACGCATCTAACAGACGGGAAAAAATCAAAAGATTGGAAGAACCAATTGACTTTAAACTAAAGTTTAATATTAATAATAAGAATAATATATTTGAATAAATGGAAGAAAGTGATTGGTGCATATTTTGGAGGTATTAAATTGAAGTGTGAAGAGTGGAGAAGGATATAGAGGGTTCTACTGCCCCCACGCCCTCAGCCCCACCACCATTATATCATCTCATCTGCATCTCTGCTGCGTCGACCTTCCCTTCCCTGCAACAATAATTTCATCACCCTCTCTCTTCCTTTTTTTAATGGCTTGGAAAATGAGTGCCACATATTAAAAAAACAATTGTTGAGTTCATTCATTAACAACTGCCAAGAAACAATTCTTGATTCGAGTTAAGAATATTGTATGTTTTTGCTGGTTTTGAGTCCACTTAGCTTCATCACGTATGGGCATGATTGACCCTACATTCTTGTCACACCATTCGAGGTATAGAAGTGTGAGATCCCATCTTAGTTAAAGAGGGGACAGAGCATTCTTTATAAGGATATGGAAACCTCTCTCTAATAAACGTGTTTTAAGCTTTGAGGTTGACGGCTATACGTAAAGGACCAAAGCAGATAGTATCTAGTGGGCTTAGGTTGTTATAAATGATATCAGAGCCCGGACAGTATGCGATGCTAAGCTCTCAAGGGGGTAGATTGTGAGATCCTACATCAATTGGAGAGAGGGATGAAACACAGACGCATTTTAAAACTTTGAGGTTGATGATGGCGAAATGTAATAGATCAAAGCGGACAATATTTACTAGTGGTGGGTTTGAGCTGTTACAAATGGTATCAAAGCTAGACACCAACTGGTGTGTCAGCGAGGACACTAGGCTCCCAAGGAGATGAGTTGTGAGATTCCACATCGGTTAGAGAAGGGGAAGGAAACATTCATTATAAGAGTATAAAAATCTCTCCCTAATAGTTGTGTTTTAAATTATGAGGCTAAAGGCATGAACCAAAATAACAATATTTGCTAGCCATGAGCTTTAGCTCTTACAAAAAAAAAAAAAAAAAAAAAGTTTAAATTTGTATCAAGTGATTATAAGGAGTAGGGAGATTCTCGAATCTCAATTCCATTGTCGAACCTAATCTCTCTTGTACACAATCTTACTTGCATAAACGAGGCTAAACTAGAATGAAGCGAAGAGAAATACGAATATGAGCACAACTCAACAGTAATTGATATGTATTTTTGTGTTCGAGATTGAAAGTTCTGGTCTTCATACCCTATATTTGTTATATTAAAAAACGTAAATAGCCGATATATATACCCAGATCGACACCCGACTTCACTCAAAACATTCTACCATACCTAGTTTTGTTCGTAAAATTTGATTAAGAAGTTTCTATTACAAAGAAATTGGGAGAAAAGAAAAGAACAAATTCTTAAAACTCTGATAGGAAGAGAGTTTTTTGAGACGTCAATTTGTTTGTTGTTTTTGGACATTTGTAATGACTTGGCCAAATTGAAGGCACAAGTTATTAAATTTTGTAAAGAAATAAAGGAGTGATAAGCCAAATGAATGGCCTGGAGAAAGGAACGAGTCTTGTGCATTAAATTTTTAATTTAAAGGCCCAAGGGAGGAGAGATGCAGTTCCCCTTATTGCAGGGTATTTGGGTTAGGATTTGGACACGAAGAGCTGCAGGAGAGGGCCCCCCTTTGTATTTTAGGACATGCACTCATCTCATCTTTCTCAATATGTTGGTTGTTGTTTGTGTATAAGTTTCATTCCCATAATTAATCGCTAAACCTTACCATGTTTGGTGTGATGATTGGTTCTAAATTTGTGTCGTTACGAGGAGGGAGTGGATTATGAGATTGTGAAGTCTCCCATCTATTGAAAGAGAAACGAACGTCAGTGAAAATGCTGAGCTTCGAAGGAGGGTGGATTGTGAGACCCCACATTGATTCGAAAGAAAACGAGTGCAGCGAGGACATTAGTCTCCGTAAGGGTGAATTGTGAGATCTAGACTCGTCCATTATGTAAAAACACTTTTTTTTTTTTATCTACGAGGTTTAGAATAACTGTACATTTAATCTCTAAAGTTTCAGACTATAAATTAAAATTGAATAAATGTTCGGTAGACACTCGAATCTTTGATCTTTTAATTCGGGAATATATGCTTTTTAGATCGATTAAATTAAAAGTGTGATTGATTGGGAAGAGTGGAAGATGAACATTTTATTTCTAGTTTTGCATTTGGATATCAAAGAAACATTGATTTACAGATGTGTTGTGCATTTGAGTGTGGACAGAGAGCTTTTGGTTGTCCTACGGTTCAGGTGCGACCTCATGATCTGCCTTCTTACCCCACAGCACCAAGTACAGACCCAGTATGATAAGGAAAGCTCCTACCAGGCTTCATAACGCAACAGTTTCAGGCAACACCTTCAATTCATTACAAACATAGTAGGAAGTGAGTGGCTTACCTGCCCACGTGAAGCCGCTCTGAGAACACAAATGCTGAGAATATGGCCACGAATATCAGCATTAGGGGATTAAACATTGAAGTAAAAACAGGCCCGTTGCGGCTGATGCACCAAGTTTGTAGGAAATACCCCGCGCCCGAAATCACAACGCCCTATATACAAATAGGAGAGTAGATGATTTAAGAAGGGATTTGAGAGTGATAAACTATAACAGTTCAAGTCTACCGCTAACATATATTATTCGTTTTAGTTTGTTACGTGGTACTGTCAGCCTCACGATTTTAAAACACGTCACACAAATCAAGAAGCTATATCAAAGTCAAGCATCGAGCGGTGTGTCAGCGAGAATGTTGGCCTACAAGGAAAACAAAACCTTTCTTGTACGCGCGTCGAAACCTCTATCTTGTAGGCATTTTTAAAATCACGAGGATGACAACGACACCTAATATGCAAAAACACATAATATCTGTTAGCAGTGAGTTTAAACTGTTACATGGAGAGAGTTTACCTTTAGGATGTTTGAACTGTATAAATATTATTAATATTGATGTTTCACAAACTTTAAGACTTATTAGCCAAAATAAAATATAATTTATAAAATGTCATGTAACGGTGACACAAAACAAATTAAAAAAAAAAAAATTAATAATTTATAATAGAAAAATATATTTTTTATTGTTATATGTAAAAAAAGTTGGAACGATTCCGGTAGAATAGGGAATTGGGCACGGACGGAGACGTCAGCTGTGTTTATCTAGTGGGGAGAAACCCCTCACATGCTTCTCTCATTCTCCATTTAAACACTAATTTCCTAGCTTATTTGGAATAGGTCCGGGTAGAATAAATAAGTATAAGGACAAGAAACAAATCAATTGACTATACTTACACAATATACGATGGTTAACAGCCGTGCATCCCAGTGTAGCTTCCATTTTTCTAAATCTCTAGCAAAGATCAAGGCAAGGAAGCCAGATTGTGCAGTTGCAAACAAGCAAATTAAAACAGTAATGGTCAATTGTGCTGGGTATTTTCTAGTGACCAATGTCTGCAAGCCATTAAGATTGGATGAGCAGATTGTGTCGCAACACATTTCTTTGCATAAAAGAAGACTTTGAATGAACTTACCAATAAAATTAGCCATGCACTCCAAGCAACCTCACTTACAACAATCAAAGCCGAGCCCTTTATCCAATCCTCGCCACTCCTATGTCCACAGCCTTGATTCTTGTACACGTCTATGAGTGGCTCCTTGAAGATGCCTTTGGTTACATATGGTCCTTTCCAAAACGTGAAAACAAAGGAGCCACCAATGCACGTAATCGTCCCCAACACTTTAGCACCACCTCTCGCAGTTCTGATATTCACTCTCTCCAATCTTTCGAGATAAAAGTTAAAATTTATGAATATTTTTATTAATCTATAACGGAAAAAAGAATAGGTACAATACCGAAATAGAAAAGCCATGACAAATGTCAAGCTTGGAATGATGTTGTTGAAAGTGGAAGTTACTATAGGCGAAGTATAGCTAATTCCAGCGTAGAATAGATTCAGGTGAATCGTTGAGCCTAAGATTGCGAGCAAAAAGATGTTTATCGTCATCGAAATCGTGAGAGACGTTGGTTTGTTTCTATAGAAAGGCACCATGTAATCAACCATTAAGCCAAGAAAATGATATAAGAAGCAAACAATTTTGGTCGCACCTGTCGATGAGATAAGCAAAAGGAGCCAAGACGAGGAAGGCTATGAAATGGCGATAAACGATGAAGACCAAAGGGTTAAGACCCTTGTTGCTAGCGATCTTCACCAGAATGTGGGATCCGCCATACGCAATATACACCAACACCATTGCTGCACACGGCCCATACAGCTTCCTCATTGACACTCCCGCCCTTGCCATCGCCTTTCCCCTTTGGGTCGCAAATAAATAACCACAAAACATTTGACATTTTAAAATAAACGAGACACTCTAGTAAGTGAGAGGTACATGAATGAACAACATGGTGAGGATAGGATGGTTAAGAAAGACTTAAAAAATTAAAAGTCATTCTTTATACCAACAAAATGTACTTTTTATTCGGTGACTCACTCGTAAAAACATGAATGAACGAAATCCAAGTGTCATGTCTAAATTTTAAATCTTGGGCATGAGTTATTACCATTGGTATCGGAGCCGTACCTATCCCAGTAAGATGTGGTTCGGGGATGAACAAGGTGGAAACTAATAGACATATGATACCCGAATAGAAAAGATACCACTATTTAGTCTACAATCAATTTTTAAAAATACAAATGGAGTTGATGAATTTTTTTTTTTTAATTTAAAGATTTACAACTAAAACAAAATTTAAAATTTAAAAAGAAAGAATTTAAATTAATATTTAATAATTTAATTAATTTTCAGAAATTTTGAATTTTTTTATTAAATCTAAAGTTTGTATATATATTACACATAAAAAGTTGGAATTTAAAAATATATTAACCACTTTTCAAAATTCATAAATTAAACAAATAACAAATAGAATCTAATTTAACTTTATTTACTTTTATAAGGGAGAGAATTTTTATGGAAAAAAAAACACTTTTTTTAAACAAAAGAATATTCTCTTGAAATGACCCAAAGGAAAGTAACAATTTTTTTATAGATTAAACGGTAAGTTTTTTAAATATAGAGGCTAAAATGAGATTTACCTTCAACTTCAGTTACTGTTGGAATTTATCCAATGATGAATAGGTATGAACGGCTGTAAAGCAACTTTGATTTGTGAGTTAATTTTTTTTTTCATCGGACGAAGAAATAAAGTATTCGATCCTCAATGACGTGACATAAAATTATTAGGTATATTTATAGTGGTATTTGTTGTATATTTTGAACATACATTCTCGTAACTTTACTGTAAATTTGATTAAAAATGGTTAATTACCGTTAAGATGTTATCCTTCTTATATACCTATGAATAGTTATTTCGTCGAGTTTATCATGGAAGTAGTGTAATAAGGTTCGTCGTCCAAGTATTCCATTATTCATCTCCCATGTCATCCAGTTTTCTTTTCAATGACGGATAAAAAAAATAAAATAATTCAGGCTGAAGATTCAGATTAGGATTTCGAATATGAATTCGGCACTGGATGATCAATCATTCTCCTGCAACATGGTTGCGTTACTTACTCCTCGCTTTTAAGAATGAAGATTATCCCCACAAACTAATATGAGTCGTCACCCAATCTAGAATGGTTCAAATTCCACACATTTATAAGAAATGTTTCGTTCCCGATGTGGATTCTTGCATTTAGCATTTGTGATTTAGGAGTTTGCATATCCACTGTAACGCCCGCTCATCGTCAACGCGATTAACAGGGGTTACCACCATCAACGACAACATACTCTAACACCCAATCATAATCTCAACATATTTAAAAAAACATTCAGTAAAACATTTAAAACCAATGCTATTTAAACTTAAATCAACCGAAGTAAATTCTTGACAGCGAAAACATAAATATACAAAACAGACACAGACATGGATTCCCAGTAGTCTTCAGTCCGCTGGTCTCGTCCTCGGTTGGCCTGCATCATCTAAATCTGGAAAGAAAAGTTATAATAATTTTGATGAGTAATTAGATTACTCAGTAAGTAGCTAGCTTATCATTCGAGAGTTCATAACTAATCTTTTCAGGTGTTTTTAGGTTTTATTCATCATTGACTCCTAGTTCTCTTACTAGGGTCATCTGTTCGTTAATGAGGTATCTCAGCTACCTCCAGCTAGGTTACTGACTCTCTCTCGATATGCTTATCTAGAATTTTCGGACTCGTATGTAAGACTCGCTCTCGGTCAAATACGGCCCGTCTACTAATTGCTCTGGCGGCCTGTTTATCTCATATACCAACGGTCAGGAGTACTCATGCTCCCTGACTTAGCACACAGCGCGTTGGTCAGGAACTCCGCGGGAATTAGTAGACTATCATACCCATATAAATAAGCCATAGCTCAACCACCAATAAGCATATCTAGAGTCATAACCTTTCCATTAACATGCATAACATACTCACAGTTACTGCATGCTTCCATACATGTATCATGATCAACATGTAGAACATTCTGACAATCATTTATATCACGCTTACATCACAGGCAAGCAGTCACAATATACAATAAACACTAAATATCATCAAAGCTCATCATAACTTATTAAGCTCTTAATCAGGTAAACAACATACTCACATGTTGTAAAACAAGTTAAGAACTAGTTCAAAGGTCGATACGCTACTTACCTGGTTTCGAATCCCTTTCTCTCTTGATTGTACATTTAATAGGGTATTTCAACACAATTCCTTCCAAGTAGACCTATATTTCACCATTTTCAAGGTAAGTATAGGTCAATCTAGGTAGAACAGGTCAAAACAAATCGAACGGGACAAACCGGGAACCGAACTGATGCTTCACGCGCCCTCACGCGCCTCGGTGTGTCTGTCCCACGCGCTAGGAGCACGCCAGTCGCACGCCCAGTCGCGGCCCTCACGCGCCTGCGTGTAGTGCACGCGCTTCTTCTTCTTCCTTGCGTTTTTATGAAATTTTCCATCTTTTCTGTTAATACCTACTATATCCCGAAGCCATATCCTCCTTCTACGGTTCGAATTTCATCCTGATTCCTTCTACAAATTTATAGATCTCCTTATTACGTTTCTAACAAGCCCTATTTCATAACTTATTATACAATACGAACCAAGATATCGAGATTTAAAGGTTCGGTGAAATGGGTTTTTCGTTACCTTCGAATTACCGTCCGATTCAGCTCGTGGCTGTATCCCCTTCCTCAAACGATTCCTCAGCAACCACCCCTCTTCCTTTACCCTCGATTGATGTCCAATTTTAAGCAACTAAAACTCGAATTCTCAGAAAGTTTCCTCCTCTGTTTTCTGGGTTTTTCACGAACCACCAATCTTCGTTTTTCTTCCTTTTTAAAGCTTAATCCAGCCTTCCACCTCCTCTAATCATTCTCTCTTTTCTTTCTTTTCCCTTCAACCACCTGTCCATTCTTCCTTTCTCCATGGCAGCAGCTTCAAGCTGCTGCTGTCTTCTTCTTCTTCTTTTTTTTTTATTTTTATTATTATTATTATTATTATTATTATTATTATTATTATTATTATTATTTATTTATTTATTATTTTCGGGTTATTACAATTCTACTCTCCTTTTAAAAACTTTCGTCCTCGAAAGTTCCTAACTCTAGGAACAAATGTCAATATTCGAGTTTTAACTCTTCTTCTTGTTCCCGAGTAGCTTTCCAAAATTATTGCTTCTTTCATAAAACTTTAACGGAGGTAATGTCTCTACTACGCAAAAATCTCATCTCCCGTGTCAAAATCTTAATAGTCTGTTCTACGTAGCTTAGATTCTCTTCCACGGTAAATCTTTATAACGAAGAACATACATAGGATCTTCAGTATATTTACTTAACATCGAAACATAAAAAGCATTATGTACAGCCTCTAATGCTAGTGACAATGCTAGTATGTAAGCTACTGGCCCAACTCTTTCGAGAATCACAAAAGGCCCAATAAAACATTGGCTAAGTTCTCCCCTTTTACCATATCAAACTTTAGATTTCAAGAATAGGTGCGATCTTCAGGAACACGTGGTCTCCCACGTCAAACTCTAGGTCCTTCCTTCTAACATCAGCATAACTTTTCTGACGACTTTGAACGATCAGAATTCTTTTCCTAATCTTCTGTATCGCCTCATTGGCCATTCGTAACAAGTTTGGATCCAACTATTATTTTCTATCTACCTCATTCCAATAAATCAAAGTTCGACACCTCCATCCATAACATGTCTAAAAAGAATCATCGGAATGGTTGCCTGAGAACTATTGTTATAGGCAAATTTAACCAGATATAGGTAGGTGTCCCAACCGCCAGCAAAATCATGTACACATGTCCTCAAGAATTTGATTTAATCTCTCAATATGTCCCTCTGTTTGAGGATGAAACGTTATCCTAAACTTCAGTTGTATACCAAGGGCTTCCTGAAGACTCTTCCAGAATCGAGAAATAAACCGCGTATCCCTATCTGACACAACAGAAACTGGTACACCATGCAATCTACAATCTCCTTTAAATACAATTGTGCCCACTTGTCAACCGAATATATAGACTTACCCGGTATAAAATGGGCTGTCTTAGTTAATCTATCCATAACGACCCATATCACTGTAAACCCTAACTGAGTTCTAGGTAGTCCTGTAATGAAATCCATAGTCACTTCTTCCCACTTCCACTGAGGCACATTTAAAGGTTGCAATAATCCAGCTGGTTTCTGTCTAGGTGCCTTAACTTGTTGACAAGTTAAACACCTACTCACACATTCAGCAACATCTTTCTTCATCCCAGGCCACCAAAAGCATGTTTTCAAATCCTGATACATCTTTGTGGCACCTGGATGCACAGTATAGGGCGACCCATGCGCCTCAGATAGAATCTTCCTCTTGATCTCTACATCGTTTGGCACACAAGTTCGGTTCTGCCACTTCAAACATCCATCACCCGTTATCCAGAAATCCTTGATTTGTTCAGTCTCAAGTTGCCTCACAACTTTTGAAAAATAAGGGTCCCTTTGCTGACCCCGAATAATTTGTTCCTGCAACGTCGGACAAATAGTCATAAGAGCTAGCTGAGCTGCCGCTTTCCTGACCAAGACAGCTATCTGGGCTCGTTCAAATTCCATCTGAATGTTGTGTTGTCTCGTTAGCATTGCAGATGAGTGAGCTGTCTTACGACTCAAGGCATCAGCTACCACATTAGCTTTACCAGGATGATGTAGGATCTCCACATCATAATCTTTTACCAATTCCAACCACCGACGTTGCCTCATGTTAAGCTCTTTCTGGGTGAACAGATATTTAAGACTCTTATGATCCGTATATACTTGTATCCTCTCACCGTATAAATAATATCTCCATATCTTCAGAGCAAACACCACAGCAGCTAATTCTAAATCATGAGTTGGGTAATTGCGTTCATAATCCTTTAATTGCCGAGAGGCATAAGCAATAACTCTCCCGTTTTGCATAAGTACGCACCCCAACCCATGCTTAGAGGCATCACTATAAATTACTAGGTTCCCAGTACCGTCAGGTACAATAAGCACTGGGGCTGACGCTAATCTTTCCTTGGGTTCCTGAAAACTACTTTCACAAGCTCGACTCCAATCAAATTTCTTCCCTTTTCGGGTTAATTGAGTCAGTGGTGCAGCAATCCTTGCAAAGTCTTTAATAAAGCGCCTGTAATATCCGGCTAAACCCAGAAAACTTCTCACCTCAGTAACTGTAGTTGGTCGAACCCAACCTATAATTGCCTCCACCTTTGCTGGATCAACAGTTATACCATCCTTGGATACCACATTACCAAGGAATACTACCTTTTGAAGCCAAAACTTGCATTTTGAGAACTTGGCATATAATCTTTGTTTACGCAGAACCAACAAAACCTTCCTCAAATGTTCTGCATGTTCATCGTTTGTCTTGGAATAAACCAAGATATCATCAATGAACACAATGACAAAAGAATCCAGAAAATCCTGGAATACCCGATTCATCAGCTCCATAAACACTGCAGGGGCATTAGTCAAGCCAAAGGACATCACAACAAGCTCATAATGCCCATACCGAGTACGAAAAGCTGTCTTCGGTAAATCATTTTCTTTGACTCTTATCTAGTGATAACCAGAACGAAGATCAATCTTCGAAAATACCGCTACCCCTTGAAGCTGGTCAAACAAGTCATCAATTCGCGGCAAAGGATACTTATTTTTAATGGTCACCTTATTCAGCTCCCTATAATCAATACAGAGACGGAGTGTACCGTCCTTCTTCTTCACAAACAACACGAGCTCCCCACGGTGACACACTAGGTCGTATGAACCCCTGATTCAACAATTCTTGCAGTTGCAATTTCAACTCTTTCAATTCCGTGGGGGCCATCCTATAAGGAGCTTTAGAGTTAAGTGTCATCCCCGGTTCAAGTTCAATGTCAAGGTTAACTTCCCGCTCTGGTGGCAAACCAGGCATCTCATCCAGGAAGACATCCAGGAACTCATTCACTACAGGTACAACTGATACATCTGTATCAACTCGTCTCACTTTTGCCACACTAGCCAGGAACGCCACAACATCATGCCTAATCAACTTTCTAGCCTTTAGAGCAATTACTGTCTTGGAAACACTTCCCGGCTTCGTAACCTGAAACCGGAAGCTCTTTCCCATCAGAAGGTGAAACTATCTCCTTCTTATAACAATCGATACTTGCATGATGAACATATAGCCAATCCATGCCCGAAATAATGTCATAATCATAGATATCTAGCATCATTAGCAACACATCTAACGGTTAGTCAGATACTTCTACTTTATCTCATTTCACCTTTTCACGAGTCATCAATGGCTCCTGAAGGTGTAGAGACCAAAACCTCATAACCTAAAGGCTCTACTTGAATTCGGGCTTAACGAACAACGATATCAAAGGAATGCGTTGAGCCCGAATCAAATATAGAATAAGAGAAGTAGCTATAAATAGGTAAAGTACCTGTCACCACCAAGCTGGCATTCTCCGCTACCTTGCTCGTCGTGGCAAAGGCTTTACCTCGAGACTGAGGCTATCCTCCAGCACTCGACTGACCTCCTTCTCCTCCTAGAGCCTCTCGCACATACCACACTAGGATTCTTTGCATTACGACACTCTGGCAAGATGGTCGCTCTTACCACAATTATAACATGTCTTGTTTACGGCAGTACAGGGTCCCTCATGCATCAATCCACATTTTTCACATATTGCCTTCCTATCACCTAAAGAAGACCGATGATCTACTTGTCGTAGTACTGCCTGCTGTCGCAAACTTGAGAATATCTAAGTGAATTTTTTTTTGTTTACTACTTGGTCGTTTCTGACCGTTGAAACCCCGATTACTCTCCAGGGTGGCAGCATCTAATTCCACAGTAGTATTATAAGCAGTAACAAATTTTAAAAAGCATGGGCAGACACTAATCCCTACATCTCTGTCCTCAAACCAAGGATAAAGAGATCTGTCTTTTCTTTCTCAGTAGCATCCATATGAGGAACAAACCTGGATAATCGTGTGAACTCCACTTCATACTTCTCTATTGACATATTACCCTGCTCCAGCTGCATAAAGACCTTTCGGTTTCATAATTTTACTAGAGCAGGATAGTATTTCTCACAAAATTCATGTTTAAATGCCGCCCATGAAATTGGGACTCCACTAGCCTCCATCTTTGGCTTCTTTGGTTTCACCAAAAATGGGCTGGTCCCTCCAACATATACATGACGCACAGCATCTTATGACTCCCTGGGTAGTTGAAGAATGTAATTTTGTTTCAGTACATTCCAGCCACCATTCAGCTGCCTAAGGATCAGTCCCTTTCCTCCAAGAGTTGGCGGGGTAAGTTTCATAAAATTTCATATGTATTTACTTTCCTTCGTCATACATCATCGCCCATAGGTTACTACCCGTAGTGGTGCCTCTGTCACTACCGTTGTACCAGGTAGCTCCTTCGAAATTGTTGGAGGTATCGCTACCTGAACACCTACTTGTGCTTCAGGCACTAGAGTCACATGGCTAGGTACAGGTGCTGTCGGAGCCGCCCACCTTCCAAAACCAGCAAAAGCTATTTGTACCACCTAATCCTTTCGGCTCTGCACCGCTTGATTCACTTAACTTTGAATCAGCGATTGCAAGGCCTCCAGAGTAATAACAACAGTCGGCTGATCTCTAGATGCCGACTGAGAAGTAGTCTCCGGAATCGCCACTGCTGGAGCAGTTCCTTCTATAGGCTGCCCCTCAATCCCCAGGTCCACATTGGACATTCTAGGGTCTAAACATTTTAACACTACCATATCTGTTATACACATAATTAAGTATTCATAATCAATTCTTTTAAACTTTCATACTATTCTTTCATACAATTTAATCATGCATCACTTACCTGACCGAGGTGAGATACCGTTGAGCTGGACTAAAGGGATCCATACTGTCTATTCTAGACTGTCTACAGAACCTATAACCTAGGCTCTGATACCAACTTGTAACGCCCGCTCATCGTCAACGCGATTAACAGGGGTTACCACCATCAACGACAACATACTCTAACACCCAATCATAATCTCAACATATTTAAAAAAACATTTAGTAAAACATTTAAAACCAATGCTATTTAAACTTAAATCAACCGAAGTAAATTCTTGACAGCGAAAACATAAATATACAAAACAGACACAGACATGGATTCCCAGTAGTCTTCAGTCCGCTGGTCTCGTCCTCGGTTGGCCTGCATCATCTAAATCTGGAAAGAAAAGTTATAATAATTTTGATGAGTAATTAGATTACTCAGTAAGTAGCTAGCTTATCATTCGAGAGTTCATAACTAATCTTTCCAGGTGTTTTTAGGTTTTATTCATCATTGACTCCTAGTTCTCTTACTAGGGTCATCTGTTCGTTAATGAGGTATCTCAGCTACCTCCAGCTAGGTTACTGACTCTCTCTCGATATGCTTATCTAGAATTTTCGGACTCGTATGTAAGACTCGCTCTCGGTCAAATACGGCCCGTCTACTAATTGCTCTGGCGGCCTGTTTATCTCATATACCAACGGTCAGGAGTACTCATGCTCCCTGACTTAGCACACAGCGCGTTGGCCAGAAACTCCGCGGGAATTAGTAGACTATCATACTCATGTAAATAAGCCATAGCTCAACCACCAATAAGCATATCTAGAGTCATAACCTTTCCATTAACATGCATAACATACTCACAGTTACTGCATGCTTCCATACATGTATCATGATCAACATGTAGAACATTCTGACAATCATTTATATCACGCTTACATCACAGGCAAGCAGTCACAATATACAATAAACACTAAATATCATCAAAGCTCATCATAACTTATTAAGCTCTTAATCAGGTAAACAACATACTCACATGTTGTAAAACAAGTTAAGAACTAGTTCAAAGGTCGATACGCTACTTACCTGGTTTCGAATCCCTTTCTCTCTTGATTGTACATTTAATAGGGTATTTCAACACAATTCCTTCCAAGTAGACCTATATTTCACCATTTTCAAGGTAAGTATAGGTCAATCTAGGTAGAACAGGTCAAAACAAATCGAACGGGACAAACCGGGAACCGAACTGATGCTTCACGCGCCCTCACGCGCCTCGGTGTGTCTGTCCCACGCGCCAGGAGCACGCCAGTCGCACGCCCAGTCGCGGCCCTCACGCGCCTGCGTGTAGTGCACGCGCTTCTTCTTCTTCCTTGCGTTTTTCTGAAATTTTCCATCTTTTCTGTTAATACCTACTATATCCCGAAGCCATATCCTCCTTCTACGGTTCGAATTTCATCCTGATTCCTTCTACAAATTTATAGATCTCCTTATTACGTTTCTAACAAGCCCTATTTCATAACTTATTATACAATACGAACCAAGATATCGAGATTTAAAGGTTCGGTGAAATGGGTTTTTCGTTACCTTCGAATTACCGTCCGATTCAGCTCGTGGCTGTATCTCCTTCCTCAAACGATTCCTCAGCAACAACCCCTCTTCCTTTACCCTCGATTGATGTCCAATTTTAAGCAACCAAAACTCGAATTCTCATAAAGTTTCCTCCTCTGTTTTCTGGGTTTTTCACGAACCACCAATCTTCGTTTTTCTTCCTTTTTAAAGCTTAATCCAGCCTTCCACCTCCTCTAATCATTCTCTCTTTTCTTTCTTTTCCCTTCAACCACCTGTCCATTCTTCCTTTCTCCATGGCAGCAGCTTCAAGCTGCTGCTGTCTTCTTCTTCTTTTTTTTTTTATTATTATTATTATGATTATTATTATTATTATTATTTATTTATTATTTTCGGGTTATTACATCCACGAAGGTCTTTAGATCTAATTAATTTGAGTTTTCGTATCGTCTTCAATATTGAACACGTATCATTAACCATTACAAAAACATGTGTTATTAAATTTCTACATTTTGCATTTTGTATATGAAATAAAAGATTCATGTTCTCGTTTATGTTACAGAACCCTTTACTTGGCTATCATTTACAGATGTACTCTGCATTTCAGTGTCAACAAACACCTTATCTTTCTCCTGCGGTTCAGCTGCCACCACATGATCTGCTTTCTTCCCCCACAGCACCAAATACAGACCCAATACGATAAAGAAAGCTCCTACCAGGCTTCATAGCGCAACAGTTTCAGTTAACACCTTCAATTCAATACAAACATAGTAGGAAGTGAGTGGCTTACCTGCCCACATGAAGCCGCTCTGAGAATACAAATGCTGAGAATATGGCCACAAATATCAGCATTAAGGGGCTAAACATTGAAGTAAAAACTGGCCCGTTGCGGCTGATGCACCAGGTTTGTAGGAAATACCCCACGCCCGAAATCACTATGCCCTGTACGCAAATTAAATATGAGAGAAGGGGATTAAGAAAGATAAATGATTACTCTTGACCAGAAGTTTGGATTGAGTTTAGAAAAAAATTTAGGTTCTATCGACTACCGATCTCACCCATTTAAAATTACTCCAAAGAGGACAATATTTGCTAGTAGTGGGCTTAGGCCATTACAAATAGTATAAGAGCCAGACATCAGGCGATGTGCCAGGAAGGAGGTTGAGTTCCGAAGGGGGTGGACACGAGGCGGTATGCCAGCAAAAACGTTGGGTCCTGAAGAATGGTGAATTAGGAGTCCCACATAGATTGGAGAAAGGTACGAGTGTCGAGAACACTGGACCCTGAAAGGGTGGATTTATGAGATCTTACATCAGATGGAGAGGAGAACGAATCATTCTTTGTAAAGGTGAGGAAACCTATCCTAGCAGACTTGTTTTAAAAACTTTTTGGGAAACTCAAAAGGAAAAGCCCAAAGAAACATGATATCGACTAACAATGGGACTTGAGGCGTTACATCTCGAAATAGACTATACTCACACTGTATACGATGGTTAATAGCCGTGCATCCCATTGCAGCTTCCATTTTTCTGGATCTCTTGCAAAGATCAAGGCAAGGAAGCCAGATTGTGCAGTTGCAAACAAGCAAATCAACACAGTCATGGTCAATTGAGCTGGGTATTTTCTGGTGACAAATGCCTGCAAGCCAAGCCAAGCCAAGCCCATTGAGATTTGATGACCATATTTCATTTGCTTCCATTAAAGAAGAGTTTGAATGGAGTTAGTTACCTGTAGAATTAGCCATATACTCCAAGCAATATCGCTTATAAGAATAAAAGCTGAGCCCTTGATCCAATCCTTGCCACTGCTATTCCCAGAGTCATGATTCTTGTATATGTCTATGAGCGGCTCCTTGAAGATGGCTTTGGTTACATATGGTCCTTTCCATAACGTGAAAATAAGGGAACCACCAATGCACAGAATCGTCCCCACCACTTTAGCGGCACCCCTTGCAGTTCTAATATTCACCTTCTCCAATCTTTACAAGTACGGAATTGAACATGAGTATTTAAAACTAATTAATTTAATAGAGTTTGAATGAGACGGAAGTCAAGCTAATAATAGAGTTTGAATGAATTACTACGGTGAAGCTATAGAGTTTGAATGAATTACTACGGTGAAGCTAATAATAGAAGTTTGAATAATAATAGAAGTTTGAATGAGTTACTACGAAGCTAATAATAGAGTTTGAATGAATTACTACGGTGAAGCTAATAATAGAAGTTTGAATAATAATAGAAGTTTGAATGAGTTACTACGAAGCTAATAATAGAAGTTTGAATGAGTTACTACGAAGCTAATAATAGAAGTTTGAATGAATTACTACAAGCTAATAATAGAAGTTTGAATTCAATTTCATCCACCAAAAATCTCAAGCAAGTACGAGAATCCCCTACACCTCCCTCCCCATCATTCAAATCACTCCTCCCCTCAATCTCACCTCAGTTTTGTGTTGTCACCGACATAATTACTATTAATCACTTATCTATTTTAATTTTAATTTTAAATATTAAATATTATAAATATTGAATTAAATATTAAAAAACAAACCTATAAAGTTTGATTGTATCTATTTTAATTTTAAACTTATAAGGGTACAATACCTGAATAGAACAGCCATAACGAAAGTCAAGCTCGGAATGACGTTACTGAAAGCCGAAGCCACCGTCGGCGAAGTATAGCCGATTCCAACGTAGAATAGATTCAGGTGAATGGTTGACCCTAAAATTGCGAGTAAAAAGATCTTAATCGCGGTCGAAATCGTTAGAGAAGCCGGTTTGTTTCTGCAAAATTCAAAGAATCGTCCATATGAATCAAAGTAAACGATTGTTCCGAGGAACACAAGACGAGTATTTATTAATCGCACCTGTCGATGACATAAGCGAAAGGAGCCAAGAGGAGGAAGGCGATGAAATGGCGATACACGACGAAGACGAAAGGATTAAGATCCTTCTCGCTGGCGATTTTCATGAGAATGTTGGATCCGCCATACCCAATCTGCACCACCACCATAGCTGCACACGACGCATACAGCTTCGTCATTGGGACTCAGAACCTGCGATCGAATCCCCTTTGCCGCAAATAAATAACCAAAATTCTGTACCCTTCAAATCCACGAAACTTCATCTAGTGTTTAGAAAATCAGAAGTCCACTACTTTTGCCGTTTACTCGTTTTCTTATTTTTATTATTTTTATTATTTTTATCATTTATATTTGAGTTCAATTGACAAAAGTACCCTCAATATATAAATTATTTAAATTTGTTTAAATTTTTAAATCTAATTTGAGTTTCTTTAAATCTTGGATACAGGTAGTATTATTATATATTTATTCATTTTTAGTTGAAGTACCCATGTAAATAGTTTTAAATAATTTTGAAAATATTTTTTATTTAATCAAGGGCATAAACTTTTGTCTACTTTATCGTTCATGGAATAAAGTCACATTGGATGATTTTTCCTATTTACGGTATAATTTTTTTTTTTTTTGTAGCATTTTCTTCTTTGAACTTTTATAGATTATGATTTTTTTTATTATTATTATTACAATTCTATTTTCACATGTTTTCAAGGTTTATGAACGTTTAAATCCATGTTTTCACCATCATTATACAGTAACGAGTATTTATCTAATTTAGGATACTCAGCAACTAAAATATTAAATACGATGGATTGGTGGTAGTAGTTGTAAAGCAAGTAAGTTGAATGGAGAAAAAATTAACTTTATAATATATAAACATGCTTTGCTAAAGCATTTTATCCCGAATGAGTTGACATAAACCTAATTTATAAATATCGAACAATTTCGAATATTGTCGGAAATTATAGACACAAAATATTGTCTACTTTAAATATAAAATCTCACAAATTCATACAAAAAAAATAAATAAATAAGCGTTTTCAGAATTAAAGTTTATAATAGATAATTATTTATTTTTTAAAAAATCAATAATTATTTAGCTTTTATAATTGTTTTGAGTAATTTTCTAATCACGATTTTCAATTTCCTAATTAATCGAAAAAATGTTTTCAATTATCTTTTCAAATAATAAATAAAACCAAAATAAATCGGTCCACATGTGACTAAAAGGAAACCAATAAGTAAATGCCAGGTAAAGTTCCCGTAGATTTGGGTGGGAGTAATTAATATTCACATTAATGAGTCAGCAAATTGGGAGATGACTTGACTTGGACACGACCAATCGTATCACTACGTTGGAAAAACGAAAGTTTCTTTAATTAATGGTGTGGGACCCGCCCATCGCACGCCGTTGGATTATATCTATCTATATATATATATGTATGTATTTATTTATTTATTTATTTATTTATTTTTAATTTGGCTGTTACTTTATTTTCTCCAATTATGAAAAATTTTATTTAGTTTTTAGTTATAATATTCTTCTTTAGAATTTAAAAAAAAAAAAACCATTTTTACTCCAGTTTTGTTCATTTAAGATCCAAAAATTAAAAATAATAATAATAAAAATTAGAGTAATTAGAAACGAAATGAAAGTAGCAAGAGCATAATTCACGGTAATTTAACACTTTTTTTTTTAATCAAAAGTTTAAATTTTCATAGTTCTATCTTTGTTGTATACAGATGATATTAACATGTCATGGTGACCTCTAATAATCAAATGATTAGTTCATCAACTCTAAACTCGTGTGAGTTATTGAACTTATAAATAGTCAAATACCAATTTCTTATAACAACTGTAACAACTCCAGCTCACCGTTAGTAGATACTGTACTATTTGAGTATTTCCTTTCAGATTTTTCCTCAAAGTTTTAAAAACGCATCTGTTAGGGAGAAGTTTATATACCCTTATAATAAATTAAGTTTATTTCTTCTCCCCAATTGTGTAAGATCTCACAATCCACCTCCCTTCGGGGCCCGTGTTATCGTTAACACTCGTTCTCTTCTCCAATCAATATGGGACTCCCAATCCCCCTTTTCGGGGCCTAGTGTCCTTGCTGCTAAAGAATTCAATCTCTCGACTAAAAAATTTGATCTCCCCCACCAATCCTATAAACTGAACCAATGAGTGAAATACAAAATTCATAAAATGTCACGTTTTGTCATTGTGAGGTGCAATAGTTGATTAGATTTACGGTATTTATTCGTGTTTTTTAAAAATCTTCTTGTAGTAACGTTTTAAATGTATAGATTTTAATAAGCTTATCGACCTATGGATCATTCTTGTCTGTACCTCCTTAAGTCATTGGCCAAGACTCCATAATTTTAGTCAAATTTCCACGTCAATAGTTTGAAATTTAATGGCGGAGTGGAGCTCACTTCTCTATCGTGGACCAAATTTTCAGCCAATCGGTCAACGGCCAGTTATGGTCAAACTGCTCCATCAAAACGTCGTCGTTTTCAATTCCATTTTTTTGTAAAACAGAAGTCTCACACGTCTTCTACTATATTTATTTATTAATTAATTTACTTACGTAGTAAATAATAAATAGTTTTATTTTTATTTTTTAAGTATGAAACTATATTCTAATATTTAAATTTAAACTTTTAGAAATAACTTTTGTGACACCCGAGTACATAAGAGATACATAAATAAACCGAAATCACATCCGAATGAGAGCAATTTTGAGAATAGAATGATTAAGAAATGTTTAAAGAAAATAAAAATTACTCTATATCAATAATGTACAACTTTGTTTAAGTAACGTCTATATCGCACGAGAATGCCACGACTATCAGGTGCCAAATTCAAATTCTAAATCCTAGAATGAATGGTTACCGTTTTTAAAGTTAATCCATTAATATATCAATTCAACATTATTCCACACTCTTATAAACGGTGTAACATTCTGCTCCTCAACCGATGTGGGATCTCATAGGCATGTTTAACTATGAAGTACGAGTCATTTCACTTATTAAAAAAGACTTCAATTATTAAGAGTTAAAAGACAATTCTGACAAACAATACGAGTCATCTCAACAATATAGAATTGCTCCAAGTAAAACACACTCAACTATGAAGCTTTTATTTAAGTCTTTTTTAATCATCCTATTCTCAAGATCACCTTAATCGGAATGTCGTATCAGTTCATTATATATCCCTCATTTGCTTGAATGTCATCTATTATATTTATATGGATGAAATATTATTAAATTTATTTGAATGTTTTACATTTTTAAATAAAAATGATGTCTATTGTTATATTACCATCTCTAACTTTTAATAGAGTAGAATGGAATAAGAATATTAATATAAAGTTGATTTTATTTATAATTTGATTTTAGTTTTAAAAATTGAAGTCTTTGATATATCACTCGAAATTTCTTGACAATTTCTTTCCAACAATTTGGAAGTTTACTAACTTACAACACAACATGATCCTTATTTGTTCCTAATATTTTATAGTATTATCAACAACTTACAATACAAATGACGATGATGTTGGGTAGCTTCTATAACTTAGTGATGGTCTTTCTTTTAAATTTAATTGTTTTGCCAATAACAACTTGTGTATTTATCTATCAAATTATTTTATTTCTATGTTTTAATAATATTAAAAAAAAAAAAAAAAACATAAAAAAGAAGTGAGTCAAGTATAGGAAAATAACAAAAGTTTTCCAATTTTTCAAATTTCGATCTTATATAAATGAAAATATAAATATGTAGATGAATATTTAATTTAGTGGAGGCAGGCGATGCTAACCGGCCCATCGAGCCACCTTTCTCTTTCAAGGAGGGTTGCATGGAAGGAGACGACGGCACTCTTGTGGGGCCCTTAGGGCGAAGCTCTTCGACGGCAAGGGGAAGCGGGTGCTGCAGGCTGTGGCTCAACCCTCTTGCTGCTTCGAAGATGGATTCTTGCAGGCTCAGGACCGAGCCCCCACCGAATTAGAGACGCCAACGGCCCATCCAACGTGTGCGGCCCAGCCCGCTCCTGCGAGCGAGGCCCAGCCCAACCCAAGAGCGCCAAGACCAACCCGCTTGTGCGGCCCAGCCCATCCAGCGTGCGCGGCCCAGCCCATACATCATGTGCGGCGCAGCCCACTTAACCATAAGCGGCCCAGCCAAACCAACAAACGAAACGCAGCGCAACCAGCGTGCGCCGCCCAGCCCAACCAGCGTGTGCGACCAAGCCCACTCGAGGGAGGGCGGCCCAGCCCATTGAGCGAGTACGGCTAACCCAATCGAGCGTGTGCGGCCTAGCCAATCCAGCGTGCGAGGCCCAGCCCATCCGGCGTGTGTGGCACAGCCCATCCAGCGTGTAAGGCCCAGCCAATCCAGAGTGCGCGACAAAACCAATCCAGCAACAGCGGCCCAGCCCATCCCACGTTGGCGACTCACACATCCAGCCTGTCCAGTGTGCGCTGCCTAGCACCTCCGGAGTGCGCAGCCCAGTCCACTATAGCGTGCGCGGCCTAACACACCTGCGAGCACGGCCCAATCCATCCATGGAGCGAGCCCAGCCCACTCAAGCGTACGCGCACCAGCCCAACCCGCGAGCGAGGCCCAGACCAACCTGAGTGTGCGCCAAGACCAACCCGCTTTCGCGGCCCAGCCCACTCGAGGGTGCGCGGCCCAGCCAATCCCGCGTGCGCGGCCAGCCCACCAGCCCACTCTAGCTTGTTCGGCCCAGCCAATCCCGCGTGCGCGGCCAGCCCACCAGCCCACTCTAGCTTGTTCGGCCCATCCATCCAGCGTGCGCGGCTTAGCCCATCCCGCCTGCGTGCACCATCCTATTCCGCGAGCGAGGCCCAGCCCATGCTGCATCTGCGGCCTAGCACACCAGCCCACTTCAGCATGTGCGGCCCAACCCATCCAGTATACGCGGCCCAGCCCAAACGAGTGTGCGCGGCCCAGTCCATCTAGTGTGCTCGGCAAAGCCCAATCCAGTGACGCTGCCTAGTGCAACCAGTGTGCGCGGCCCAGCCGATCCCGCGTTCGCGGCCAGCCCACTAGCCCTCTCTAGCTTGTGTGGCCCATCCATCCAGCATGCTCGGCCCAGCCCAGCCCATCCGGCGTGCGCGTCCCAGTTCAATGTAGTGTGCGCTGCCCAACTCATCCCGCTTGCATGCCCCAGCCCATCCCGCTAGCGAGGCCCAGCCCATGCTGTGTCTTCGGCCCAGCACACCAGTCCACTTCAGCATGTGCTGTCCTTCCATTATGCGCGGCCCAGTCCATCTAGTGTGCGCGGCCAGCCGACCAGCACATGCTTCGTCTGCGGACCAGAACACCAGCCCACTTCATCATGTGCGGCTCAGCGCAAACTAGTGTGCGCGACCCAGTCCATCTACTGTGCTTGGCCAAGCCCAATACAGTGTTCTCGGCCAAGCCCAATACAGTTTGCGTGGCCCGGTCCATCCAGTGTTTGCGGCTAGCCCACCCGCATACTGTAGATTGTGCAAAGCCCAGCCGATGCAGCGTCTGCGTCCCGGCCCACCAGCCCACTCTAGCATGTGCGGCTCAACTCATCCAGCGTGCGCGGCTTAGCCTCTCCAGCGTGTGCGGCCTTTCCCAGTCCAGCCTGTGCGGCCCAGCCCAGTCCAGCGTACGCGGCCCAGTCCACTATATTGTGTTCGGTCCAGCCCATCCCACTTGAGCGTGTGCTGTCAAGCCCACTCAAGCTTTTGTCGCCCAGCCCACTTCAGCGTGGTCGGCCCAGACCACTCCAGCATGGTCGGCCCAGACCACTCCAGCGTGTGCGGTATCACTTGCCTCCAATACACGATCCAACGATCCGTCTCCAAGCCAGGCTCAGCCCAGATCCCTCAGGCCATACACCAGCCCAACCTCCAATCCACGAGGACCCCAGATTTGGGAAATGGAATTGCGTGAGAAGAGATTTTATGGGGTGGGACTTTTCGTTTTCAAATTCTTAAGTTTGTTATGTGCCACTTTTTTTTTTTCAAACACACCTCAACCAATTTGGTGGAGACGAAGGCAACCAGTTTTGGTTATTTATTTGCTTTAATCACTGCAAACATTGCAACTACTTTCGTTGATCTAAACCCTTTGGTTTTTTGGTCTATCGCCAAATCATCGTCTTCATCTTTTTGCTACCAATTTTTTAGTCAACTATTTACTTGAACATCTTTTCTATCTCAAAATACAACATGTTTTTCCTTTGGCTTATGAGAATGTTGGATCGGTCATATCCAATGTGCACCCCACCATTGCTGCACACGACGCGTACATCTTCGTCTTGACATCATACCAACCAAAGTGGTTGCAGTGTTTGCAGTGATTAAACGCTTTGTTGCAAATATATGACATCATGCTGTTGGACTGTCACAGTACGTATTTCTCAGGAACACGTAAATGTGTTATTTGTCGAAGATCCAAGTCTATCATGCTTGTACTAAGCATATTAACTTGCAACGTTTGCAGCTGAAATTTGAGAAATTCTCGTTTCTCTTACACTTTCATTCACTTGATCGTCATTTACAGATGTATTCTGCATTTCAGTGTCATATCGAAAAATAATAATAATAAAAAAAGTCACATCCACAAATCAAATAAATATATTGAAATTTTAGGCATAAAGAATCTACGCTCAACTTCAAATATATCTTTAAACGTAAAGGGAGAATAAAATGTATCCGATCAAAATTAAAAGTAAGGTGATTTGGATTGTATTAAAAAAATTTTCCAGTCTCGGTTAAAAAATCGAAAAACAAATTTTATTTTCAGATTGACATTCTTTTGTTCCGACATTGTTTTGGAAAAGAATAATGTATAATCAAACCCACTTTTATACTATTTTTTAAAAAACAATGTTTGTATCAGACATTATCTAATTAGAGATAAACTGTAATTTATAAATATTTTATATTCAAGCTTTTTAAAATTTTAGTCAGGAATGTAATAATATGTAGGATAGGTTAGTATGATTCTTTTAAAAATAGTTAAAAAAAAAAAACAACAACAATTCTACCCTACAATCTAATCCAATTTGAAAATAGACAGTTTGGTTGGGTTGAGTTATGAATTCTATTTGAATGCTACATTACCAACTTAACCAACCAAACATAATAGTTACCGTACCTGAACAGAACAGCCACGACGAACGTGAAGCTCGGAGTGACATTACTGAAAGCGAAAGCTACGGTGGCTGAAGTATACTTAATTCCAAGGTAGAAAAGATTCAAGTGAATAGTTGACACCAAAATCACGAGCAAGAAGATGTTCCGTTTGTTTCTACATGATTCAAACAATCATCAACCATCAATCCAAGAAAACAAGGTTCCAAACAGAAAGGAGAAGAACAGAAACGAGTTTTATTGCACCTATCAATAACATAAGCGAAAGGAAGCAAGACGAGGAAGACGATGAGAATGTTGGATCCGCCATATTAGACGAACACGACTCTCCACAATAATACGATATTGTCCCCTTTGAGCATAAGTTCTCATGACTTTGTTTTGGGCTTTCCAAAAGACTTCATAACAACAAAGAGAGTATTCTTTTGTTTATAAACCCATGATCATTCCCTAAATTAGCTCAGCCACCATTGCTGCACACGACCGCATACAGCTTCGCCATTGAGACGCCGCAATTGCGATCGCACGAAGGTGGTTGCAGTGTTTGCGGATTAAACCCTTTGTCGCAAATAAATAAGCAAAATTCTGTAGCCTTCAAAGCTGATGGGGCTTATTTCCATTTTTAAAAGTCTTTAATAAAGGTAATAATGGGGTGGCCCCCACTCAGATACTTTCCCTATTATTTTATTAATTTTTTTCTTTTTAATGGATACATCATTTTAATGTGCTGATTTTTTCTATTACGGTGCGATTTTTGCTATTATTGTGTAATTTTTCCTCAAAGCGTGCGAGGCCCATCCCACTCCAAGCGGTGCCGCCCAGACCACAACCATCGTGTTCGGCCCAGCCCACACCAAGCGTGCGCGGCCTAGCCCACTCCCATCGTGTTCGGCCCAGCCTACTCCTAGCGTGCGTGGCCCAGTCGACCCCGCGTGCGCGGACCAGCCCATCCAGCTTTTGCGGCCCAGCATATCCAGAGTGTTTGACCCTGCCCTCTCTAACGTGTGTGGCCCAGTCCATCCAGCGTGTCTGACCCAATAATTTCTTGAGAAGTCTAAAATTCAATAATTTTAGTTTTGCTTTTTCTTGAAAATTCAATAATTTTTTTGAAAGTTTAAAAAGTAAACCATTGTGTTCAGATCATCAAACACGTGTTTAGAATTAACTTACAGATATTTCCACTCCTGGGAAGATAAAATTGTTATTTACCTACACTCTCTATTTTTTTTAGGGACAAGTGGGTGTTATTGACATCCACCCTCCAAGGAGAGGGAAAATTTAAGATATAATATTTGGAAAATATATTATAATAATTAGTTATGGTATATATCTTAAATATTCTTATTTTTTATTTTATTTTTAATATTTAATTAATTTATATTTTCATTGTTAGATATTAGTTGGTAGCTTGAATCCTATAAAGATTATGACAATGCAGTGGCAAGGATTGGATGAAGGGCTCAGCTTTTATTGTTTTAAGTGAGATGTCTTGGAGTGCATGGCTAATTCTACAGGCATATAACTCCATTCTAAATATAGACTTATAAAAGTATAGATACAATACAAGAACAGTGAAAGAACAAAGTGCTGCCACATGGTGTGTTCTGTAGTTAACTTGCAACATTTGCAGCTCAAATCGGAGAAATTCTCGTTTCTCTTTCACTATCTTTCACTTCATTATCATTTACAGACGTACTCTGCATTTCAGTGTCAAAGAACACCTTTTCCTTCTCCTGCTGTTCATCCGCCACCACATGATCTGCCTTCTTCCCCCACAGCACCAAATACAGACCCAATACGATAAAGAAAGCTCCTACCAGGCTTCATAACGCAGCAGTTTCAGTTAACACCTTCAATTCAATACAAACATAGTAGAGGAAGTAAGTGGCTTACCTGCCCACATGAAGCCGCTCTGAGAACACAAATGCTGAGAATATGGCCACAAATATCAGCATTAGGGGGTTAAATATTGAAGTAAAAACTGGCCCATTGTGGCTGATGACCCAGGTTTGTACGAAATACCCCACCGCCGAAATAATAATGCCCTGTACACACATCAGGAATGACCAAGCCTTAGTGCTCGCATGCATGCCATGCATATGTCATACTTTGAGTTGCCTTATATCAATAGAGAGAGTATTCATTGATTATAAACTCATGATCATTCCCTAAATTAGCCGATGTGGGACTTTCATCATCCAACACGAATGACTCATTAAATCAGTTATAGTTTGTTTAGAAGTTAGTTGATTGCTTGTATCCTATACGAGACAATACACTCACACTGTATACGATGGTTAACAACCGTGCATCCCATTGCAGCTTCCATTTTTCTGGATCTCTTGCAAAGAACAAGGCAAGGAAGCCAGATTGTGCAGTTGCGAACACGCAAGTTAGAACAGTAATGGTCAATTTAGCTGGGTATTTTCTGGTGACAAATGTCTGCAAACCATTGAGATTTGATGAGCATATTTCATTTGGTTCCATAAAATAAGACTAAGTTACCTGTAGAATTAGCCATGCACTCCAAGACATCTCACTTAGAACAATAAAAGCCGAGCCCTTGATCCAATCCTTGCCGCTGCTATTCCCAGAGTCCTGATTCTTGTATATGTTTATGAGCGGCTCCTTGAAGATGGCTTTGGTTAAGTATGGTCCTTTCCAGAACGTGAAAATAAGGGAACCGCCAATGCAGATAACCGTCCCCAACACTTTGGCACCACCTCTCGCAGTTTTGATATTCACTTTCTCCAACCTTTATACATAAGTAATAAAATATTAAAAAATACTTAACTGAATAAGCCCAAAAAGAACCATATTTGTTAGGAAGGGACGAACTCTTACAAAAAAAAAAAATATATATATATATATTATTTAAATATCATCAAAAATTATAAATATAAATATTATTCGGTAAAAGCATGTCACATCCACAAATCAAATAAATATATGGAAATTTTAGGCATAAAAATGTATGCCCTCGAGTTCGAATATATCTTTAAAAATATTACTTTGGAGAATGTATTCGATCAAAATTAAAAGTAAGGATTAGCTCGAGAAAATACATCACCTTTAAATCAATATCAATATTGTTTAGTGATGGAAGATATTTTAGCTTTTGTAAAGTAGAAAAGTTCCCATTTCTATGGTTGTCAATTTTAAAATAATAATAATAATAATAAATTTAGAAGTACTTTTGAATGATTCATATTTATCGACAAAATGAAAAAAAATGAGACAAAATGTGTGTAAAAATGGAATTTTAGTACAACTACACCCACATTTTAAAAATTGGAAAAAGTTTCCCAAAATTAAAATTAAAAAAAACAAAAAGAAAATAATGTAAAACAACCGACATGATCATAGGAGTGTTTATATCACGAGATAACTTAAACTAACCAACCCAAACAATAAAACTGGGGTTGCGTTGGGTTGATTATTTTTTATTTTTTTATTTTTTTATTTTTTTCTACGATTGAATTTAAAAGAAAAAAAAAAAAAAAAAAACTAAAACTAGTATGATTGGTAGATTGACATTATTTTTTTTTCAATTAAATTTTATAAAATTTTAGTTATTAATGTAATAGGGAGAGTACTTGTCACAATCGCACTCTTATGGCAGCAGATTTGCGATTGTGCAGCACTTACTTTCCAACGACAAGTGAGCTAAGCCAATTTGTTCTTACGTCGCTTATGGCCAAGCAACGTATGCTTGAGCCTCTGGCTCCGGTTTTAGAAAACAAGGGCAGAGAGAGATTTTGAAAGAAACGTTATATATGCAAGCAACAGAGTAACAACAATTGCTCTTGACAGGGAAAAGTTGACAATTGAAACAACTCGAACACTCAATCTAATTCAATTTAAAAATAGACGGTTGAATTGAATTGGGTTGAGTTGTGAATTATATTTGAGTACCTGAACAAAACTGCCATTACGAAGGTGAAACTGGGAGTGACATTACTGAAAGCGGAAGCGACGGTGGCTGAAGTATACTTAATTCCAAGGTAGAAAAGATTCAAGTAAGTAGTTGACCCTAAAATGGCGAGCAAGAAGATCTTAATGGTCATGGAAATCGTCAAAGAAGCCCGTTTGTTTCTGCATGATTCAAACAATCATCACCATATAATCAACCATGAATCCATGACATAAGCGAAGGAAGAACACGAAAGGAAGAGTTTTATTATTGCACCTATCGATGACATAAGCGAAAGGAAGCAAGACGAGGAAGGCGATGATATGGCGATACACGAAGAACACGAAAGGATCAAGATCCTTCTCGCTAGCCACTTTCATCAGAATGTTGGATCCGCCATACCCAATTTGCACGGCCACCATTGCTGCACACGACGCATACAGCTTCGCCATTGACACGCCAAAGGTGCTTGCAGTGGTTGCAGTGTTTGCCAATTAGACCCTTTGTCGCAAATAAATAAGCAAAATTCTGTAGCCTTCAAAGCTACGAAACTGCTTACTCCTTGCAGTCCTTCACAATGAAAAGTCTAATACTGCTGCCGTCTACTCCTTTTATTCTTTTATTATTATTTTTTTATTATTTTTCTCAATTAAAATACCAAAATAAAATGATTAAACTTTTAAAAGTATTATTACGTATGCAATAAAATATTGTGATTTTTTTATTACATCATAATGCCAGAATTTGAACTCCCCAATTTATTACCTTTAAACTTGATAGGATTTTGTTTATAATAGAATATTGGTTAAACAAATAAAATTTACTTTTAAACTTTCAAGAATTTTTACTTTATAATAGAATATTGATTAAACTAATAAAATTTACTTTTAAACTTTGTATGATTTTTTTATTGTAGAATATTGGTTAAACTAATAAAATTTACTTTTAAACTTGATAGTTTGTTTAATATTTATTTAAGTTTTTAATAATACCCTTAAATTTTTCATAAAAAATTTAAATCATAAGGTTACTTTTGGACAGATACTATCAGTATCTTGTTTAAAAAAATATTCTTTTTAACTTAAAAAAATTTATTAATACTTTTTTAAATGTGTTTTTGAAAGTTATAAAATATTGTTTTAAAAATGTAAGATTTTTTTTTATAATTTTTAACAAATGTTCTTTTATAAAAATTGAAAAATTTTACAGATCTATTAAACACAAAATTTAAAGTTTAAGGATTTATTACCCATGTTTTGACGTAAAATTGACATTTAAAAAATTTTTAAATATTTTTTAAATGACTTGTTTGTGAATTGATTTTATTTTTTATTTATTTATGAATTTGATAACAAGTTTAGTCCATAAATTTTAAGATTTGGTTTGATTGGTTCCTGTGTAACTTCCAAAAGTACAAATTTAGTCAGAGATCTATTAACTCAATTAACTTATAAAAAAAATTTACTAAACACAAAAATCAAATCAAATTAAGAATCTATTAATTACTTTTAAATCATAAACAAAAGTTAGGAGAATTCACTAAAATTTGGACCAATTCATTTGAGTGAACGACTTTACACCTTGTACTTACATGTTTCTATTCAATGGGAGTGGGCTACAATCATGTGAAACCAACTAAACGACGTGTCGTCCGTTTATCTCTAACTGACTCGTTTCGTCTGTTTTAGATTGTTTCGAAACTATTTTTGACCTAATTATGACCTGAAAAGATTAATATAGTTTCGGTTTGAATAACTTATAATATTAATAATAATTTTATGATAACTAAGTATTTTTAGCTCACAAATGGATTCTAAACTCAATTTTTTAAATATTGATCCTATATTTCTCATTTTTCAAAATAAATAGTTTTTCGTATTTAATACCATTTTTATCTATAAACTTTGATATGATATATATATTTTTTATATCAATTATGTTTTTAACATAATTTTATTTTATTTTATTTTTTTAAAGAAAAAGGTAAGGTGGGTACACTCTTTCTGGTTGGACGTCACCATGTTTTAATTTTATTAATGGTGTGGGACCCGCAGACCGCACACATTTGGACAAAAAATTTTGAAAGATAGTGAATCAGATCCTTTTTCAAATTTGGCTGTCACGTGATTTTCTAGAGTTATGAAAAATCTATTTATTTTTTAGTTAAAATATGGTTTCCTTTAATAAATTCTTCGCTGGAATTAAAAAAACAAAAAAAAACATTATTTATTTTGTGGTTGAAGCGGTAGAGATTCATTAAATAAATATATTTCACATTACTTGACTAAAAAGTTGGCGAAACAAAACAAATTTCTACTCAAAGTCTGTTCATTTAAGATCATTGACATTAAAGATATATAATGATTTTGGTGGTTAAATTCAAAATCTAATATATATATTGAAAAAATGAGTTGGAGTAATTAGAAGAAAAGAAAATTAAGTTGGCATAATTTACCATAATTGATAATATTCTTCGTTCAAATATGTACCATATTAATTAAATTAATAAAAATACTTATAATCCTGACGTGTTTTATAATGTTTAAAAATATGCTTAAATTTTAAAAAATTTAATTAATATCATTAATTTTTTTTTAAGTTGAAAAATTAAAAGGTGGAAAAATACTCTTATTATTAGTAGCGTTAACGCTCTTAATCTTTATTAAAAAAAATATATGAACATAAACCGTTTATGTATACTTTATAGATTATCTCCAAATTTTTTTAATTTTTTTCCCTAAAAGTTGGAATTAATGTTATTAAGTATTTTTGAAACGTGGTATTAAGAGTTTCGTTCGTTCATATATTAATTGTAGGAGTATTTTTATTAATATGTTATTGAATAACTTGTGTTACTAAAGATCATATTGTTTAATAGGAATTTCATCGGATAAGCGTGACTTGATGACCTTTAATAACCTTGTTTTTTAAGATCGTATGAATTATTCAATTTATGATGGGCTACAAAATGTCAATTTCTTACTCCAACATTCTTGACTACAGAATTCGATCTCTTTGTCTCGATCGCATTAATTGAACTTATGCAACTTAATTCAAATTGAAATTATGAAGTAAAAACAAAATTCATAAGAAGTCACGTATTGTCGTTGAAATGTGTGATAGTTTATTGAACTTAGTATACTAATCCGTGTTTTCTCACCTTAAATAAATAAATAAATAAATAAATTCTTGAAATAACGTTTCAGAGATCTAAAATTTAACAACGAACATGTTATAATATATTTCGAGAGTATGAACGCTCTTACAAAGATCATTCACGTCTCTACACCATAAGTTATTGGTCAAAACTCCATAATTTTTGTCAAATCGCCGCTTCAATAGTTTGACATTTAACGGTTGAGTGGAGTTCACTTCTCTCTATCATGAATCAAATCTTCACAGAGTCGGTCAACGGGCAGTTACGGTCAAACAACTCCATCGAAACGTCGTCGTTCTCCCAATTCCATTATGTTTCTTTTTTTTTTTTTTGTACAAAAAGTTGTTTATTTGTTGTGGCTGCCTGCCACCTTACTAAAATTCAAATAAAAGTCTCGCACGTCTTTTACTATATTTATTGTTTAATTCCTTCAATATTTTTATTTGATAAATATATTCAAAATATCATTTGTAATAATCAATATCGAACAAAAACATAGCAATTTAATTCAAATAATAGATATATAAAAGTAAATGAAAATATAATAAAGTTCAAAAAGTGGACTTAAATGTCCGACAATGTTTGCCCAAAAATGAGACATGAGTCGGCCATCAATTCCATCTCTTCACATTCAAAATGTCGATTTATAAGTTTAACCTATAAAGTTTAACTTTCGAGAGACTACTTTAAATGAAAGTAAAATTCTCCATATAAAAAAAAAATAGAGAAAGATTTTTTTTCATTGGCCTAATATACACTAACCTATTCTATATTTATCTTATTTGTTAATTTATTTACTTAATAAATAAATAAATTTATTAGTGATAAAATATGAATTTAAATTTTTAGAAATTATATCTATAAAAACATTATATTATATTTTTTCTATGAAATATTAGGATATTTATTAGGACATTTTATATTTTTTAAAATAAAAGTTACATTAAAATGGAAATTATATTAGTGTAAAATGTATTGCAGATAAATAGAATTTTTTAAAATAATTAAAAAAAATCAACTACCCAACTTAACTCAACTCGAATTTATAGGGATAGATTGAGTTGGGTTGTGAACTCCATTTGAATTGTTTGGATCACCGTTCCTATCAATCCAAAATTTTTAGAATATATCATGTCCACATATAATATAATATATATTTCACGATAAGAGTGGTGAATCAAACGTTATTTTATTTATGAAGTAGTAATGTTTTCAACAATTTCAATGATACGGGAGACATGTTTGGAATATTTTCTGGTTTAAATAGTTTTTTCAATTAAAATATATTCATAAGAACCAAGAAAATTAAAATACCCAACAAATTGGAGTTTTAATAAGAACCAAGAAATCAAACACTTTCCCTATCAAAAAGAAATTTCATTCAATATTTTTCTAAGCCTCAAGTTTTGGTCAAAAAAAAAAAAAAAAAAAAACATTAAAGGCAGATGTCCCCAAATTTAAAAACAACGTGGGTAAAACTTTTTCTAATTTCTTCTAATAAAAATTGTATTAAAAAATTTTAAAAAATATAATTTATTAGACAGAAAATTGAAAAATCTTTTACACGAAAATATTTTAGAGGAAAATATCAAGAGAGTCGAATCCATTTTAAATTCTAAGTTTTCAAACTTATTTAAATATTGAAATTTTTTAGTTAAACTTTCAATAAATAATGTTTCGAATATATTCACGTGTCTAAATATTCCCTGATTGAATATGATCCATATGAGTACAGATAATCAACAACTATTCTCTAGTAGTGCACTATCTAGATTGCCACGATCTATATAAGTACTACAGTTAGTCGTTATGGGGTTGCATCCTACGAGATATGAATTACATACGACGTTACTTCTTGCATGTTCATGATTAAGTTATGCTAAAATCATACTCTAAATGTTGCAAGCTCATTCCTTGCATGTATATGATAAGATTTTATAAGATTCGTACTCTAACGATTATAAGGTCACTCCTGGCATGTATATGATAAGATTCTACTAGAGTTGTGCCCTAACGAGTATAAGGTCACTCCTTGCATGTATATGATAAGATTCTACTAGAATCGTGCCCTAACGACTATAAGGTCACTCATTGCATGTATATTTTTAGCTATTACGTAATAATAAAGTCACACGAATATACATGCAAGGAGTGACATTATAGTCACCCGAAAACCTGTTAGAAAAACTTGTGTTCAAGTCATCCAGATTTTGAATTCTGATTCAAATTATAAGTATGGATCCTTACAAAATGAAATTAGTTTTTAATTAACTTAGCTTTCGTCGTCATAAAAAAATAAAAGTTACATTAAAATAGAAATTATAGGTATTTATTTGATATTTCGTATTTATTTAATATTTGAGTTTTATGAAATTGTAGTTATTAGTGTAAAATGTATGGCAGATAAGTATAATTTTTTAAAATAATTAAAAATAAATAAAGTCCAAAAAGTGGACTTAAATGTTCGATAATGTTTGCCCAAAAATGAGACATGAGTCGGTCATCACTTCCATCTCTTCACATTCAAAACGTCCCATTATAAGTTTAACCTAAAAGTTTGAGAGACCTACATCAAATGAACGTGAAAGTCCTCGTTTAAATAGAATATAATATATATTTTATAGTAAGAGGGGTGAATTCAAACGCTATTTATGAAGTAGTAATGTTTTCAACCATTTCAATTAAAATATTTTCATATCTTAAATCACGTGTTTAAATATATTAATAAAAATAAAATTCTAAAAACATTCATTTTTTATCCCATCAATTATTCCATAGTTGTAAATTTGTCAAGATAAAAGGTAGAAGTCCACATCAGTAGATACAGGATCATTTCCGGTTTGAATATGATCTATATGAGTACGGCGAGATAATCAACCACTGCTCTCTAGTAGTGCACTATCTAGATTGCCACAATCTATGTAAGTACTACAGTTGGTCGTTATGGGATTGTGTCCTAATAAATATGAATCACATACGACGTTACTTCTTGCATATTCATGATGAAGTTTTGCTGAAATCGTACTCTAATAGTTGCAAGGTCATTCCTTGCATGTATATGATAAGATTCTACAAGAGTCGTGCCCTAACGACTATAAGGTCACTCCTTGCATGTATATATAAGATTCTACAAGAGTCGTGCCCTAACGACTATAAGGTCACTCCTTGCATGCATATATAAGATTCTACAAGAGTCGTGCCCTAATGACTATAAGGTCACTCCTTGCATGTATATGATAAGATTCTACAGATAAGATTCTACAAGAGTCGTGCCCTAACGACTATAAGGTCACTCCTTGCATGTATATATAAGATTCTACAAGAGTCGTGCCCTAATGACTATAAGGTCACTCCTTGCATGTATATGATAAGATTCTACAAGAGTCGTGCCCTAATGACTATAAGGTCACTCCTTGCATGTATATGATAAGATTCTACAAATAAGATTCTACAAGAGTCATGCCCTAACGACTATAAGGTCACTCCTTGCATGTATATATAAGATTCTACAAGAGTCGTGCCCTAACGACTATAAGGTCACTCCTTGCATGCATATATAAGATTCTACAAGAGTCGTGCCCTAATGACTATAAGGTCACTCCTTGCATGTATATGATAAGATTCTACAAATAAGATTCTACAAGAGTCATGCCCTAACGACTATAAGGTCACTCCTTGCATGTATATATAAGATTCTACAAGAGTCGTGCCCTAACGACTATAAGGTCACTCCTTGCATGCATATATAAGATTCTACAAGAGTCGTGCCCTAATGACTATAAGGTCACTCCTTGCATGTATATGATAAGATTCTACAAATAAGATTCTACAAGAGTCATGCCCTAACGACTATAAGGTCACTCCTTGCATGTATATATAAGATTCTACAAGAGTCGTGCCCTAACGACTATAAGGTCACTCCTTGCATGCATATATAAGATTCTACAAGAGTCGTGCCCTAATGACTATAAGGTCACTCCTTGCATGTATATGATAAGATTCTACAGATAAGATTCTACAAGAGTCGTGCCCTAACGACTATAAGGTCACTCCTTGCATGTATATATAAGATTCTACAAGAGTCGTGCCCTAATGACTATAAGGTCACTCCTTGCATGTATATGATAAGATTCTACAAGAGTCGTGCCCTAACGACTATAAGGTCACTCCTTGCATGTATATATAAGATTCTATTAGAGTCGTGCCCTAACGACTATAAGGTCACTCCTTGCTTGAATATGATAAGATTCTACTAGAGTCGTGCCCTAACAACTATAAGGTCAATTCTTGCATGTATATGATAAGATCCTACTAGAATCGTGCCCCTAACAACTATAAGCTCACTCATTGCATGTATATTTTTAGCTATTATGTAATAATAAAGTCACATGAATATACATACAATGAGTGACCTTATAGTTACATGAAAAGCTGTTGGAAAAACTTGTGTTGATTTATAGGGGAATATCGAGTCATCCAGATTCCGAATTCGAGTTCTAAATATGGATCGTTACTTTATTTTTTAATTAACTTACCTTTCTTTATCATCAACATCATAACTTGGGCATATCGTAGAGAGTTGAAATTGGGCATTAATGAACACATTTCTCGATACAAACAACCAATATGCCTGCAACATGGAATCAATTCAAACACAAAAAAACAAAACCATTTTCTTTGTCCTCATTCCATTCACTCGCAATTATAAGCCAAATTAAAGCTCCACATTTGAGGCCCCCCCCCCCCCCCCCCCCCCCCCCCCCCCCCCC
>NW_019268566.1:811458-826166 GCF_002738365.1 Cucurbita moschata
CCCCCCCCCCCCCCATGGCCATGAGAACCTGCACAAAGAAGCCATCATCAAGAGGCCACCATCGCTATGTAGGCGTTCGCCAGAGGCCCTCCGGCAGATGGGTCTCTGAGATCAAGGACTCCCTGCACAAGGTCAGGCTATGGCTTGGGACTTTCGACACCGCCGAGGACGCAGCTCGAGCTTACGACGATGCCGCACGAGCTCTCCGTGGCTCCAATGCTCGCACCAACTTCGCCTACTTCCCTCCAACCTCTTCTGAGTCAAGTATACGAAAATAACAAAATTTTTTTTGAACTTCGATCTTATATAATGGAAAACTATAAATGAAAATATATTAATTTAGTGGATGCAGGCGATGCTAGCCAGCCCATGGAGCCACCCTTTTCTTTCGAGGAGGGTTGCATGGAAGAAGACGACGGTCTCCTCGGGGCCCTAAGGGCGAAGCTGTTCGACGGCAAGGGGCGGCGGGTGCTGCAGGCTGTGGCTCAAACATCTTGCAGCTTTGAAGACGTATATTGTAGTTTAAATGGTATTGGTTGTGGAGGAACCAATAATTTAGAAGAACAAGAATAATGGGTTGGGTCAAATTTTTATTTTTAATTCGAATTTAATATATGTCATTTTAAAAGTCGATGGTTCAGTTCATAACGTTGTCATTGGATGCTTGTCTCTAGAATAGTTGAACTAAAAAAAAAAAAGATGTGTACAAATATTTTGACTAGTCGTTAGAACTGCTAGGATTCCAACCAACTACGCTCCATCCGAGTCTCGGGTCGCCTTCTTCCTTTTTCCTTTTTCGGCTAGTCATTAGTTTTGAATCTCATTAACATATTTGGTCCATATTTTAACTAACATTAGGAGTGGTGGGTGTCACTTAAAAGTGAAACAATTAATAGAGATAGAGAGATAGGCCCACTCCAAATTTTAAAATCTATATCTGATCTTGCATGTTGAATTAGCAATGCACATGTCCAAATTTTACTTGGAAAAAGAAAGTGGCATGGGGATGGGTGTTAGGCAAAGGGCAAAGGGCAAAGGGTGTGGGGTATGGGTCCTTAGCTAGGACGCCGCATGCTCCTATTCCGAGCATGGGTTTGAACTCGAATGATCAAATTTAAGTAACGGAGAGATACATGAATGAATCAAAGTGATCCTAAGGAAAATTACTACATATTAGAGCACTGATATTGGTCTGTGAGGATAGTCTTCACTCTTAAAAAGTAACGAGTACTTCTTCAATATCACAGCTTTTGATGAACAACAGAAACTCTCTCATTTTTTAGAATACTCTCGTCTTCTCCTCATTTTTTCGTAGCATTACTCATTTTACATTTTGACCCACATTTACAAATCTTCAAAATTGTTCGGTTTTCTTGTTATCACAGTTTCTTTCACTCCGTTCATCTGTATGATTATTTTGTCTAACAAAACGATTGTATTTATATTTATTCTTAGAAGTATGGTTTTAAAATCAAAATCAAAATCAAATGATAGACGTTCATAATTTATTTTTTTGAATCACCTAAAAGGCTTCCTACAATAGCGATATTCACTTCAATACTCGTAATCTTTCACAAATAAGCTGGACCATTTGATAAAGTTTTCAAAGGATAGAAAAAAGAACCCATTGCCTCATTTTAACGGTGAGAAACTTCCAAGAACATGGACCATTTGACAAAATTTCCCATGTTACAAACAGCTTTTCCCAATATAGTCAATTTTATAATTAAACTGTTCAAAACCTTGTAGATTCTTTCCTCTCCAAACTCTTTTTGAATCAATTCTTAAGTATAAAAAACATATTTTTATTTCTAACGCTCAATTATACTTTTCTTCTCGTGCCTTTTATCATGTTTGTGTCAATTTTGTTCGTGTATTTTAAGGAACAAAAGTTGTCCATGAATTTGTATTGTCGTCATCATATACTCAAATTTCCAATTCAAAAATTTATCTCACTCACTTGTCGTGGGATCCCTTATTTGATGTTATTTTGTAAGTAAAAACAAAAATACCTTAGAAGGTTGATAATGTAATCGGGAACATGTTCCTGTTAAGCTAACAGGGATTCAAATATCGATGGTTAATTGATTAAACTATAAATTTAGTTTACGAGCGGTTTGTACAATTTTCTCTAATATTTTTAATGAACATTTTACTCTATAGTTTATTATATTTACATTTATGGTTGTAATATTTACATTTTACTCTAAAACATAGTTCTCAAACACAAAAGGGAAAAGCTGTCGTTTGAATACAATTTTCTGAACCAAACCTTTATTTTGACATTTATGAACCCATTTTGATAACAACTTTGATTTTTTTTTTCAGTTAAATAAATTAATTATATTTTGATAGAAATTAGCCAATTTAAACTACTTAGATTGTTTATTAAATATATTTTTTTATATTATTTAATTAATATTGATATAAATTAAATATAAATTACATTTATAATTAATAATGCTCAACAATTAATTAAAATTAATTCAGTATTCAATGAAATAATGTAAATAAGAATGTTGGTTAAACATACAAATGAGTTAATTTTAACCATTTAATTGAAATTATTAATTGATTATTAATTAATCAATCAATTTCATAAACTAAACATAAACATAATTATTTCTTATGACATCAAACAACTTCTTAATTATTATAATAAAATTGTGTATATTTATTTTTATTTTTAATGCATAATAAATCCATAAATATTAAACTAATTGAATTATAGTTACATTGACGAAATGTGTCAATTTGAACGCATCTCGACCAATTAAAGTATAATAGTCGTATTTAAATTTAATATAAAAGTCGTAGTCTGCAAAGCTCTTTGGGGACCAATGTATTTGTAAGCGTGTATTCGAGACATGTTCGAAAATTTGAAAATGGAAAAAGAAAAGAATAGGTTGATAACGACGTTAAATTTCTTGGTGAAGAAAGTGTCGTGTGTTCCTTTTAAATAATTTTTTTTTAAATAATTTCCGTATAATAAATGCTTGACAATTATTAATAATAATTAATTATTTATAATTAAATAATATTATAAAATTGTTAATGGTAATTATGCAGAATCAGACAAAACTATTATTTATTTATATAAATACAGTTATTTGATTCATAAGCGTAATTTATTTTGTAATTCGATACAACAATAGTTAGTATTTAAAACGTGGCTAGTGGCTTTTTTTTTTCATTTTTTTTAAAAAGAAAATAAGAATAATAATAATAATAATAAGTCAAAAAGTCAAATATTGCATTGCAAATGCCAGCAGTGATCGGCCACCACCATGATACTTCCGTCCACACACAATCAAAACCCTTTTTTTTTTTTAAATAAAAAACACTTCAAAATCATAACGTGAAAATGGGTAGAAGTATAGGATTTAGTTTTTTTTTTTTTTTTTTTATAATTAAAAAAACCCCATTTCTCTATTAAAAAATTTATATAAAAAAAAAATTATATTATTAGATGAGAAAAAAGCATGCAGAGTGAGAAAGAGAAGTGGGACAAGTGCAACTCTTTCTCAAATCTCAAAGCCAAAAATAATTAGAAAAAAGAACAGAAATGAGAGTGTGTACCACCAAGGATGTTGACAAGGACACCCTCACATGAGACCTCTAATCACCATAAACATCGCCTCCCTAAAACATACCCTACAATTTTTCTCTCTCTACCCTTATTAGGGACCATTACCCCCAAACCCCATTGGCCTAACTTGATTAAAGAGGGCGAAAATGAGTTCCCTAGATACCTATCCTATTCTCTCGAACTTAGTTGGGTTGTTGTTCTAGTTCGTTCATAACTGTTCAAACCCATCACAAACTGATCTTATTCTTGAATTTGTAGGGAGATTTACACACCATTATAAAGAATGGTTCATTCTCCTTCTCAATCGTTATGGGATCTCATAATACATCCACTCTCGGGGTCAACATCCTCGTTGGCACTCTTTCCTCTCTCCAATCGACGTGAGATCTCAAGTTCATTTTCTTTCGTTTAAGTCGGTGGTGAAATGATTTCTTGTTCATCTGCTTTATTTTTTTTTTTTTTGGAGTCTTTTGTTAGTCAAATTACATTAATCCACATCCATCTTCTTCCTCTCTCTCTCTCTTTTTGTGGGTGTTTTTTTGGTTTTTCTTTGAACCCTAAACATACCCATCACTCTCTAGATCTTCAAAACCAAGAATTTCGAATTGGGTTTTGTTAAAGGATGAATTTTGGACTCAATAGACACCAAAATCACCATTTAGAACCCAGAAATAGGCTCGATTTGACGATGTTGGAGCCACCGGAGCCTGAGGAGGAAGCTGCTAGTTCTACGGCGGTGGGGTCGGACGGTGGCGATGGAGGAGTTGAGAAGGAACACATGTTCAACAAAGTGGTGACGCCGAGTGATGTTGGGAAATTGAACCGGCTAGTGATTCCAAAGCAACACGCTGAGAGATTTTTCCCCTTAGATTCATCAACAAACGACAAGGGTTTGCTCTTAAATTTCGAAGATCGCAACGGCAAATCATGGCGGTTCCGTTACTCCTACTGGAACAGTAGCCAAAGCTACGTTATGACCAAAGGCTGGAGTCGCTTCGTCAAAGAGAAGCGCCTCGACGCCGGTGATACCGTTTCCTTCCAACGTGGGGTTGGTGAAATTGGAAGAGATCGTCTTTACATTGACTGCCGCCGTGGCCGCCGCCATGAACTTCCCTTTCACCACCACTCTCCCACCACAGTCAGCATCCAACCAAGCATCGTCATCCCAGCAAGCGCCACCGCTTGGGGGCCATTCGTGTGGCAGCCACTCAGCGCCACAACACCTCAATACCTCCCCCATCTGCAAGATCCCACATCGAATAGAGAGTGTTGTCCGTATCCATACGGGAGTGTTGAAACATCTGGAATGATGTTTTTGAGGACAGAGGGAAGAAGGGTAGCCCCAAGATTAGGGGATGAGAGGGAGGTGGAGGTGGAGCCGAGTGGCGGCAACGGCGGCGGTGGTAATTCAATGACGGTGGTTGAAGATACTCCAGCAAAGAGATCAAGACTGAGGCTGTTTGGTGTAAACATGGAGATGGAGGATCCAATTTCATTAACTTCTGATGAATGCGAATTATTATTGTTTTCTTCAAATTCAAACCCCAAATTGGCTTCCTCTTCGTCAAATTAGGAGTTTTTAAGGTTTTTCGTTTTGTTTTGTGTATAATAAATTAGGAAATGAATGCAAATTAGTAAGAACATTATGATAATTTCTCATTCTTTTGAAGCTTTTGTGTTTGTTTCAAATGATATCAACCCTTGCTAGACACTGCTGAGAACCCCAAAAACAAAAGCCTTTTCTCTTCATTACTTTGTTGTTCTTCTCACTGCTCCCATCCACATGCCCTGCACTTTGTTGTTCTTCGTGCTTATTTTGCATGAAATGCCATGATTTTGGAGTTATTCAATGCAATTTGAAGTTGAAGTTGGGAATTGATTTGGTATTATTATGTTTGTAGTTGGGATTAGTGCTTCAGCTTTATGTTCATTATGGTGGAAATTTATTGCCTTACCCTAAATTAAATGTGTTTCTTCTTCTTCATTTCTAGCTACTAAGTAAATGCCTTTCAAACAAAAAGAGTTACTTCTTTTTCGGTTCTTATCTTCTTCGACGTTCCATTTCTTTCTGATTTTCTCTTATCAAAGTTTAGAAATCACATCGAAAATAGTTCCTTTACAGAAATACTTATGATTAAATTACATTTTTAGTCCCTTGATTTTAAGTATCATATTAGTCTGATTCATCTATATTTTAGCATTGTTGACCTCACCGTTGATTTTAAAACCCGTCTCTTAGACAGAGTTTTACATACACTTGTAGTAAATGTTTCATTACTCCCTATCATGCCATCTCATATTTAAATTTTTAGTAAATAAAAAAAATCTATAAATATAGAAATCAAATGGAAATTAATGTTAGAATTACACTTATTAAGAAATATAATTTTTATATATACTTGTTTTAAATAGCCTTAGGAACCCATTTATTTTTATACAAATTTAGTTTTTAATTTTATAAATTTATAAATGACTATATATCTTATAAATCAATCATTATTTTTTTAAAAAAATTTATAAATATAGTGACCAAATAAAGAAAATTTTAGAAGTATCATATGTTAAACATGTTATGATGTGAATTATAATATTCGATCTAATCTATACATCTTTACATAATCGAATTCGATTCCTCATTTAACTTTGCGGCAAGAACATTCAATCCTGGCGTTTAAATTTGTTCTGTTTCTCTAAGAAATTGTACTTTTCATTCATAATTATTAAAAAAAAAAAAAAGAGAGTAATATTGGATGTCGTTTTCCTTAATTTCTCATGATTTGAAATAAAAAACAAAACAGGAATATATTCACCTCGACATTACCACTTGTCACAGTTGTACACTCACTCTCAACACCGAGTGAGTCAAGCCAATTTATATTCGCATCATTTACGTCCAGACAACGTATACTCAAGCTTTAGTCTTATTATGAAAATAAGGTTTTAGAAAACGGGAGCAAAGAAGGTATATGACTATAAGCAAAAGTCAACCCAACGACTTAAATAACATACAAATTCTCGGCACGAAAGAGGGCAAAATCAACAACCCATTTTGTGATTGATACTTGGACAAATTATGATTGTCCCAAACACCATATCTCTGTCAGCTTTGAGGGCAAAATCATTGCTTTTGCCAACTCTTATTTTGAAAGACAGTGAAGAAACGCACAACAAAACCCACACAGTTTCTTTCAAAAAAAAGTTTGGACATACCTACCGTACATATGGATTAAGTTGGAGAAATCTTTTAGACCCTACTCGAAATTTTGGGTTGGATTAGTGACTTAAACACCAAGAATAGAAGAGTCCATAAACTAACTCTAGTCGACCTCTATTTTTAGGTTGGATTGTAACTCTATATTTTCCAGTTGGTCTGGTTGACTCCAAAAAATGTCAACTTGCTGGAGTTTTTCAAAAATTTATCCCGAACTCAAATGAAAAAAAAATAATAATGACCCTAATTAAATTGGGTAGTAATTTTATGAATACCCTAATTATACCAAATTCTAGTGTAGATATTTAAAGAGGGGATAAAATTAAAACGTTTAGAATATTATTTTTAAGCAATAATTGAAACTGGCTTTTGTACAGTCCTTTTAAAGTATGGTACGGACCATTATTAATTGAATGGAATAAAGAAAATACAGAGGAATCAAATTAAAAACTTAAATTTAAATTTGGAAAAGAAATTAAATTCTATGTTTTGTAATTGTTCTACCTGCCCACAACTGTTTTTTAGTTTAGCCATCGTTAATGTCTGAGATAATTGTCAGCTTTAGTCCATTAGATATCGTTATTAGTCTCATAGTTTTAAAACGCATCTATTAGGGAGAGTTTTTTTGTGTTTTCCACATGAAGGAATGTTTCATTCACCTCTCCGACCGATGTGGGATTTCACAATTCATCCACTCCCTTGGGAGCTAGCGTTCTCGCTGACACACCGCCCAGTGTCTGACTCTGATACCATTTATAACATCCCAAATCTACTACTAGCAGACATATTATCTACTTTGGTCTGTTACGTATTCCCAAATCTCAGTTTATTTTTATACCTCTCTTTTACTAGGAGACATAATTGAGGAACCCTATTCTTCTTCTTCTTGAAATAAGGAATAAAGAAGGATGAAGAGAATTAAATAGCACACAAAGGAAAGAAAGAAAGAAAGATAGCCACAAAGTTGTGAACGTAATTAATGAGAGCACAGAGATGAATAAAAGCAATAACAAACCACTGACATATGGTAACTGGGGGTTCTTCTTTTTTGGAGTAATGTAAGCAGTGATGAAAACGGAAGACAATGCAGAAACCAAAATGGGGCGAAAGCCAAATGGTTTGATGGTACCATGGATGGACCACCACTCACAGGGTATCATTCTGTTTAATCTATGAACTACGGCCGCCTCATCCACAAATCTAGGACACCCAACACAACAACAAACAACACGCCAACCAAAAATGGTGTTGGTCTTAGTTGAAATGAAGTGAGTCTATATTGGCATCTCTGGACAAAAAGAGAGTAAAAGGAGACATTGCATTTAACAATGACACTGCAAAGCGTGGCAGCCGATCCCATATACATTCATTCATTCATTCATACATACACAAAAGCTTGACATGACAGCGACCCATCATCTTCCATCGCCAACCAAACAACAAAACCCTAATTCCACCGAAGATCAAAATTTTTAATTTACTTTATGTATAATGTCTGCGTTTTGTTTAAAGCTGACCCATTTCAAAAAGAGGGGTTATTAATAAATGCCTCACAGGCTCACATTTTGGTGTTCTTCATTTCTAGGGTTTGGACCATTTTTTAATCCTATGCTCTATCTTCTTCGTAACATTAAATCTTCAGCTCTTCACTTTTCGTACTTCTCAATACAAAACTTGCTTTCTTTAAATTTTCTTTTGAACGGGTTTGTCGAGAATTATTGAGAGAGGAGCCCCACATTGGATAATTAAGGAGAGGATCCTGAGTTTCCTTCTTGAAAAACAAAAAACAAAGTCATGAGTACTTAGGCTCAAAGTGAACAATATCATACCATTGTGGAGAGTCGTGGTTTCTAACATGCTATCAGAGACATGCTGTTAACTTAGTCATGTTGTCAATAGAAGGAATTGAGCCTCAATTAAGAGGAGGTTCTATGGTGTATGATGTACTTTGTTTGAGAGAATGCTGTCTCAATTGGTATGAGGTCTATTAGGGAAACCAAAATCAAAGTTTGAGAGCATATCATTTGTGGGGTTGGGTCACGAAAATTGAAGCGAGACCCAAGACCCAATCCCTTCCCTACTCTATTCAAAACGAGTCCCGAGTAAAAATCTCTTAACAAATTCACGTATTAACTAGTGGAAAAAAATTAATTTTAACCTTTTTTTTTCTATTTATTAAAATTAAAAAATATATTAAACACATTCTAAAAGTATTAATTTTTATTTGTTTAAGTAATCTTAATCACTGAGCAAGAAGGCCACCATCCCTTAAGTCACAACCCAGTTGGGTGCCAAAAAGGGTCCAAATGGAGACCCAAAGAAGAGATCAAAGGGACAGCCCTAAACTCAGTGATCCTAACCCTGACAACATAACCAGAAACCACCCCAGTTTTAATCCTATGCAGCCGCTTATACCCAACGCTGCTCTCATCCACAATCTTCTTTCCATCCAAATAAATCTCATGCCGTCTGATCCTCTGACCAAGTCCTATGGCTTCTTGGATCCTTATCACATTGAATCTCAGCGCTTGATTCTGCTGACTTCTGATCTCAATCCAATGCTCACGGGCAGCATCAGCATCAGCTTCCACGGGTGCCCAATAAGTCCATAAGTGGTCACTGTCCAACACATTTTCAGGCCCAAACCCTCCCTCTTTGCCTCCCCTTTGGCTACTGGCTTTGACTGAGCAATTGTGAGCCAAGTTAGTGGTGAAAATTGTGTCAATGGCTGCCTTGAATTGCTTGAGGGTGTCGGCGTCTTCTTGGGCTATTAGACCTGTGGAATTGGGAGGCACATTGACGAGAAGAACACAGTTTCTTCCCACTGAGTTATAGTATATTTTTAGGAGTTCATTTAAGCTTTTTGGGGACTCTGATTTGTGCCAAAACCATCCCTTTCTTATGGATACATCACATTCTGGTGGTACCCAATGTGTCCCTTTTGGGTCACCTTTGTTTAGGTACCTGCCATTCAAAATTTCAAACGGTGAATCTTTCGACTTTTCCTTTGGAGATTTTTCTCAAAGTTTTAAAACGTGCATGTTAGGGAGCGGTTAAATGTTTCTTTTCCGTCTCCAATTGATGTGGGATCTCAGAACCCACCATTTTCCAATCGATCTGTGATCTCACAGCCCATCATTTTAGGGGCCGAGCGTCGGCACACCGTCCAACACTAATGTGGGATTGGCCCAATGCTGATGTGGGATCTCACAATCCACTCCCTTGGGGGCCGAGCATCGGCACACCGCCCAACACTGATGTGGGATTGGCCCAATGCTAACGTGGGATCTCAAAATACACTCCTTGGGGGCAACTGAGGAGAGGTTGAATGTTTCATTCCCCTCTTCAATTGACGTGGCATCTCACAGTCCACCCTTTTAGGAGTCAGCATCCTCATTGGCACACAATCCGATACTAATGTGGAATCTCACAATCCACCCCCGTAGGCGCTCAGCGACCTCACTGACACATTTCTCGGTGTTGATGTGGGATCTCGATCCACTCCAAGAGTTAGCATCCTCGCTGGCACACCACTCCGTGCTGATGTGAGATCTCACAATCCACCTTTTTAAGGGCCAACGTCCTGGCACATTGCCTGGTGCTTACGTGAGATCTCACAATTTATTCTCCTAGGGGCCAACGTCCTCGCAGGCACGCTAGCTGGTGTATGGCTCTGATACCCTTTATAATAGCTCAATCACATATATTGTCCTCTTTGGACTTTTTCGGGCTTTCCCTCAAAGTTTTAAAACGCATCTACAAAGATTTTCACACCCTCGTAAATAATGTTTTGATATCCCACAAAAACACTTACTCGGAAATGCCTTCTGCTCCTATGGCAAGCAAAGTTCGGTTGATCGTCGACCAGCACGGCGTCCCTGCAAACCCTTTCTCGTTTCCAACCCATCGGACATCCGGTCCAGCATCGGAAAATATGTTGATGGAGCTTTGCAACTCCTTCACCATTGCAAACCAGTCCGAGAAGTAATACGACATGTTTGGAGCATTCTGGCCTTTGGCTCCATCAAACCAAATCTCCCTCACATTCCCATATCTAAAATAACATTAAAACACAAGAGGTTAGATAAAGCACAAATTTTTATGATTCTGAGCTAAATTGGGTTAATCTCACTTGTTGAGAAGCTCTTGTAATTGGGCCAAGTAGTACTCATTATAAGGCAAATCATGGCTATATCTCCGATCATGCCGATCCCACGGCGACAAATACAGCCCAACATCGACGCCGTGGGCGGCGGCAGCGGTGACAAACTCCTTAACGACGTCTCCTCTGCCGTCCTTCCAAGGGCTTCGGACGACGGAGTGGGTGGTGTATTTGGAAGGCCAGAGGCAGAAGCCGTCGTGGTGCTTGGCGGTGAGAATCATGAGGGAAATTCCGGCGGCGGCGGCAGTGGCAGCCCATTGGGCGGCGTTGAGAGAAGTGGGGTTGAAGAGGGCGGGGGACTCAGCGCCAGTGCCCCATTCGGAGTCGGTGAAAGTGTTGGGTCCAAAGTGGAGAAACATGATGACTTCTCTCTGTTGCCATTTCAATTGGGAGAAGGAAGGGAGTGGGAGGATTGGCAATGGCGGCGGAGTTGAGACCTCGAGCTTGGGAGAAGAGAAATGGAGGATATGGAGCAATGTGAGGAAGAAGATGGAGGAAAAAAGATGACCCTTTTCCGCCATGGACGGTCTCGTGAAGCTGTTTTGTGTGTGTGTTCTTTAAGCAGAGGAATGTGACAGAAACGGTGAGGAGTGGGAAATTGAGGTAGTGGATAGTGGGGTTGGTCTGTGGGGAAGATTCTTTTGCATATATGAACAATTGTATCACAATCAAAAGTTGTTTCACTGTGAATTCAAGAATCCACAGAAAAAAAAACGACTAATCTAGCATTTCTTAGTCATATTATCCTCATAATCGCTCTCGATATGATCTTGGTTCATTCCTACACTCCTCATTTACTCGAGTGTCACATAAAAAAATTGAAATCTAGAACAAAAAAAAAAAAAATCTCCGATCACTTTAGCTCGTGACGTATTGTCGTCAACCTCACAGCTTTAAAACACGTCTACAATGGACAGGTTTCCACACCCTTAATGATTCGTTCTCCTCCCCAACCAACGTGTGATCTTACAATTTACCCCTTCAACCAACTATGGGATCTCAAAATTCATATTCTTAGAAGTCCACGGTCGTTGCTGACACACAGCCTAGTGTCTAGCTCTAAAATCATTTGTAACCGTTCATGTCTACCACGAGTAAATATTGTCATTTTTTACTAACTTAGTCAACCTCATAATTTTATAACGCGTTTACTGGGGAGAAATTTTCACACTCTTATAAAAAAAAAAAATGTTTCATTTTACTCTCCAACTCCGTCTAACTTCAATCGAGTCGATAAATTTTTACGCAACCTAGTAAAAGGTAAGAATGAAGTGAAAAGGGTTGGGTGAATGTGACAGCCAGTCACGGGGGGTTTGGAATGTGGTTCGCTCGTGAAGGATCCCACAAATTTTCAAATTAAGTCCTTTTAATTTTACTTTTTTTTTTTTTATTTACTAAAAATAACCGCAATGAATGAATGAATGCTTGTTTTGATTCTCTTAATCAATTATTGTAGTGCATTTGATCGGTCATGATTTTAATGACCCCACAACCCATTCATTCCAGGTTTGAATTCCCATAATCAATAATCATATTTAAAATAAAGTTTTTAAATTATAAATTATAAATTATATAACTATATGATCAGTTAATTCAATCGACTCGAATTATTAAAAAATTAATTTAATTTAATGTTTGTGTAAAAGAGGTTAGTGATTTGTAAATGTTTGATATTTAAAGTTTATGACATTTTCTATGAGATCCCACTTCGGTTGAATTGGTGTACGAAACATTTCTTATAAGAGCGTGAAAATCTCTCTCTAATAGACGCGTTTTAAAATTGTGAAACTGACACTGATATGTAACGAGCCAAAACAAATTAGAGATTTTCTTGGAATAGTGGCTTTGAGGAAAACTTTTTCTTTTTTGATAATGAAATGTATTGATATTCATATCATTTATAAACCTGGCCTATCTATACCAATGTGGACCATATTCATAATGTTCATCGTTCATATCTTCATTTCTAATAAGCCTATTACTAAACAATATTGTTATATCACGATCCGTTCACTAAACAACAAATCTCTTTACTATAGTCCCCACTAAAAAGAATATTACTATTTAAAGCCAAATATGCTCGGTTAATTTTAATATCTTATCCTAATTTCCTCTCTTTATGAGCTTTATCACCATCTACAAGAATGGACGATTATAATTACTGAAAACACAGAAGTCACTTCATATACCGTTGGTAAATTCTCAAATAAATGTTGTTTTTTTTTGTATTTTTTATGTTCTTTTAAACTTTAGAAATCAACTTTTAATTTCAAATTAAACTTCTCTATCTGATAAACTTTAAAGTATATTAAAGACAAATTTGATTCCGAATTAAAATTTTATATCAAACATCTTTAAATCGCATCCATATAAAACTTTTTTATTAAAAAAAAAAGATTATTAAATTCTTTGACACAAAGTTCAAATTTTAAATATTAAATGTTTTTTTTCTGGAGTTTGGACAAAAAAAAAAAAAATGACTGAAGCTCACGTTTTTATCATTTTCTTAAAAAAGATTGAACTTTATTATTTTCTTCAAAAAAAAAAAAAAAAATGTGACGAATTGAAAAAATAAATTAAAAAAATTAATAGGTGCATGAACTAAGATCATATAAGTAATAAAATGTAATATTCGAGTAGAATAGTGGTACATAAATTAACTGAGATAATATTCGAGGAATATTAACTTAAAAAAAAAATTAAGAATACTATTTAATTTTATAAAATGTTTAAAAAATATCTTTGAAGTTTTTAAATTTTTGTTAATACTTTTAAACATTAAAAAAATGAAAAATAATATATTTACTTTTACTACAATTTTAAAAAAATACTCATAAACTTTCAAAAATACTATTAAAAATGAATGAACTTTTTAGTTTTATAATAAACTTCAACCAGATTAATGAATTTTTTTTTAAATTCAAAGATATTTTCATGACATCATTAAAATTCAAAAGTTTGAGATATTTTTTAGATTTTTATTGAAATTTAAGAATATGACTATTTATAAAAGAAAATAATATATACAGCTTTTTATAGCTTTTTAAGTAAAAGAAAAAAATTCAGTATATTGTCCATTACAAGTGGAAAAAAAAGACTTGAATTTTTTAATTCAAAAAGTTGGGAGCCAATCATTTTCTTCTTATCCACGTATTTAATATTTAACTACTTAACTACTTTCCACGTATTTTTAAAACTTTGAAAATAACTATTAATGTAAAAGCTTACGTATACCGGAGTGTAATCATATATTATTATTAAATACTAATAAATTGTATTTATGCAAATAATATATATATATATATATATATATATATATATATATACTTTTTTTTATTTTGTTGATAAAAGGGGTATCCGTTATAAAAAAAAATTAAAGCAATCCATATTACCTGAACTATCAAAAAAGAATGTGTCTCGTGTTAGTATAAATAGTTTATTTTGTTTCTTTTGAGTTTTTTATGTATTCATTTTGTCCTTAAGCATCACACGAGGTTAAAATATTGATAAGGTTACACATTTATTTATTAAAAAAAGGAACGTGGATGGATGGAGTCTATCCACGTACCCTTAGTGACTGCTTTTTTTTTATTTTTTTTTACTTAAATTATTTTATTTATTTGTTATAGGATATTACAAAAATGAACTTGAAAATAAAGGAAAGAAGAAAGAAGTAGATAAGGATGGGGGAGCGCCCATGGTTTTTTTTTTTTCTGTCTTTTTTTTTTTTTTTTTTTTTTACTTTA